>NC_136433.1:197043190-197353190 GCF_052849685.1 Lactuca virosa | reverse complement strand
AGATCAATACTAATTAAATAATATGATTTTATATTAATATATTAGAACTTATAATATATTAATAAATCATAACTTATACTATTATCAAAAGATTATCCGTAAATTGTTCGGGTGAAGTGCAACCCAAATGGACCATGCCGGGTCGGGTCAAGTACATACCAAATATAGTTATGGACTTAGACACTATATCCAACAGTCTCCCACTTGGATAAGTCTAATAACTATAGTTGCAAGTATGACTTCAGGAACCAATCAGCAATCGTAGCTCTTTAAACTTTGTTGAACTATGAAGCGCCATTTTAGATAAGTGATCATATAATCCTCTGTTCTAGATATCAGCCGGATAAATACATGGAACATGGTCTTGCTTATTGTCCAGCATTTGTTTCCCGATTTCCGATTTGTTTGACATAGAACTTAACTGAACACATCAATTTAGTTCTGACCGGGCCCGGTACATAGGTCAAAACAAAATCATCGAGGGGCCCAGATATCGCTTCTAATCCTAGAAGGAACAGATAAACTTCGACTCATATGTTTGCTCTACTACTTGTTGAATTACACACAAAAGCACGGTTTATAACATCGAGTTACCAATGCGTTTTCGTGCAATCAATGCATAACCAACTCATAGGCAACAAATCATATCTCTAGGTTTGAAGACTTATATGATATTACCGTCTCACGATCACTCGAGATAAATTTCATGAAGTGATACAAGTGAGCGTGGGTTGAATCCAATACTCAGAACTTATGAGCACTCATGAGTGATGTAGCCCCGCTTTGTCTAACATCTTAGACCTCTACAAGCCAACCCATGACATTCTTGATTCATATCTACTTCCAACATATGACCGACTGTGGAGAGTTTGAATAATATGATATAAACCATAACATAATTATTCTGGAAGTCAAAACATGCAAAAAGAAATAATAGTAAACGATTGACAAGAGATAGCAACACTTTACTCATAAATAACAGCTTTTATTTATCATCAAATGTCAATTACATTTTACAAATTTCAAGATTATCTAACTACTAAAACTAATATCATCCTTCAGCCCTATGCTCCGAGCATGCTGGAGATGCTTAGCCCGAGTCAGTCCCTTCGTGAGGGGATCTGCTGGGTTCTCATCCGATGATACCCTCTTTGCCACGAGGATTCCTTCTTCTATTCGATGTCTGATGAAGTGATATTTTCTGTCAATGTGTTTGGATCTCCCATGATCTCTTGGTTCCTTGGCTAAGGCAACCGCACTATTGCTGTCATAGAAAATCTCCATTGGCTCCTTTATAGCTGGTACAACTCCAAGGTCTCCGATGAAGTTCTTTAGCCATATAGCCTCCTTTGCTGCCTCGCTTGCTGCTATATACTCTGATGCACAAGTGGAATCAGCCACTGTCTCCTGCTTGGAACTTTTCTAAGTAATTGCCCCTCCGTTTAGAGTAAAGACCCAGCCCGACTGAGAGCGGAAATTATCCCTGTCAATCTGAAAGCTAGCATCATTGTACCCTACAACTCTCAAGTCCTCACTGCCACCGAGGGTAAGGACCCAGTCCTTAGTCCTCCGTAGGTACTTGAGGATATTCTTTACCGCAGTCCAGTGTGCCTTGCCAGGGTTCCCCTGATACCTGCTAACCATGCTCAAAGCAAAGGCTACATCAGGTCGAGTACACGTCATAGTATACATAATCGATCCTACAGCTGAAGCATAAGGTATTCGACTCATTTATGCTATCTCAGCCTCAGTACTAGGGCTTTGTGTCTTACTCAATCTTGCGTTACTCTGGATGGGTAACTCTCCTTTCTTGGAGTTATGCATGTTGAACCTTTTCAACACTTTGTCCACATAGGTGCTTTGACTAAGTCCAATTAGTCTTTTACTCCTGTTTCTCAAAATCCTTATCCCTAGGATATAGGCAGCTTCTCCAAGGTCCTTCATAGCGAAACACTTCCCAAGCCAGGACTTTACTTCCTGCAGGGTTGGGATGTTATTTCCTATGAGTAGTATATCATCCACATACAGTACCAAAAAGCTGACTATTCTCCCACTAGCCTTGATATAGACACAAGATTCATCTTCACTCCTTGAAAAGCCAAATTCTTTGATTTTCTCATCAAAGCAAAGATTCCATCTGTGAGGTGCCTGTTTTAATCCATAAATGGATTTCTCGAGCTTACACACTCTACTGGGGTACTCTGTACTGACAAAACCCTCTGGCTGAACCATGTAAACATCTTCAGCCAACTTTCCATTAAGGAAAGTGGTTTTTGACATCCATTTGCCATATTTCATAATCATGAAATGCAGCAATGGCTAACAGAACCCTAATAGACTTAATCTTGGCCACTGGTGAAAAGGTCTCATCATAACCAATTCCCAGAGTTTGAGAATAACCCTTTGCAATCAGTCGTGCCTTATAAGTGTGTACATTACCATCCATGTCGGTCTTCTTCTTGAAGATCCATTTGCACCCAACTATGTTACGATCAGGTACATTTTCAACCAAGTTCCAAACTTGATTGTCATACATGGACTGTATCTCGCTATCCATAGCCTCTTTCCATTTAGCAGCCTCAGGGCCTGCCATGGCTTCCATGTAGCTGTTAGGCTCATCCAGATTTACCAGTGTGTTATCACTGATAAGTGTCTCACCTTCTACAGTAATATGAAAACCATAATAATGCTCAGGTGCATTCTTAACTCTGGTGGAACGCCTCAGAGGTATAGATTCTTCAGTCGGCTCAACAGGAGTTTCCTCCTCAGGTTGAGGGCTAGGGTTTGAGGTTCCTTCACCACTTGACTCTTGAATTTCCTCAAGGTCAATTTGCCTCCCACTGTCTCCTTGGCTCATGAATTCTCTCTCTCGAAAGAATCCTCTTCTTGCTACAAATACCACATTATCACTGGGTCTGTAGAAGATGTAACCAAAGGATTTCTGTGGGTAGCCGATGAAAATACACCTTTCGCTTCGGGGTTCGAGCTTATCGTGAGTCTCGCGTCTCACGAAAGCCTCGCAACCCCAAATCTTGATGTGGTCTAGATTGGGAACTTTTCCAGTCCACACCTCGTGAGGTGTTTTGGCAACCTTCTTTGTAGGGACTAGATTAAGGATATGGGCGGCAGTCTCTAAGGCATACCCCCAAAATGAGATTGGTAGCGAAGCTCGACTCATCATGGAACGAACCATGTCCAACAAGGTCCGATTGCGCCTCTCAGCTACACCATTCAACTGTGGTGTCCTAGGAGGTGTCAATTGTGAGACAATCCCACATTCCTTAAGATAGTCAAGGAACTCAGTACTAAGATACTCACCACCACGATCGGATCGAATCATCTTAATGTTCCTGCCCAACTGATTCTCCACTTCTTGCTTAAACTCTTTGAATTTCTCAAAGGTTTATGACTTATGCTTGATTAGGTAGACATATCCATATCTACTAAAATCATCAGTAAAAGTCACATAGAACCGATTAGCATATCTTGTGGCGGTTCTGAAGGGTCCACACACATCCGTGTGTATGAGGTCCAACAAACCTTCACCCCTACCACAAGTGCCAGTAAAAGGTGACTTTGTCATTTTACCAAGCAAACAAGATTCACAACTATCATCTGACTTTAGGTCAAATGACTCCAAGACTCCATCCTTTTGAAGTTGGCCTATGCGTTTCTTGCTTACATGTCCAAGACGACAATGCCATAAGGATGCTTTATCTAAGCTAGTGGAAGAGTTAATACACAATACATTATTTCCTAGATTATCTACAACAGATACAATTTCATACACGCCATCACAAGGTAATGCTTTAAAATAAAGAACATTATTAAAGAAAGCATCAATACTACCATTATTATTATCAAAATAAAAGGTAAAACCTTGTTTATACAATGCATGAAAGGAAATAACATTTCTTGCCATTTCTGGCGAATAATAACATTTATTCAAATCTAATGTAAACCCACTATTTAGCACTAATGAATAAACTCCTATCTTGGTGACAGGTGAAGCTTTCCTGTTTCCCATGATCAAGTTTATCTTTCCCTGCTCTACATTCTCACTTCTTTTTAGTCCCTGCAAATCACAACATATGTGAATACCACAACCTGTATCAAGGACCCAAGACTTAGAATGAGGTGAGTTATTAGACAATATAGTGTATATACCTGCATGGTTGGGTTTTACTTTCCCATCCTTCAAATCTTGCTGGTACTTTGGGCAGTTTCGCTTCCAGTGCGACTTTTCATGGCAATAGAAGCATTCAGCCTCATTAGGGTTAGCAGAAGGAGTGACAAAACCTTTCTTGGTTTTGCTTGAAGAGGAGCCTTCAAGGGTCTTACCCTTGGTACCCTTAGAAGGGTTCTTTCTCTTCTTCCCTTTGCCATGCCCGATTGCCAAGACATTGGCCGCAGTTGGAGTAGGAGTAGGAGTAGTAACAACCGACTTACCCTTTAGACCACTTTCGGCGGTCTTCAAGAGTCCTTGAAGTTTGCTGAGGGTGACTTCTTCCTTGTTCATGTGATATGTCATGCGGAATTGATCATAACACGATGGCAAGGAGTGCAAAATGATGTCTATTGCTAACTTCTCAGGGAAGTTCACATTCAGCTTCAGTAAACGGTCCACATACCTTTGCATTTTCTGCATGTGGCCCGTGATGGGTTCACCATCCTTCATTCAGGTTGTTATCATGGAGGAGATTATTTCATATCGCTCTTGACGAGCACTTTGATGGTAGCGGTCCATCAAGTCCTGGTGCATCTCAAAAGGATAATAGTCCTCATAGGACTTTTGGAGCTCGGTTGTCATGGTGGCCATCATGATGCATGCCACTTTTGTAGCATCTCTTTCATGTACCTCATATTCAGCAAGCTCTTCAGGAGTAGCAGTTGGCTCGGGTACCTTCAACTCCTTGTCGAGAACATATTCTTTGTTCTCATACCGAGTGACCATCCTGATGTTTCTGATCCAATCTGTAAAGTTGGACCCATCAAAGATGACTCTCCCACAAAGATTCATGAGAGAGAAGGAGCTAGTAGGGTTTGATCCAGAAGCATTGTTATTGGAAGACATCTGAAAAGAAGAGGGAATAGATTAGATTAGATATAGAGATAGTCCTTAACAAAACACCAAAATGTAATATTAAGGCTAGGACCCAACACAATATTTTATAACTTAGAAGAGGGATGCCGTAATCTAAGCTATAAGATATTTGAAGGTAGGTGAATGACGATTCACCAATTTCCACCATGAAAAACAAAATATTTAATTAGGTTTTAATTGGTTTAGAAACTCCTAGATTCTTTGAGATTCATTGAACTTTCTTCAATGACATGTTTCAATCTCGAGTGTGCCCTTCAAGTTTTGTGACTGGGATGCCGAGGATCACAAAACAAGGTGTGAAGTAACCATGCAAATTACTTGGTACCCTTAATGTATTACCCCTCAATCGATGTGCCGGTTAACCACACACGCTCCATCGATACTATGATAAGCATTAAGTCACCCTTTACCTACCTTGTTAAGTTCAAGTTAGTGTGCCGGTTAACCACACACGCTCCACTAACGACTTAAACAAAGTGTAAAGTGTAATTTCATGGATTAGCACCTTATTCACATTTTCCTAAAATAACTAAGATTGGGAATTCAATAAAGTTTAGTTACTTTAGTATTATCATTATACTTTTAATGAGAATTTATAAGTCGTTGTCCTACCCGTTCGGCTAACGACCCTCCACCGATCAAGGAAGCGGTGGGTGAGAGTGGACATCCATTAAGTTGCCATTTTATAGGCAACAACCTTATACCCCCCTTATGGACCGGCTTCGTGAATGAGGCGTACTAGCGGTAAGACGACTTGATCTTATACATATATAAATATTATTAAACTTATAATATTATAAAGTATAAGGGTTGAATTTTAACTTTTAAAATTCTAGGGGTTGGAACTAAAGTTTTTAATATGACTTTACATGTTCCAAAACTTGAGGGCAAGTTTTGTAAACTTTCAAAACTTTTCATTTCTCATAACTTATGAGTTAATGGTTATTAAAAACGAAGACTCTTTATTTTTTGTAACCTATGTGTTCTTTTAATGGTTATTTATAAATGTGACTTTTGGTTATCCATAACTTAAGAACTAGTTATGGACTCCATTAAAACACATAAAGATCAAGAATTAATCTAATCAATTATTAGCACATAATTTCTATGATCTTCTAAACTCATATGTTTATGAATGTTCATATCAAAAATTTCAAGAATCGTAAGTACGTATACAAAACTTGAAATTTTGATACGAGCTTTTGAACAAAACTTTGATTTTCAAGTTTTTTTTTTTTTTTTTTTTTTTGCATCAAGTATCAAATAAACAAACCAAGCTCTGATACCACTGATGGGATTTCAGCATTCTAACACTCCTATGGTGTACATGCAACCCTAGAAACCTTGAATCTATGTTTGACTAAGATACATGCAAATAATTATTTTTCCAAGGTTCTTATCCTAACTAGCATGGCATGGGGTACTTGAATCAAATAAAACTAGTAAAATTACTTACCTTGTAGTAGTAGTTGATTGCTTGGAGTTTGAGAGCCTAGCACCAATAATGTGGATGCCTCAAATGGAAGTCACAAATCACCACAAACTTGGAAACTTGAGAGAATAGTCACAAACTTCTTGAAATCGGCCCTCTTAGTTTACACACATCAACTAGTACAATTTCAAGAACCAAAGCCTCCTTTATATAGTGTGGTGGATTAGGGTTACATCCATGTAAACCCTAATACCCATGTCTTTTCATTCCATGAGATCCATGGGTTAAAGCTCCATGGAGTATCCATGGACTTTCCATGCAAGCCTAGCCCATTCCAAATAAGCATTAGCCCACACTATATAAATACAAGAGCCCATATTTAATTAGTCATACTTTTGATCTCTAAATTAATTCTAAATTAATTATAGATCAATACTAATTAAATAATATGATTTTATATGAATATATTAGAACTTATAATATATTAATAAATCATAACTTATACTATTCTCAAAAGATTATCCGTAAATTGTTCGGGTGAAGTGCAACCCAAATGGACCATGCCGGGTCGGGTCAAGTACATACCAAATATAGTTATGGACTTAGACACTATATCCAACACATTACCAATAAGCACCAAAGCAAGTTCTTCTTGGAGACTGTCACCATTGAAGGATTTGCATGTGGTCCTGTTCATTTCCCCTGTAATTCTTGGGTTCAATCCACCAAAGATCATCGAAAACCCATAATTTTCTTCTCTAGTCAGGTAAATTCAACACTTTTCCCACATACATTCCTAGTCAAATATTGATTATTTAGCTCGTTATTATTCAACATGAAAACACCAGCAACAAAAGAATCCAAACCCAAATAAAAAATGTCAAGATTCAAACATTCAAAGTCGAACCTTAAATTTCCATCCGATGACTTATCATAATTTGAATATTCCTGGTCTTAAAAAGATACCCAATTTGGATTCCAAGCTTTCGCTTTCATTGATCAAAACTATAACATTCTTTTTTCCTATTTGCAGCCATATCTGCCTAATGAAACTCCATTAGGATTAAAGTCTTTAAGAGAAAATGACCTTAAAGATTTAAGAGGTGATGGGGATATAATCAGAAAGCTATCAGATCGAATCTATGATTAGGATGTTTATAATGATTTGGGAAATCCGGATATGGGAAATCACTATATTAGGCCATCACTTGGAGGTGATAAAATCTGATATCCAAGAAGATTCAAAACTGAACCTAGTGATTATGTATATTTATAATTTTTATTTATGGCATGATTGATTAATTGTTGATAAAAAAATGTTGATTTTGTCTTGGTTGTAGGGATTTTTATGCTGAGTACATCATGCAAACCTCGAGGAAGTAAATGGTTATGGGGATCTTTATGCAATTGCTGCAGGCTGGACTGGTTAATGCATAATGGGGACTTAGTTAATATATATTTATTTACTGTGTTTATTTTTTTTTAATATGTGTTAACCATGAATGAATGACCTTTTGTATTGTTATTTATTCTGATCACCAACAATGTAAAATTTTATTGGATAAATCAAATTTAGTGTTATATTCTTTGAAATTATGTTGAATTTAAGTGTTATATAAAGAAATGATAT
Organism: Lactuca virosa; assembly: GCF_052849685.1. Lineage (NCBI taxonomy): Eukaryota > Viridiplantae > Streptophyta > Magnoliopsida > Asterales > Asteraceae > Lactuca > Lactuca virosa. The sequence continues at coordinate 197,345,024 of NC_136433.1, read as the reverse complement.
TCAAATAAGTATTTGAGGATATTAAGATCGAGCTAAAAAAATGGAAGAAAACATAAAGATTTAAGAAGACAAATTTGTAATAATTTATGATTAAACGGAAAAGGATAAATTTTTTCAACTGTATTATTAAATTGTTTTTATGAAGGAATCATAGTAGGCATAACTAATGCACATATAATTATGTAGAAAAAAACCAACTTACAGTTTCTTAGATGGACATAACCGATTATAGAAGTTACAAATCAGGAAGTTTTTTAAATTACAAGTATACCCTTTTAACCTTCTTGTAAATTTATAATTTAAAAATTATATGTGGGTGATGTGTCAAATCCTAATAGGTTGTTTTCATTTTCACATAATATATGTGTTTTCGCATGAGCCCTCCCATATATATATATATATATATATATATATATATATATATATATATATATATATATATATATATATATATATATATATATATATATATATATATATATAGGTTCAAATGTTTTCAATAAGTATTGTGTGCCTCTAGCAACCAATCAAAATTAAGAAAAATAAAATTCAATAATAAATCATAAAAAGGTGTAATAGTAACTTTGGCACACTTAATTATGGTAAATATTTAAAACATTTAATATCCTTTAAATTAGGGTAATTTGTTTGTTAACCCTACAAAAACAACGGCCATTCATCACCATCAACATTGTCGTGTTCCTTGTTTCCCCTCACCAAGTCTGACAACCATTGCCGCCCAATACCATCGTCGATCACCAACGTCATCATCTTCATATGTTGTCGAGGAGAGGTAAACTAATCTAACTTGCGATTCTGGAAGAGATGAGGGGCAGAGATGCAATCTGCACCAACGATGATGCAATTCTTGTGTGTGTAATCGAACCAACGATGATGCAATTCTGCGAGTCTCGATCTTTCCCGTTCCCATGAAAGGTTTTGCGATTTTTTCCCTGCAGTATTTGATTTTCTATTCTTCTACTTCTTGATTGCTTGCAATTCTTCCTTTGAATGTTACTGATTTACGTTTCTTCACATGGATCTTCCATTTGATTTATTCACTGATTTTCGATTCTTTGATTTCCGGTTATCCTTCCTGTTGATTTCTGATTTCACTAGTATGCCCACTGTGCTCTCATTCTTCTTTAATTTTAAATATCCATCATTCAAGTTGATTTTGTAATTTAGAATCCGACTTAAATAATGATAGATTGTTCTTGATTTTCCATTTGTTCTTGATACTTGATTGTTCTAAATTTGTCTTTGATGAAAAGGGTGAAGCTGGCATTCTGTCAGAATTTGCATGAAAAGGGTTAAGCTGATGATTTTTTTTTCATATCAGAATGCAAACACATGTTCATTCTATGAGAATATAAATATTACATAAACCATGTGTTGCAAATAATTCTGACAGAATACATTTATACATATTTTAGAATGTTTATGCATATAGAAGAAAAGACTATGATTTAAGTGCATTCTGTAATGTATTCTGTTAGAATTTATTGGGATATCTCCAAAAAAGTCTCAATATTTTGGGCAATTTTTTAATAAAGTCCTAAAATTTATTTTTTGAATAAAAAAGTCCCGACTTTTTCACCTTTTGAATAGAAAAGCCCAAGAAACCGGCTAATTTATTTACTTTAGCCCTTTTTACCTGTTCAACAGGTCATGAGACTAAATTGTTAATTTTTCGAAAATAATGGGACTTTTTTTTGCAGATTTCGTCAAAATTTTTATATCATGTATAAACATATTTTTACATATCTATATCTATTTTTACATATTTTTGTATTTTTTATGTTTTTATATGTATATATTTACGTATTTTTATGTATCTTAAATATATAAACGTATTTTTTTACTTATTTATATGTATTTTTAACCATTTTACATATTTTTTTATGTATTTTTATGTGTTATTTTTTATGTATTATGTATTTATATGTATTTTCTATATATTTTTACGTATTTATGTATTTTTTTAAAGCTTTTTATATAGATGTTATATATTTTAAGTGTATAAACGTATTTTTTTATGTATTTATATCTATTTTTAAGTATTTTACATATTTTTTTTATGTATTACGTATTTATGTATTTTTTTAAAGTTTTTTATATAGATGTTTTTGTATATTTACGTATTTTAAATGTATAAACGTATTGTTTTACACATCTATATGTATTTTTTAAGAATTTTACATATTTTTTGTGTGTTTTATGTGTTTTTTTTATGTATTATGTATTTATATATATTTTTGCGTATTTATGTAATTTTTTAGTTTTCTTATATAGATGTTTATGTATTTTTATGTATATTAAATGTTTAATCACGTAAAAATAATACAATTAAACATTTAATATACATAAAAATACATAAACATCTATATAAGAAAACTAAAAAATACATAAATACGCAAAAATACATATAAACACATAATACATAAAAAACACTTAAAAACACACAAAAAATATGTAAAATACTTAAATAATACATATAAAGAAGTAAAACAATACGTCTATACATTTAAAATACATAAATATACAAAAATATCTATATAAAACACTTAAAAAAATACATAAATACGTAATACATAAAAAATATGTAAAATACTTTAAAATATATATAAATACGTAAAAAATACGTTTAAACATTTAAGATACATAAACATCTATAAAAATAGCTTTAAAAAAATACATAAATACGTAGAAATATATATAAATACATAATACATAAAAAATAACACTTAAAAATACATAAAAAATGTAAAATGGTTAAAAATACATATAAATAAGTAAAAATATACGTTTATACATTTAAAATACATAAAAATACATAAATATATACATATAAAAACATAAAAAAATACACAAATACGTAAAAATAGATATAGATATGTAAAAAATGTGTTTATACATTATATAAAATTTTTGACGAAATCAGCAAAAAAGTCTCATTATTTTCAAAAAATTAACAATTTGGTCCCATGACCTGCTGAAGAGGTCAAAAAGGACTAAAGTGAATAAATTAGCCGGTTTCTTGGGCTTTTTATTCAAAAGATAAAAAAGTGAGGACTTTTTTATTCAAAAAATAAAATGTAGGACTTTATTAAAAATTTGCCAAAAATATTGGGACTTTTCTAGAAATATCCCGAATTTATTTATATAAATGCATTCTGTTAGAATTTATCGGAATTTATTGTTTTATTCTATTTAATGCATTAAAATTTTTAATATATGAAAGATGATTATGTTTTCTTTGTGGATTTAGGTTTTGAAGAGGTTGCCATTAATGTGGAAAATGAAGGAAACATGGAAAACAATAGTGCATTTAGCAGAATGTATTCTGTCAGAATTTATAAATTGTTTCTTAACAATAATATTCTTTCGGAATGGATTAGTGTTTTTGTTTGATTTTGATGTTTTTTTTTTTCTTTTTTAACAATTTTTAGTTTTAATCTTTAAGAGTAAATGTAATCCTTAAATCATTGTTTGTCATAATTTTTTTTAGAATGAATGTAATAATTGTTTATAGTCTTATTCTTTACGGATGAATGTAAATAGTGATTCTAAAAGAATAAAATTTGTATTCCTTGGAAAAAATGTTATTCTTGATAATATTTTGTATAATTCTTTAAGCATGTTTAATATAAAAAATATCTTGAATGAAACCATATTCTACATGAATAAAACCGCAAATATATTTACTAGTTTATTGTTGACTTTTTGTCATTCCGACAGAATAAAATCGGTTATTATTAAAAATAATATTAAAATTTAATTAGAATTAATTTAAAAAATTCAGATTTTTAAAAATAAGGGAATTAATGATCCCTTAAAATCTGAAATTTCCTTTTTTAAAATAGGTTAATTGACCAAAATACCTTTTTGCTAAAATTTTTGTGATTATATGATACATGCTACCATATTGTAATATCATAGACTCTCAGATCATGATTGTTGATTCTTTTCATCCGGTGGTCCAGATATGTGCATTCTGGCACACAATAGTTAGTAAAACCAAAATAACGTAAGCCTATATATATATATATATATATATATATATATATATATATATATATATATATATATATATATATATATAAAAGGAATGTATAAAAAGTTGATATTTATATATTTTTACAACTTTATATGAATATATAAAAGAATAAGTTGGAAATTAAATTTATAATTAAGAAGAAAATATATGAAAAAAACGTGCATCAAAACCAATATGTGAAAAACGCTGTAAACAAAAAAAAATATTTATAAAAAAACTAATTGTGTAAAAACTAATTTTATATAAAAGAATTTATACAAACACTAATTAAGTTGCAAAAAGATAATTTTATGAAAACAACTAATTTTCAAAAAATATATAAAATCAAAATTATAAAAGGAGATGGAGAAAATTTATTTTATAAAAAAATATATATGGTTTGTAATAAAATATAAAACTTGGCCAAAATTGTAAAGAAATTGTGTCATACATGTTATAATATGAGTAAATTCAAGACAACGTTAATGGTCCGTTATTTTTTGAAATGATAAAATATGCAAATTCTACATTAAAAATAATAATAAAATAACTCAGTTATGCGTGTGTTCATCGATCACATAATGCAACTCATACAAAAATGATGAAAATGGTCGAAATTGTGTAGGAAGAAATCTAAGTAAACGTCATTTTACATAATTTAAGATAAATAATTATCGAGTATATATTTGTTTGTGAAGATTAAATAAAAGCATATCAAATTAACTTTTATCAACTAATTATACATAATTTTTTTTTCTATTTTTCTAAAAATTAGGAATGAGTGGCGATGTCGGGTTGCAGGGTGTTGTGGAACATGTTCCTTGAAGTGGGAAAACCTACTTGAACGAGTCCTCAGCACAAATAGTACAAATTTGTCTTATGAACTGCTGTTCACAATTTTGATTTCCATTTTTGATAAAGACATTTATGCTGCAAGCCAAATACATTTTTTTTTAAATGACATATTACTTCTGTAATGAAAATTTTCTGTTTTGGATAAATTTATCTTTCACAGTAGCAGAAATTATAGTTCTAACAATTTTATATACTAGATATTAAATATTTTTACAGAATTAAAACATCTTATATAACTAACAATCATATCAAAATAAATAAATCTAATTAGCGTGAATGAAATCTAATTTAAGTATGAACAGTTTCACCATCTCAAAAAGGACCACCTCCAAACCCCGTTCCCCGCCCGCCATTTAAAAAAAAAAAAAAAAAAGTAGAAAAAAAATACACTCACACAGTCACACTCACCCTATTTATACCCCCTATCACTGTCTCCTCTAAAGATGCAAAGAAAAACCTAAATCATACCAATATTTGCCTCATCTTTACACAAAAACAACCACAGAGTGAAGAAAGAGAAGAGAAAACCCTCATTTTCACACTCACTATGTCTACTTCATACGCTCCATCATCCATCACCTTCTCCATTCCAACTTCCGATCATCAACCACTAACGCCGTTGTCGTCGCCGACATCACTACTTCAAATAACCAAAATCCTTGAATGCCGACATATCCCTACACCTTCACAGGTCATCCATGAAACTAAAGCATTATTTAAGCTATCATCACCAATAGCCCTTACGTCTTTTATCCTATACACACGATCCATCATCTCCATGTTATTCCTCGGCCACCTTGGTGACACAGAGCTAGCCGCCGGAGCTTTAGCCATAGCAGTCGCTAACATCACCGGCTACTCTGTTTTATCAGGCTTAGCGCTTGGCATGGAGCCGCTTTGTTCCCAAGCTTTTGGGGCCCACCGCCATAAACTTGCATCCCTTACATTACATCGCACTGTTATCTTCCTACTTGTTGTCTCCATACCCATAACCTTTCTTTGGATAAATATGTCACACATTTTGATATATTTACATCAAGACCCTTCCATCACACGTTTGGCTCGCATGTATCTATTTTTCTCCATACCCGACTTGGTATCCAATTCGTTTATCCACCCAACCCGAATTTACCTTCGGGCTCAAGGCATCGCCTACCCGGTAACAATCGCGTCCCTTATTGGCACAATAGTACAACTACCTCTGAACTACATCCTCGTTTGGCGGTATCACTTAGGTTTGGTGGGTGTCGCCACCGCGTCCTCAGCCTCCAATTTTGTTGTTTTGGTTGTGTTGGTCATTTACATCTGGTGGACCAAGTTGCATTTACCTACATGGAGCAACCCGACCCGTGAATGTTTGACCGGGTGGCAACCACTGATTAGGTTGGCAACACCGAGTTGTGTCTCGGTATGTCTTGAGTGGTGGTGGTACGAGATCATGATCGTACTCTGCGGGCTCCTTGTTGACCCGCGGGCCACAGTGGCGTCAATGGGCGTACTAATTCAGATAACTGCATTTCTCTATGTTTTTCCATCGTCTCTAGGGCTTGCAGTTTCAACCCGAGTAGGAAATGAGCTCGGAGCAAACCGACCCGATAAAGCCAGAATCGCAGCCTTAGTTTCCATTTTCTTGGCAGGCCTAATGGGCCTATCCGCAATGATATTTGCTACATCAATGAGAAAAACATGGGGGAAAATGTTCACGAATGATTCAAATATTTTAGGGTTAACAACAGTTGCCCTACCGATCATTGGGCTATGTGAGCTCGGAAACAATCCACAGACTGTTGGATGTGGGGTGGTGCGTGGTATCGCCCGCCCCGCCACCGCAGCCAATATGAACTTAGGGGCATTTTATATGATTGGAATGCCTGTAGCAGTTGGGCTTGGGTTTGGGCTTAGGGTTGGATTTGTTGGGCTTTGGGTGGGCTTGCTTTCGGCCCAAGTTTGTTGTGCTGGGCTGATGTTATATGTGGTAGGGAGGGTAGATTGGGAAGAAGAAGCAAAAAAGGCAGAGCTGTTAACAAGTAACGATGGTGAAAATCGAGAAACTCCATTATATTCTCCGGATTGCAACCGTCAAAATGAGCCGATAATCCACATAGTTGTGATGACATAATTATTGTTTAAAATTAAAACTATCAACTTATATTGTATAGGTTTTAACAATATTTACTATTTAACTTAGATATGTGACGTTGGATACTTGAATTTTGGGCTCTTTCCACTCTAGACGTATCGTTATATGAAAAATAAATTAAACAATTACGGAATTGTTATGCTACTTTTACTTGGAATTTTGTAGTCCCCATTTTGTTTTATGGCGTGCAGTATAAAATGACAAATGAGATATGTAACATTGCATATATGCTATAGCTCGAGAAAATATTGATAGAAAATAATAAAAAGGGTAGCGTGATGGGGTAAAATGGTCCATACATAGTATAGGATTAGTAGAGTATTTTTTTTTTTCCTATTTGCTGAAATTAATAGATGTTGATTGGAAACAAAAGAAAAATTGCCTATTTTTCAAGTGGCAATGCCCAAGCAAAATTATTTCATTTTAAGTTTCTATGGCTTACCTCTCTTTGGTATAAATACACCTACGTTCATTTGTGTATGAGGAAATTTTCTATAAATTTCATTGAGTTGCATTGTTGAATGTCCCCTTCGCCGTAATTTTAGTGATTTTGGTTGTTTTTTTTAATAAATAAACACTTATTACATATATGCATATCATATAATATGCATTATAAATTTGTTTTTATTCATTAATATTTTACTTTTTATGGTATCTATTTTATTTATCATCAATTTATCTCCTATTGAAAAAACCAACCTATAACCGATTGACTACATACCTGTGAATTTGTTTTAAATACTCAATCCTTCTAATAAAATATAAAATTATGAGATATTATTTTTTTTAATTAGGAAAAACGAGACGGGTAGGAACAAGAGCATTAGCTGTTGTAGGATTATAATTATTCTACACAACGTCGTCATTGTAACATCTCAAAAACCATGATAAAAATTTTCATTTTTAATAAAACATTTTTATAAAGCCATAAGATAATCAACATTTGTTTTCAAATCAAATCCATAGAAAAGCAGAGTATCAACAATCTCTCGAAACATAAAATAAAAGGAGGATGATTGCAATCATGCATTCGTTTTGCCCGGGTCATCAAAAATACCTGAAAACATTGAAATCAACAATTATAAGTCAAAACTTAGTAAGATACCCCAAAATACCCCCACAAACCAAATACATATACAATGCATGCACATTAGGCTTACAACACAAGAATAGACCACCCCCAGGGGCGGAACCTTTAAGGCCCCAGGTTATCAGCCTTAATATAGTAAGGATCCCATTAGTTCATACCAAAAATTGAATTTAAACAGAAAATATAAGAGGACAATCAGCAGCATCGAGAGGAGACAAGATGAAAATATAAAATTTATAAAGTATTTGATCAAAAAATATATTCATGATGATTATCCAAATCTTTAATTCAAAACTAACTGGACCATGGAAAATCTAAACCCTATCTATCAAAAAAAAAAAAACTAACAGATTTTAATCATCTTCAAAATCTATATTTAACTTATATAGAACACACAAAAACTTAAGCAAACAAATCTTCAAAAAAAAAAAGTTAAAAACTCCTAAACCCTCACGCTAGATGTTGCCTCTAGTCACCATCTCATTCTCATCCTTAGTTGGCCGGAAACCGTTCCTCAAGGTCACCCATGTTCTCATCTTGACGATTCCGCCTTTCATCGTCTTGGCTTTTCTACAGTCTTTCGGATCTACAGATCTCCTTCACAAGTCACCTTGCCTCTCCTTCTCTTCTTTTAGATATCCGTTTGAACTTTGATAGAGTTGCAATTTCATTTTGTTTTTATGTCTTTAAATTGGCAACCTTTGTTTAGTGATATAGACGCCTACTTTGCTTAGAAAATATAAAAAGTCTTCAAGTCCTTGTATCAGACTATCAAGTGCCTTGAAACCATAAAAAACATTCTTTTATCTCTTTATATCTCTATATAGCATATTGTTTATGTATTTGTATGTTTTATTTATTTATTAGTTATGGGTAATAATATCTCAAACAATTAATATATTTTATAGTTATAAGACCGAGTCACAGACATAATTAGTCGATTTTGGTTGAAAGGCCACCTTAAAATATATTTGCTTATATAAATCTTTAACACTAAGAAATTAGTAACAATCATGAGGTAATTAACTATAATTTAAAGTTGTGGTTCCGGCCAATGTTTTAAAAATCGGTTCAAACGATTTTTTGTAAAACTGCTAGTGTTCCGGTTTAGAAATATGTATAACACCAGTGATAGTTGAACCGCTCACTTCCTCAGTTCCAGTCCAACCGGCCGATTCAAATCAGTTTCTAAAACATTGGTTTCGGCCCCCTTGGTCGGAATGCTTGTGTTCCGCCCCTGCACCCCCGAGCCTACATCATAAAGTCGACCGCTCCCAAGCCTGCAGCATAAAGTTGGACCACTCCTGGGTTTGTTGGCCTACAACACAAAGTAGGACCGCCTCAAACCAACCACATTATTTCGACATATACACATAAAAAAATAACCAACAAACATAGATAATCATAACAGATCTACCAATCTAACATATCACTACAACATACCAACCTCCTACACATAAGGAGATATACTACAATACAAAGTATAGTGAGAAAACTCACCTGAATTAAAGTGGAATCTTAACAACCCTACTGACATGAGTTAGATGAGCTTTTCCTCTCTCTGAGCATTTACGTCTCAAACCAATAACTTTATTTAGATTATTTCTTGATAATACGTAACATGTATTTTATTTATGTTTGTATACAAGTATTAAGGTATGTGTGTTTCCATACATATTTTTAGGTCACAAACCAAACACACACAAAACTCTAAACTGGGACTTATTTCTTTTTTTAAATACTCACATTCAATTAAACTAGTAAAATGTGGTATGAGTTGTGCTTTATTCATAAAACTTAGTTTGAAATCAACTTTCATGGACCAAGAACATTCAAAAGTGGACCTCTTCGGCTCTAGGGTGTTTAGGGAAAAATAGGGATAAAAAGATGTTATTTTCTTGGTCTAGAAATCAACAAATACCAAGCAAAGTTAAGGAAGCTAAGTATTAATCCTAGCAACCTAATCCAGGTGTAAAAACAGATTAACAAACTTTGACAAAAAGAAGATCGAACTCATTTATCACCAAAGCATCCTGAAATATTTGCGTGTTTTTTGAGATTTTGCAAGCATTTGAGGCAATTACCATGATTCTAACGAACCATACTTGACTTTAAGTGCTAACAGAAGTAAAATACATCATTAGAGAAGGTTGACAAGAGTTATAACTCATAAAACTTGACAACAACATTTGAAGAACACAAGAATCTCGAAACCTAAGATTATGAGAAGTTTAAAAGCTATATAAACTTGTTTTTCTTGATTCTAACTCTCCAACCAAGATCTCAGCTTGGAAAGGGGCTAGAAAACATTATAGCAAGAGACAAATAATGTTTACAACTCATCAACATGACAATGAAAGCTTAAAAACAGAAAAATCTCGAGATGCGTAGATTCTCGAGATTATAAGCTACAAAGAGGAGTTGGTTCGGTGCAAAAGTCAAAGGGAAGGACATTAGAAGCGTTAGGTTAATTTACTTTAGAAGATTCGAAGGTTGCAGATAGTGTTTTGAAAACCATATCGGACCAGCCGATTGGACCGATTCAACCAGGAATCTATAGGGTTACTGATTTTTTATCCCCAAAAAACCGCTTGTAAGAAAAACCATAAATATCTGCATCGGAACCCTATAGATTCCTGGTTGATAAGGTGTTGGATAAGGTGTCTAAGTCCATAACTATATTTGGTATGTACTTGACCTGATTTGGCATGGTCAATTTGGGTTACATGGCATCGGAACAATTTGGATAGACTTTTGTGAGAAGAGGATATTTATGGTTTATTAATATATTATAAGTTCTAATATATTAATATGAATTATTTAATTAGTATTGATCAAGAATTAGTTTGGAATTAATTTTGTGATCAAAAGAGACTAATTAAATAAATGGGGATTGATTTGGTAAATCATTCATTCTTGTATAGTGGGCTTATGATCCATAGTTCTTCATGTTGGGCTAAACCCATGTGGTTACCCATGGATACTCCATGGAGGTTAAAACCCATGGATCATGAGGAATATGGAAATGCATGAGTTACATGGTGTAACCCTAATGTGCACAGTATATAATGAAGCCTCATCCAACCAAAATCGACTGGCCCTCACTTGTGTATGTCTTATTGCCGATTTTGCTTGGATGAGGCTTCATTATATAGTGTGCACATTAGGGTTACACCATGTAACTCATGCCTTTCCATATTCCTCATGATCCATGGGTTTTAACCTCCATGGAGTATCCATGGTTAACCACATGGGTTTAGCCCAACATGAAGAACTATGGATCATAAGCCCACTATACAAGAATGAATGATTTACCAAATTAATCCCCATTTATTTAATTAGTCTCTTTTGATCACAAAATTAATTCCAAACTAATTCTTGATCAATACTAATTAAATAATTCATATTAGTATATTAGAACTTATAATATATTAATAAACCATAAATATCCTCTTCTCACAAAAGTCTATCCAAATTGTTCTGATGCCATGCAACCCAAATGAACCATGCCAAATCGGGTCAAGTACATACCAAATATAGTTATGGACTTAGACACCTTATCCAACAGTCTCCCACTTGGATAAGTCTAATAACTATAGTTGTAAGTATGACTTCAGGATACGACCAGCAATCGTAGCTCTTTCAAAGTCTCGCGGAACTGAGTTGTGCCATTTTAGATAAGTGATCATATAATCCTCTGTTCAAGATATCAGCCGGACAAATACATGGAACAATGTCGTACTCATTGTCCAACAGTTTGTTTCCCGATTTCCGATTTGTTTGACATAGAACTTAATCGAACACATCAATTCAGTTCTGATCGGGCCCGACACATAAGTCAAAACAAAATCATCGAGGGGCCCAAGATATCACTTTTAATCCTCCAAGAACTAAAAGGAACAGATAAACTTCGACTCATATGCTTGTACTAACTAATCATCAAATCGTACACAGTAGCATGTTTTATAACATCATGTTACTGATGCGTTTTCGTACTATAATTGAACAACCAACTCATAGTCAACAACTCAAATCTCTTGGTTTGAAGACTTATACGATATTACTGTCTCACGATCACTCGAGATGAATTCCATGAAGTGATACAAGTGAGTGTGGGTTGATTCCAATACTAAGAACTTATGAGCACTCATGAATGTTGCAGCAACAATTGCTATGTCTAATACAATTCAGACAAATCTACAAACCCAATTCATGACAGTCTTATTTCAATACCTACTTCCAAAGTATGATCAACTGTGGATAGTTTGAATAATATGATATACCATAACATAATTATTCTGGAAGTCAAAACATGCAAAATGAAACAATAGTAAATCATTGACATAAGACAGTACCATACTAGTAAAAAAAACACCTTTTACTTAAACATCAAATGTCAATTACATTTCAACTATTACAAGTTTCGAAAGCTATCTAATTACTAAAACTAATATCAGCCCAATGCGCCTCACATGCTGTAAATGCTTGACCCTACACACTCCCTTCGTGAGGGGATCTGCTGGGTTCTCATCCGATGATACCCTCTTTGCCACGAGTAGTCCTTCTTCTATTCGATGTCTAATGAAGTGGTATTTTCTGTCGATGTGTCTAGATCTGCCGTGATCCCTTGGTTCCTTGGCTAAGGCAACTGCACTCTCGTTATCACAGAAAATCTCCATATGCTCCTTTATAGCTGGTACAACTCTAAGGTCTCCAATGAAGTTCTTCAGCCATATTGCCTCCTTCGCCACCTCGCTTGCTGCTATATACTCTGATTCGCAGGTTGAATCAGCTACTGTCTCCTGCTTGGAACTTTTCCAAGTAATTGCTCCTCCATTTAGGGTAAAGACCCAGCCCGAATGAGAGCAGAAATTATCCCTAGCTTCCCATGATTTACAGGATTTGTTCTCACGAGAAAATACTTTTCGGATTATATTTTTAATTGACAAAAACTTTTTGTGATAACTCGATGCCTAAAGTTTATCGTGGAACGTACCAAAAACTGCGGTAGGGTCCCTTGTCGTCTCTTCCTGTTTAGTTGTCGACTCCTTCGTTAGTCATCTCTGTTGGACAATCTCTATTGAAATGTCCTGTTCCACCGTACTTGTGATAAACGGGACTTACTTCTGGGTTGAGGGTTGGAGTGACGCACGGGGCCGGAGCCCTACAGTAGCGGGAGGTGTGTCCCAACTTGTTGCATCTTCTGCAACGAAATTCCCGACATTCTCCCCAATGATGGGATTTGCACTTGTTGCAGGGTGGATTGTTCCCAAGGCATGATTGTCTCGATGTGGAAGGAGTAGGGCTAGTGGGGGTAGGGACTGATCCCGCTTTTTGTCTTTTAGTAGGCCTCTGAGTCGAACTGCCTCCTTTTTCGTTCCAGAACTTTCGTTTCTTGAGCTTAGGTTTAGGTTTTTGGGTGCATTGGCGAGTTGTCCTTCGTTGGTTTCCCTGGTTGTTGTTACGGTTGAATTTATCGATACTGCTTCCATTTTTGTTCGTGTTGTTGGCATTGAAGTATGCCATGGCGGCTGCCACGACAGCTGTAACTGTGGCTTGGAAAGTGGCGGAGTCTATTCGCAGGGCCGGTGCACTGTCGGAGTACTGGTTATGTTCATGGGAAGACATGACTCTGTTGCACACGACAAGTGAGCTTGTAAGTACTCATAGTTAATTCCAAGTGGATTTACTCGTATAATCTTAACGTACTGGTGCTAATTGTGTCAACCTACATCCCCATGATGCAGTTATGGTAGAGAGTGGAAACATATATTGCATGACGCCAAGTCCATCAAAATAGCACATAGTTAGCAGTATAGTTAGTGGATTTGGTTGTATGGATTCTTGGAGGGCATACTCCTCTTGGTTTACTACTACTGGTTGCGATTAAAGGCATTATGAACCTAAGGCGAGTAGTGCGGTGATTCTCTTTTATCTACATGGCGCACAAGGTGCTTGGCCTTTTTACTCCTATCCTGAGTGCTCTTTTTGTGTTCTTTACACTGCTAAGGCTGCCCAATCCTTGATTACAATGAGTTGTGGTCTCTAAATGACCACCTCCTCTTTCAAGGAGTGTAGATGGTCTGCATAGTTTTATGGTTCTACTTATGGGTTTCGCAAGGCATTTGGAATGGTGTTCTTGTTACTTGTGGGGGATCGGATTTACATTGTTGCATACTGGGTTTTGTTTACGGTCTCTATTACTCCATGAAAGAGAGTGGGAAGCCGGGAGTCAATTCGGGTTACTCGAGGCCCATATGGAGGTGATGCTTGATTCGTGAGGGTGTTGGCTATCGGAGTTCGGTGCACGTCGATTGTGGATCGGGGTGTCTTTCGTGAAGGTGCGCCCTGAATTGGATAGGAGTCAATTACTCAACTTGTTTTTTCGTGGGTATCGTTTTGTTTCTAGGTATGTCTATTCCAGGAGTACCTATATGGGGTGTTTATGTATCTGGGAAGAGAAAGGTGAAAGGGTCTCTGATCTACTATCAATTGGGTAGAGCTTCGCCAAGGGTTTCCTTGGCGCTTTTATCCTTGCAGGGTTCTTAGTCGGAATCCTCCATTTCAAGATTCATCTCTTGGTATTCCTTAGGATCCACTTCTGGATTTTCCTCTTGGACTTCTTTCGGTCTCTCCTTGCCCTATCCGCAATTCATCGTGATAGGGTGGTAGAAGTCTTGGCTAGGAATTTCAACTACGTTATTTGTGCGAGAATCGAGGTACGAGATATACGGGGAAAGGTTTAGGTGTGGGAGGGGTTTATAGTATCCTAAAATACCCCTATAGTATTTTAAACTTGATGTTCGATTCTAGTATTCTCTTGTACTCATAGTAGGTAGGTTTTAGGTTTGTTGCAACACCACCATCACTCCTAAGCACATGTTGGTCATATCTCAAATAAATATAGTTGATCAGGCTATATTTATCCCAGATATGATTACATACTGCCTAGGTTTGACTGTAGCGTTCAACCTTTAGTTACTTTTGTTTTCTTCTCGTTATGATACTGTGTTAGTAGATATGTATACTTTTATAAAATACTTATCTTTTTAAAGTATACTTTTAGGAAGAGTGTGTTTTTGTCCTATCGTATTTATAGTTGTATATCTTGTATGGCTAGATATACCAGTTCACTATAAACAATGCTCTGATACCAATCTGTCACACCCCCGAACCAGACGGCGGAAACGTCCGGGGGCGGGTGACTACATTGTGCAGTATCATAACAATTGAATATAAATGAAACAGAGCAATCCAAACATCATACATTGAGATAACAACTTACATTGTTTACATATTGTATTTGTCTTTCGAGTTACACAAAAGAGACATAAGTAGAAAATTTCATACTACAGCTAAATAGCCCTGCATCCGCGTCCCTTGTTACCTGATTACTAGATCCCTGAGAATACAAGTCGTTTTGAAAAGTGTCAACTAAAAAGTTGGTGAGTTCATAAGCATTTTTGTATAAGATAGTTTTACACTTGTTTAGAATCGTTATCATTGTACTTTCAGAAAATCCGATACTTTCTATGAAATCGTTTGAAGCCTTGCTTTGAAAATCATGGAGATGTGTGTGCATGTCGATACTTTTGTTCACCCTTATAAGGAGTAGTTATGAAAAGTAGTGTAATTTGTAAGGGCGAGCTGTGTTCGAGAATAGTTCTTTTGTGTAGTAATAGTCAATCGTTTCCAGAAAATCCCTTATTTTCAAAAGAGAATATAGTTGTAAATCTTGTTTTTCTTATCGAGTAAAATCGAGTGTGTGCGTTCTAGTTTATTGTTATCGAAATCGTATAAAATTGTTTTCTCCAGAAAATCCTATATTTTCTGCTATAAAATATTCGTAAGTTCTGTTTCCAACTGTGTAAACTTGCATATGTGTGTGTTAGTTTATCGTTTTCTAAAATCATTTACTAACATTTTCCATAAAGTCCTACGTTTTCTGATTTGTAAAATAATAGTATTAGGACTCCATACTTGTTAGATGAAAGAATCAACATGGCAATTGTGGACATTATACGCGATGAAAAAGGACTGTCAACGCAACAAATGCGGACCATCACTTATCATGTATAGGACAGTCAACACAACGTGCCAAAATTTATTTATGAGGTTTTTCCTTGCATAAATTTTTGGATAACATAACATATTCTAGCGAGTCGTGATAACCATAATAATCTTGACGGAATGCCTGTTTTGGCGTTTCTCAGGCGCCCTCGTTTTGATAAAGATGTTTGTCACCCTAGACTGGCCGGTCTAGCTGTAGCGAACAGCGAAGGTGCGGGGTGTCAACCCCGTATAGATCTATACACAAATACCCGCTCTCCCTCCAGGAGACTCTGGCTATAACTCCTTACAGGACTTTAGACGTACACTAATATTTTTATATTTAGGTACTTTTGAGATTTGTCTGACTAGAATATTAACAACCTTTTGAGCAATCGATTGAGATCCATTATTTGTTAGATAAATAATAAAGTTCGTGCTCATTGAATAGAAATATCGTTCTCGTTCCATATCGTTTATTGTGCTTGTTAATTGAGTGTTCGTGTTCGTTCCGTTTCGTTTATTGAGAAATAAGTCATTTTGAACGCTTAACAAAATGACCCAACATTATCGGAATGACAAAAATGGACTTTCCTTTCTATAAATTGTCGGCTCAGGCCCATATCAGTCAAGAGAAAAGCGTCAAGTTATAATTTGTGTAAATTTATGACTGCAGGTTATGACACGCATTTTCTGTTTTATGACATATAGAACATTACTTATGTTCCTGAAGGTTTTACGACAACAGTTTATGACAATGCAAATATTTTTGTCATGAAAACTCTGTTTTCGTATATTTTTCTTGATAAAATTATTTATATTAAATAATTATAGATAATCATAAATAGTTTGTTAATCTGGTAAAAAGTTATGAGGATGACATAATTTATCCAAGATAACCCTTGTATTTATGTTTGGGCAAAAGTGATCCAAAATATTATTATTTCCATAATTTAATCACTTTCAAAATATTTTGTCCCACAACTTGTTTAAGTAAATCTTGAAGCAAAACCTTATAGTTGTTGTTATAAAATTTCGTGACTTATACTTGGTAACATGCTAGTTCTTAATTCCAAACGTGATTTGTGAGATATAATCCAAACTCTTGAGACTTAAACAAAATCTCGAGTTTTTGGACTATTTATAAGAGTTTTCATACTTAAGCCCATGTAAGATGGCATGTATACACAAAAAGCAAATAAATCATGATTTACACAAGACTTTGACTTGTATTCTCCCCCAAAAACAATAGAAATCTCGAAAAAAAGTAGGGGTATGAAGCTCACCTTGAGTTGTTGAGGAGTTGTTTGGAGTAATGGAGTGAAGATCTCAAGCCCAGACTTTGGCTGAGATGAGGAACTCCTCTGGGAAGAATGTTGTCCTAAGGTTGATTATCACATATCATTATGAGCAAAATAATATGGATTCATCTTGAAAATTATATAAAATATTAGATGAGTGGAGAACTTACTTAAAAAAAACTCCAGGGAAGATTTGAGAAATTCTGCTTTCAGTAAGATCCTTAACTTTGCTCTTGGGAGGAGTATTTGAGAGAATGTGAGAGAAGTGAAAGAAGTGGAACTTACAACTCTTTCACTGACGTTGCTTTAAGAGAATAGGAAAAAAAGGGGGGGGGGGGAACTTAGATGCATGGAAATCTGATGGTCCAAGCATTGATATTGGTGGGTAAAGCATTGGATACCGTGATTTGCATGGGAAATGGAAGATTACATCAAATCACAAGGTCAAACATATTTGTCCTTATCTTGATTTTAGGATAGGATCTTTATAAATCCTAAATTTTATTTTATGTAAATATGATTTAAATAATTAAATTTGGCATAAAATAGAGGTTTTAGGGGTCTAAGTTACGAAAATACGAGTTTGGTGGGATTCCCGACGTCAAAATACCCCAAAATGGAGAAAAGGTCCGAAATAGTCCAAAATCCGGAGCTAAAAGGTGAATTTCGGAGTCATATGGTGAATTCCGAGGTTACTTCTCAAATTCCGGAGTGGACGGTCAGGTCTGCGAGGTTCCGAAGTTGTTGACAAGGAAGTTCCGGAGTCAACATGCGAGTTCCGAAGCTGCAAGCGAAGTCCGGAGGTCCGGACCGGAGATGCGAAGGCTGGCTAGAACTTCCGAAGTAGTCTTAAGCGAGGTCTTCCGGAGCGAGGGTGTTCCGAAGCAAACTAGGGCATTCCGGAATTCATCAGAAGCTCCGAAGTAGAGAGGGGTTCCGGATTAAGAGGGTTCCGGACCAAGAGGGTCCTTTTGGGTTTTCTCCTTCGGTTTTGAGCTGTTTTCGACTGAGGAAGGTACATAGAGAGATTTGGGAGAGATTTCACATACTTGGAGAGATTTGGGAGAGATTTCTCATACTTGGAGAGATTTGGGAGAGATTTCACATACTTGGAGAGATTTGGGAGAGATTTCACATACTTAGAGAGATTTGGAAGAGATTTCTCATACTTGGAGAGATTTGGGAGAGGTTTCACATAATTGGAGAGATTTGGGAGAGATTTCACATACTTGGAGAGATTTGGGAGAGATTTCACATACTTGGAGAGATTTGGGAGAGATTTCACACACTTGGAGAGATTTGCATTCTATCTTTCCATGGTCCATTAGGAGCCATAAAGTATACTTCTAA
Source organism: Lactuca virosa (assembly GCF_052849685.1). Lineage (NCBI taxonomy): Eukaryota > Viridiplantae > Streptophyta > Magnoliopsida > Asterales > Asteraceae > Lactuca > Lactuca virosa. The sequence continues at coordinate 197,326,200 of NC_136433.1, read as the reverse complement.
TGTGTTAGCACAAGTCTCACAATAGTTATTGCTTACATGAGGACGAAATTTCCTAGCCAAAATGCTAGTTGTGACATCATCCCCCCGTTAGAGGGAATTTCGTCCCGCAATTCTTTCAATAGATAGGGTCCTGAATATGGGAATAGGTGAAGGTACTTTTGATTTATCTGGTCTTTACGTTCCCAAGTGAATTCCGGCTCACGTCTAGCGTTCTCTCGAACCTTCACAATCGGGATGCGGCTTTGTTTTGCGTACTTAACCTTTCCGCTCATTGACTTGATAGGCTGATAAATGATTAGGAGGTTCTAGTTCACTTTAATTTTGTCTAGTGGAACCGGGAGGGTTTGTCCGATAGACACTTTCTAGGTTCGACACATGGAATACAGGGTGTACGTCCCTAAACTCGGAGGGTAGTTGGAGTTTGTAGGTTACCAGGCCGATCCGTGAAAGGATCTCGAATGGTCTGATGGATCAGGGATTTAGTTTACATTCTCTTTCAAATCGTGTCATCCTTCCCCGAGGGAAGATCTTTAATAATACCCTGATCCCCTACTTGGGATTCCAAGGCTTTAGTCTGCTATCTGCATAGCTCTTTTGTCGGCTTTATAATTTTTGGAGTCGTGCTCGGGTTCTGACTATCCTTTCCGTGGTTTCTCGAATAATTCCAGGTCTAGTGAGGGTGCTATTGGGCATTTGTCGTCTTGCTGGTTGGGTATCTCCCACCTCAGCCCAACAGAGGATGATCTGCACCTTTAGCCACACAGGGCCTCGAGGGGTGCAACTCCTATGCTCGAGTGGTAGTTGTTGTTGTATGAGTACTCGCTTAGAGGCGGGTTGGTATCCCCAGCTTTGTCAATTTCCATTACACAAGCTTCTCTTTGGGGGGGGGGGGTGGGTTCTTGTTTATCTTGACCTCGACAGGTGGGATTTCTAGAGCTTCTATGGTCTGACACTTATGAGTGCTGAACCCATGGAAGGTGAAATGTCCGAACCTAGGTTCTTATGTAAATCGGAGACTATGAGTTATCGGGTCTATCTTGGTGAGGACTTTTGAATGGTCTTCTAGAGATCAGGATCCTGGTGTCCTAGAAGTAGAGTTTTCTGGGCCTTAAGAGTTGGTACTATGGTCACCAAGGTTGAGTTTGCGTGATGTAGTTGACCTTATGAGTCTTAGATTATCTTGGGAGTTTTCTTCTATGTTTTTCCGAGCTAATGGTAGGTCGGCCTCTTCCAGTTCCTTGCGATCAGACACTATCTGTTCTTGTGACCGTGCTAAGTGGTATCAGGTGTTTGGTTATTGGGATGGTTCCACGAGTCGGGGTGATTCTATCTCCGCTTAGCACTTGGTTGAGGTTTCCAAAGGGATCCTTGGGAATCTCTAGAGAAAGGTCGGAAGCCCTTCGGATTCCCTTGAGGTCTTTTGCTTCTTGATTTTCCATATTTATTGGGGCTAGGGAAAGGTGTGATATTTCTTACAGCAGGACTTAGGTGTCTGGTTGCTAGGGATTCATCGTTACTGGCTGAAAGAGTTTAGTTATCTGGTTAAGTACGACGAAAGTCTATTTGCAGAGCTCGAGGTTTGTAAGGTGAGGATCAAGCCTGTCCGTGCCAATTGATGACATTGGACTCCTTGTTGTTATGTCGATTTGAGGAGTATTGGTTGCTAGGCACGACAGGGTGTTCTATGTTCATGTTCTTATTGTTGCTAGCTTCGTTTTTGTTGTTACCATTGGGTCTATCTTGTTTCTGCTTGTTAGGTGTTCTAATGTTCATGTTCTTATCGTTTCTAGTTTCGTTTTCATTGTTACCATTGGGTCTATCTTGTTTCTGCTTGTTAGGTGTTCTAATGTTCGTGTTCTTATCGTTGCTAGTTTCATTTTCGTTGTTACCATTGGGTCTATCTTGTTTCTGCTTGTTAGGTGTTCTAATGTTCATGTTCTTATCGTTGCTAGTTTCGTTTTCGTTGTTATCATTGGATCTATTTTGTTCTTGCTTGCTAGGTGTTCTTGCGACACGAAGGTGCTGCTATAAGGCAAGGGAATTCGTAATCCGAATTCTGCCAGGTTCTTCCACTATAGATGGATGTGACCTAACCGTACATACTTAGCATTTTTAAAGATGGTTGACTGCGGGGTTCTGTCCTAATCGCTATTCAGCCCACGGACAGAAAAATAAGGCGGAATCGCACGCTCTTAGTTTGTGGAATCCTAACTATATATGCTACTTGTTGGGTTTTGAGCATTCTAACACTCCTATGGTGTACATACAACCCTATAAACCTTGGATCTATGTTTTCTCTATTATACATGCAAATATTAACTATTCCAACGTTTCATCCTAACTATCATATTATGAAGCACCTATACTACAAAGTTCTAGTTAGATGACATACCTTTTGATGTAGCTTGATGTCTTCAAGCTTTAAGAGCTTAGCCCCAATAGTGTGGAAGCCTCAAATGGAATCACAAATCACCAAAACACCTTGGAAGAACTTGAGAGAATATGTATGCACACTAAAATTGGCCCACACTTTTTTTCACACACTTGTCCCAATTTTGTGGGCCAAGGACCCCTTTATATATTACGGAGGATTAGGGTTACATCCATGTAAACCCTAATACCCATGACCTTTCATTTACATAGGATCCATGGGTTAAAAGCTCCATGAAAGCTTAGCCCAACCTAAATGAACTTGGCCCATTCCATATATATAAGAGTCCATATTTAATTAGTTCTTTTTGATCACTTAATTAATTCTAAATTAATTCTTGATCAATACTAATTAAATAATATGATTCCATATTAATATATTAGAACTTATAATATATTAATATAAATCATAAATATACTATTCTCAAAAGACTATCCATATAAATTGTGCCGGTGAAGTGCAACCCAAATGGACCATGCCGGGTCGGGTCAAGTACATAACAAATATAGTTATGGACTTAGACATTAATCCAACAGTCTCCCACTTGGATAAGTCTAAAACTATTATTGAGTATGACTTCAAAACCTAACTGGCAATCGTAGCTCTTAAAGCCGCTGTCGAACTCTGACCTTGTCAATGACTTGTCCATTAGATAAGGGATCATATATTCCTCCATTCCAGATATCATATGGACTGAGACATGGATTATAATCATTCTCTCTGTCCATTTGTTGTTTCCCGATTTTCGATTTATGATGACTGACTGATTGAACAAATCAAATCAGTCCTGGCTTGGCCAAGCACTCACATGTGTCATCGCTAAATCATCGAGGGGCCCACATATATCGCTTTTATCCCGAAGGTAAAAGGAATGGATAAACTTCGACTCATATGGCTTGTTCTACTACTTGTTGAATCATACACAAAGGCACGTTTTATAACATCGAGTTACCAAATGCGTTTTCGTGCAATCAATGTATAACCAACTCATAGTAACAACTCATATCTCTAGGTTTGAAGAATATAAGATATTATCGTCTCATGATCACTCGTGATAAAATCCATGAAGTGATTCAAATGAGCGCCGGTTGAATCCAATACTCAGAACTTATGAGCACTCATGAGTGTTGTAGCACCACTTTGTCCACCAACTTGGACCTCTACAAACCAACCCATGACAGTCTTGATTCATATCTACTTCCAACATATGACCGACTGTGGATGGTTTGAATAACTTAATCATTCAGGAAGAGCGACTTAGTTATTCTGGAAGTCAAAACATGCAAAGTGAAACACAAGAATAAATGAATCAAATATGGTATTAAACCCTATGAATATAAATAAACACTTTTATTTATCACCATACCGATTACTCATTATTCATTCTTTCGGTTTTATCAACTTTATACTTGAATTAAAAACACTAGTTGTCCCATGCACCAAGCATGTACACTATGTTTTTCTTAAACAATAGCTTTGCCATACACCAAGTATGAACTCTATGTTTGTCTATGATCCTTTTCTTTGTGAACTAGATCAATTGAACATAATTTCAATGGTTCTCTTTTCACACTCCCAAATCCTTGTTTTAAATGTAAGAATTCCAAATTCCTATCATTTATCGAAATCTGTTTAGATTTTAAACTTATATGCAATGTTCCTCTTGTAATGATTATGCACAAAGCCACAAAGGCTTGGCAACAATCATTACAGAGTATCCTAGTAGAGATCAATTCCATGGAAACGATGTCTCAAACTCAAAGCGCATTGCTTTGAACATGCTTCTTGCATTAAGTTTCTTTAACCTTACACAGATTGCTTCCACCTATGAAGACAACTCAATATTCCCATTTTGACTACCGCTTCTGAACAAGAGTTGCCTCTTTTCAGACTATGTCAATATGGTCCTTCCAATATTAAACAGTATACTTCCAACTGTCCTTGAGCAACCAATCTTCGGTAAACCTTAGATTGTCCTTGACAATTACTTAATCACTTTAGTCATATATAATTCTAGACATTGTTCCCCTTAATTCCTCAAGGCATTTGGAAAATTCAGAAAGGGTAAATATTATAGCACATGTAATCGATCTTGTACCCAAAGTAAATGGGACACGATTCATGATGTTTCACATAAAGACATGGTTCTAGTCTTTTGCCATAATAATTTTTTGTTTGCCATATTCTCAAAATTTGACTATGAACAGGGATGCCGTAATCATAATCGAATTTTGAGAACGCAATATATAGAATTTCCTTAAGTTGAACCAATCCAACATGAAATTCATATATATATATATATATATATATATATATATATATATATATATATATATATATATATATATATATATATATATATATATATATATATATATATATATTCTTGACTAAAGATGATTAAAATCTCAATCTAAGCTTAAAATCTCACTCTAAGCCTTTTAGAATTGACATGAAGTATAATATCCTCTCCCTTAATTATAGCAAAACAACTTTTTCAACCCCTGCAATCTCACGAATTGAAACTTTTGTTTTCTATAATTAACATTGCTAACTTGCAATACTTATCATAATTATCATGCTCCCACTAACATGATGATTATTAGCATAACACTCATGCTCCCACTAGCTTTGACATGTATCCAGAAAACAGCTGGACTTCTAGAAGTCAATACTTTATTGACATTCTTACCAAAGTTCAGATTTCTGATACTAGATTGGTTTGATAAGACTTTATCAAAATCATACACCTTATCTTAGATAGATCACAGGTGTGTGTAAACAATTTCAGAACTATGAAAAGGGATGCCATAATCATAGTCTCAATTGTTTAGACCTTTTTCCATTTCTCATAAGTCAATGTTAGTGTGCCGGTTAACCACGCACGCTCCACTAACGACTTTGAGAACTGCAAATATCACAATTGCTATCTACTTAAAATCTACTTAGTGAAAGAATTTCCTCACCATCATTTTCATGAATCGGAGAGAAACCTTATGACACTTAGATTTTATGGTGTATGTGTTCTTATCCATGTGAATTTGTCAAACCATAATCACAAGACTAGGTTAGTGACAAATCCTAACTCATATGGATTGAACTTGTGCAATCTTAACCTCTTGCCACCTGGCAGCACAAGGGCCTGCCATTGCTTCCAAGTGGTTATTCAAACAATTGAGAACATGTAGAACTCAAATATATATAGCCAACTTAACTGCAATGGGCACATAAATGTCAACACGATAGGTTATAAACCTCTAGTTGTGTGCTAGTGATGAAATACATGTTTTATTCTTGATTACTTCTTGAAACCCTTTCAGGATCTTTTAGACTCCCACTGTCTCCTTGACCTATAAGACTTTCTTGCCAAATATTCAAGAGATAGTGTGGATTCTAATCAAGACAAACACTTAACACAATTGGCCTAAGTTGGTCTCTGTTTTATCCAAAACATCACAACTTACCAAATTCAAATGTACAAGAGTAGAAAACCTTTTACTCTTACATTTCACTAGTGTTAATAAACCTTCTTTAAGATGTGTCACTCAAGTTACATTTGTGGTGGGCTTGATCAGTGCACAAGAATGTGTACTCGATCCATTAGTCCTTTACTTGACTCACACATCCATGTGAACAAGTAATTAGTCTTAATTTTCCAATGCTTGAAAGTTCTCATTCATCATACTATACAACTTGCATGATTCCAAGTTTCTATCCAACTGAAACTTGGGTGATGAGAATCTTTCATTATTTGGAAAATTTAGACACTACCACAAATGAAAGAATCAAATTCATATTTCCACTCTTGCTATTAATGGAATCATATAAGCAACAATTTTTTTCCTTTTCACAAATGCCATTGTAAGGATATTTTAAAATAAATAAAATCAAAATATTTTTTCTTTTATTTTAAAAACTTTGCGGAAAAACTATCCTTACAGTGCAAAAGCACATGAAAAAATTTGTTGTTATCTATTCCTAAGCAATATATCATAACTCCTAAGCAACGGCTCAACATTCTGATCACAGAACCATGCGATCGAGATCCATCTTCACGATCAGAATCAGCATATACTTCCTTTAAGTTTCTTCACTTTTCTTTGATTCTTAAAACATCAACATGTGACCCAGTCACATCATGTAACAAGAATCTCAGAATAGAAACTTAACAGAGTTAGATAATGGACTTTAACTGAAGTAGAGTCAATCTTCTTGACTTGATCAACCTTATGATCTTTCAAGTAAATAGGCTGCTTCGCAATCAATGCTCCTTCCTTTGGCAAGAGAAACATAGGGACTCTTTGGGAATGGTACATGGGACTATCGTAGACTTAGCCTTTCTCTTTACCATTTGGTCAACCTAGTTGACTATGGTCAATCCCTTTCCTTAGGAAAGGAAGGCTTTTCTAGTTATCCAATGTTACCATTGTCAATGTCCATGGTAGTTTGGGAAGTTGATCTACTAATCAAATTTGCTCTCCCAGTGCTCCAAATTATTGCTGATTCAGCAGCACCAAGCAAATAGATAAGATCATTAAGGGTCATGTCATAGTCTGTTTCATAGTAGTCCCAAAGGAATTCACTATGTGACTTAGAAAGTGATTGAACCACCAACTTTCTCAAGAGTTTGACACCCAACTCTCCCGGCTTGTCAATATGTGACTTCATCTCCAAGATGCGATCACACATAGACCTTGCTTGCCAATAGGGCTTGAGTGACCTTGAAGTTGTGGGTTAGGGAGAATAATTGGAGGAGGTGGAGGAAGTGAAGTTCCAAGAGATTTGGGAGGATCATAGATGTCTAAACCAGACATCTTTTTGGGAGATATTCAAGATAGTTGATCTAAAGTCCTTAATATAACACCCAATATGAAATATTAAGGCTAGGACCCAGCAAACTATTTTATAACTTGGAAGAGGGATGCTGTAATCCAAGCTATAAAATATTTGAAGGTAGGTGAATGACGATTCACCAATTTCCACCAAGATAAACGAAGTGTATTATTAGGTTTTAATTGGTTTTGAAACTCCTAGCTTCTTTTGAGATTCATTGAACTTTTCAAAGGCATGTTTCAATCTCGAGTGTGCCCTTCAGGTTTTGTCACTGGGATGCCGAGGATCACAAAACAAGGTGTGAATAACCATGCAAATATACTTTGTACCCTTAATATTTACCCCTCAATCGATGTGCCGGTTAACCACACACGCTCCACCGATACTATGATAAACAATAAGTTATCCTTTGCCTACCTTGTTAAATCAAGCTAGTATGCCGGTTAAGCACACATACTCCACTAACTGACTTAAGCAAAGTGCAAAGTGTAATTTCATGGGTTAGCACCAAATTCACATTTTCCTAAGTAACTAAGATTGGGTATTATTAAGAGTTTAGTTACTTAGTATTTATAATTAATACTTTTAATGAAGGGAGAATTATAGTCCTTGTCCTACCCGTTCGGCTAACGACCCTCCACCGGTCAAGGAAGCGGTGGGTGAGAGTAGACACCCATTAAACTGCCATTTTATAGGCAGTAACCTTATACCCCCCTTATAGACCGGCTTCGTGAATGAGGCCTACTATTGGTAAGACGACTTGCTCTTATACATATAATATATTAAACTTTTAATATTATAATAGTATAAGGGTGTATTTTAGACATTTAAAATACTTGGTGGTTTAATCTATTACTTAAACTAAACTTTTAATTTAATTAAACTCAAACCATATCTTTATTTATGGATTTAATAATACTCTTTTAATTAAACGCTTTAATTAACTATTAATAAAGTCCATAAGAGTTAATTTGAATTATTCAATAAAACATCATAATTCCAATTATTAAATTCAAAATTAAAACCATTTAATTAATTGTTTAAGTTATGAACCCAAGAGTTTTAGAATTCAATTTTTTTTTCATAAAAAGCTTTTTCCAAATTCCAAAACTTGAGGACAAGTTTTGTAACTCTTGAAAACCTTTGGATTCCATAACTTATGGAGTTAAATACTTGTTTTATGATAAAACTTTTCATGTTCCATAACTTAAGAACAAGTTATGGAATTCTTTAAAACATTAACTCCAAATTTTGTAACTCCATAAAAACTTTAAATCAATTTTTTTAAAAAAAAAACTTTCATATCCATAACTTATGGAGGTTTCAAAATACTGAAGATCACAACTTTAAAAAAAACTTTTGAGCTCCAAAATTTTATGACAAAATTTGTAACTCCTTAAAACATTTAGATCAAACTTTTAAAACTAATAAAATAATCATATCATTTTATCTTTTACTAAATTTGACCTAATTCAACTCATATAGCAAATGATTCAAATTTTACAAATAATTAGTTTTTTCACACAACAAGTAATTATCTTAAAATTTGACAAACGTCATGTTTTTTTTTTCTTTTTTTTTTTCCTTCAACTTGAAAAAAAAAAATACATTTGCATCAATATAACAGAAAACAACCCATGGCTCTGATACCACTGTTGGGTTTTGAGCATTCTAACACTCCTATGGTGTACATGCAACCCTATAAACCTTGGATCTATGTTTTCTCTATTATACATGCAAATATTAACTATTCCAAGGTTTCATCCTAACTATCATATTATGAAGCACCTATACTACAAAGTTCTAGTTAGATGACATACCTTTTGATGTAGCTTGATGTCTTCAAGCTTTAAGAGCTTAGCCCCAATAGTGTGGAAGCCTCAAATGGAATCACAAATCACCAAAACACCTTGGAAGAACTTGAGAGAATATGTATGCACTCTAAAATCGGCCCACACTTTTTTTCACACACTTGTCCCAATTTTTTGAGCCAAGGACCCCTTTATATATTACGGAGGATTAGGGTTACATCCATGTAAACCCTAATACCCATGACCTTTCATTTACATAGGATCCATGGGTTAAAAGCTCCATGAAAGCTTAGCCCAACCTAAATGAACTTGGCCCATTCCATATATATAAGAGTCCATATTTAATTAGTTCTTTTTGATCACTTAATTAATTCTAAATTAATTCTTGATCAATACTAATTAAATAATATGATTCCATATTAATATATTAGAACTTATAATATATTAATATAAATCATAAATATACTATTCTCAAAAGACTATCCATATAAATTGTGCCGGTGAAGTGCAACCCAAATGGACCATGCCGGGTCTGGTATACATACCAAATATAGTTATGGACTTAGACATTAATCCAACACTACTAACGTTCATATGGAACCATCTTGCTCCATTCGTAAGGATCCCTAACTTCCCGTGATTTACAGGATTTTTTCTCACGAGAAAATACTTTTCGGATTATATTTTTAATTGACAAAAACTTTTTGTGATAACTCGATGCCTAAAGTTTATCGTGGAACGTACCAAAAACAGCGGTAGGGTCCCTTGTCGTCTCTTCCTGTTTAGTTGTCGACTCCTTCGTTAGTCAACTCTGTTGGACAATCTCTATTGAAATGTCCTGTTCCACCGCACTTGTGATAAACGGGACTTACTTCTGGGTTGAGGGTTGGAGTGACGCACGGGGCCGGAGCCCTACATTAGCGGGAGGTGTGTCCCAACTTGTTGCATCTTCTACAACGAAATTCCCGACATTCTCCCCAATGATGGGATTTGCACTTGTTGCAGGGTGGATTGTTCCCAAGGCATGATTGTCTCGATGTGGAAGGAGTAGGGCTAGTGGGGGTAGGGACTGATCCCGCTTTTTGTCTTTTAGTAGGCCTCTAAGTCGAACTGCCTCCTTTTTCGTTCCAGAACTTTCGTTTCTTGAGCTTAGGTTTAGGTTTTTGGGTGCATTAGCGAGTTGTCCTTCGTTGGTTTCCCTGGTTGTTGTTACGGTTGAATTTATCGATACTGCTTCCATTTTTGTTCGTGTTGTTGGCATTGAAGTATGCCATGGCGGCTGCCACGACAGCTGTAACTGTGGCTTGGAAAGTGGCGGAGTCTATTCGCAGGGCCGGTGCACTGTCGGAGTACTGGTTATGTTCATGGGAAGACATGACTCTGTTGCACACGACAAGTGAGCTTGTAAGTACTCATAGTTAATTCCAAGTGGATTTACTCGTATAATCTTAACGTACTGGTGCTAATTGTGTCAACCTACATCCCCATGATGCAGTTATGGTAGAGAGTGGAAACATATATTGCATGACGCCAAGTCCATCAAAATAGCACATAGTTAGCAGTATAGTTAGTGGATTTGGTTGTATGGATTCTTGGAGGGCATACTCCTCTTGGTTTACTACTACTGGTTGCGATTAAAGGCATTATGAACCTAAGGCGAGTAGTGCGGTGATTCTCTTTTATCTACATGGCGCACAAGGTGCTTGGCCTTTTTACTCCTATCCTGAGTGCTCTTTTTGTGTTCTTTACACTGCTAAGGCTGCCCAATCCTTGATTACAATGAGTTGTGGTCTCTAAATGACCACCTCCTCTTTCAAGGAGTGTAGATGGTCTGCATAGTTTTATGGTTCTACTTATGGGTTTCGCAAGGCATTTGGAATGGTGTTCTTGTTACTTGTGGGGGATCGGATTTACATTGTTGCATACTGGGTTTTGTTTACGGTCTCTATTACTCCATGAAAGAGAGTGGGAAGCCGGGAGTCAATTCGGGTTACTCGAGGCCCATATGGAGGTGATGCTTGATTCGTGAGGGTGTTGGCTATCGGAGTTCGGTGCACGTCGATTGTGGATCGGGGTGTCTTTCGTGAAGGTGCGCCCTGAATTGGATAGGAGTCAATTACTCAACTTGTTTTTTCGTGGGTATCGTTTTGTTTCTAGGTATGTCTATTCCAGGAGTACCTATATGGGGTGTTTATGTATCTGGGAAGAGAAAGGTGAAAGGGTCTCTGATCTACTATCAATTGGGTAGAGCTTCGCCAAGGGTTTCCTTGGCGCTTTTATCCTTGCAGGGTTCTTAGTCGGAATCCTCCATTTCAAGATTCATCTCTTGGTATTCCTTAGGATCCACTTTTGGATTTTCCTCTTGGACTTCTTTCGGTCTCTCCTTGCCCTATCCGTAATTCATCGTGATAGGGTGGTAGAAGTCTTGGCTAGGAATTTCAACTACGTTGTATGTGCGAGAATCGAGGTACGAGATATACGGGGATAGTTTTAGGTGTGGGAGGGGTTTATAGTATCCTAAAATACCCCTATAGTATGTTAAACTTGATGTTCGATTCTAGTATTCTCTTGTACTCATAGTTGGTAGGTTTTAGGTTTGTTGCAACACCACCATCACTCCTAAGCACATGTTGGTCATATCTCAAATAAATATAGTTGATCAGGCTATATTTATCCCAGATATGATTACATACTGCCTAGGTTTGACTGTAGCGTTCAACCTTTAGTTATTTTTGTTTTCTTCTCGTTATGATACTGTGTTAGTAGATATGTATACTTTTATAAAATACTTATCGTTTTGAAGTATACTTTTAGGAAGAGTGTGTTTTAGTCCTATTGTATTTATAGTTGTATATCTTGTATGGCTAGATATACCAGTTCACTATAAACAATGCTCTGATACCAATCTGTCACACCCCCAGACCAGACAGCAGAAACGTCCGGAGGCGGGTGACTACATAGTGCAGTATCATAACAATTGAATATAAATGAAACAGATCAATCCAAACATCATACATTGAGATAACAACTTACATTGTTTACATATTGTATTTGTCTTTCGAGTTACACAAAAGAGACATAAGCAGAAAATTTCATACTACAGCTAAATAGTCCTGCATCCGCGTCCCTTGTTACCTGATTACTAGATCCCTGAGAATACAAGTCGTTTTGAAAAGTGTCAACTAAAAATTTGGTGAGTTCATAAGCATTTTTGTATAAGATAGTTTTACACTTGTTTAGAATCGTTCTCATTGTACTTTCAGAAAATCCGATACTTTCTATGAAATCGTTTGAAGCCTTGCTTTGAAAATCATGGAGATGTGTGTGCATGTCGATACTTTTGTTCACCCTTATAAGGAGTAGTTATGAAAAGTAGTGTAATTTGTAAGGGCGAGCTGTGTTCGAGAATAGTTCTTTTGTGTAGTAATAGTCAATCGTTTCCAGAAAATCCCTTATTTTCAAAAGAGAATATAGTTGTAAATCTTGTTTTTCTTATCGAGTAAAATCGAGTGTGTGCGTTCTAGTTTATTGTTATCGAAATCGTATAAAATTGTTTTCTCCAGAAAATCCTATATTTTCTGCTTTAAAATATTCGTAAGTTCTGTTTCCAACTGTGTAAACTTGCATATGTGTGTGTTAGTTTATCGTTTTCTAAAATCATTTACTAACATTTTCCATAAAGTCCTACGTTTTCTGATTTGTAAAATAATAGTATTAGGACTCCATACTTGTTAGATGAAAGAATCAACATGGCAATTGTGGACATTATACGCGATGAAAAAGGACTGTCAACGCAACAAATGCGGACCATCACTTATCATGTATAGGACAGTCAACACAACGTGCCAAAATTTATTTATGAGGTTTTTCCTTGCATAAATTTCTAGATAACATAACATATTCTAGCGAGTCGTGATAACCATAATAATCTTGACGGAATGCCTGTTTTGGCGTTTCTCAGGCGCCCTCGTTTTGATAAAGATGTTTGTCACCCTAGACTGGCCGGTCTAGCTGTAGCGAACAGCGAAGGTGCGGGGTGTCAACCCCGTATAGATCTATACACAAATACCCGCTCTCCCTTCAGGAGACTCTGGCTATAACTCCTTACAGGACTTTAGACGTACACTAATATTTTTATATTTAGGTACTTTTGAGATTTGTCTGACTAGAATATTAACAAACTTTGAGCAATCGATTGAGATCCATTATTTGTTAGATAAATAATAAAGTTCGTGCTCATTGAATAGAAATATCGTTCTCGTTCCATATCGTTTATTGTGCTTGTTAACTGGTGCTCGTGTTCGTTCCGTTTCGTTTATTGAGAAATAAGTCATTTTGAACGTTTAACAAAATGACCAAACATTATCGGAATTGACAAAAATGGACTTTCCTTTCTATAAATTGTCGGCTCAGGCCCATATTAGTCAAGAGAAAAGCGTCAAGTTATAATTTGTGTAAGTTTATGACTGCAGGTTATGACACGCATTTTCTGTTTTATGACATATAGAACATTACTTATGTTCCTGAAGGTTTTACGACAACAGTTTATGACATGCAAATAGTTTTGTCTTGAAAACTCTGTTTTCGTATATTTTTCTTGATAAAATTATTTATATTAAATAATTATAGATAATCACAAATATTTTGTTAATATGGTAAAAAGTTATGAGGATGACATAATTTTTCCAAGATAACCCTTGTATTTATGTTTGGGCAAAAGTGATCCAAAATATTATTATTTCCATAATTTAATCACTTTCAAAATATTTTGTCCCACAACTTGTTTAAGTGAATCTTGAAGCAAAACCTTATAGTTGTTGTTATAAAATTTCGTGACTTATACTTGGTAACATGCTAGTTCTTAATTCCAAACGTGATTTGTGAGATATAATCCAAACTCTTGAGACTTAACCAAAATCTCGAGTTTTTGGACTATTTATAAGAGTTTTCATACTTAAGCCCATGTAAGATGGCATGCATACACAAAAAGCAAATAAATCATGATTTTGACTTGTATTCTCCGCCAAAAACAATAGAAATCTCAAAAAAAAGTAGGGGTGTGAAGCTCACCTTGAGTTGGTTGAAGAGTTGTTTGGAGTGATGGAGTGAAGATCTCAAGCCCAGACTTTGGCTGAGATGAGGAACTCCTCTGGGAAGAATGTTGTCCTAAGGTTGATTATCACATATTATTATGAGTAAAATAATATGGATTCATTTTGAAAATTATATAAAATATTAAATGAGTGGAGAACTTACTTAAAAAAAACTCTAGGGAAGATTTGAGAAATTCTGCTTTCAGCAAGATCCTTAACTTTGCTCTTGGGAGGAGTATTTGAGAGAATGTGAGAGAAGTGAAAGAAGTGGAACTTAAAACTCTTTCACCGACGTTGCTTTAAGAGAATAGGAAAAAAAAGGGGGGGGGGGAACTTAGATGCATGGAAATCTGATGGTCCAAGCATTGATATTGGTGGGTAAAGCATTGGATACCGTGATTTGCATGGGAAATGGAAGATTACATCAAATCACAAGGCCAAACCTCTTTGTCCTTATCTTGATTTTAGGATAAGATCTTTATAAATCGTAAATCTTATTTTATGTAAATATGATTTAAATAATCAAATTTGGCATAAAATAGAGGTTTTAGGGGTCTAAGTTACGAAAAATACGAGTTTGGTGGGATTTCCGACGTCAAAATACCCCAAAATGGAGAAAAGGTCGGAAATAGTCCAAAATGCGGAGCTAAAAGGTGAATTCTGGAGTCATATGGTGAATTCCGAGGCTACTTCTCAAATTCCGGAGTGGAGGGTCAGGTCTGCGAGTTTCCGAAGTGGTTGGCAAGGAAGTTCTGGAGTCAACATGCGAGTTCCGAAGCTGCAGGCGAAGTTCGGAGGTCCGGACCGGAGATGCGAAGACTGGCTAGAACTTCCGAAGTAGTCTTAAGCGAGGTCTTCCGGAGCGAGGGTGTTCCGAAGCAAACTAGGGCATTCCGGAATTCATCAGAAGCTCCGAAGTAGAGAGGGCTTTCGGACTAAGAGGGTTCCAGATTAATAGGGTTCCGGAACAAGAGGGTTCCGGACCAAGAGGGTCCTTTTGGGTTTTCTCCTTCGGTTTTGAGCTATTTTCGACTGATGAAGGTACATTGAGAGATTTGGGAGAGATTTCACATACTTGGAGAGATTTGGGAGAGATTTCTCATACTTGGAGAAATTTGGGAGAGATTTCACATACTTGGAGAGATTTGGGAGAGATTTCATATACTTGGAGAGATTTCACATACTTGGAGAGATTTCACATACTTGGAGAGATTTTGGGAGAGATTTCTCATACTTGGAGAGATTTGGGAGAGATTTCACATACTTAGAGAGATTTGGGAGAGATTTCACATACTTGGAGAGATTTGGGAGAGATTTCACATACATGGAGAGATTTCAAATACTTGGAGAGATTTGGGAGAGATTTCACATACTTGGAGAAATTTGCATTCTATCTTTTCGTGGTCCATTAGGAACCATAAAGTATACTTCTAATGTGTTAGCACAAGTCTCATAATAGTTATTGCTTACATGAGGACGGAATTTCCTAGCCAAAATGCTAGTTGTGACATCTTCACCGCGGTCCAGTGAGCCTTGCCAGGATTCCTTTGATATCTGCTGACCATGCTCAAATCCTAGGCTAGTTTTCAATTATACTTGATGCAAATTGCTAAAAAAATCGATTTTTCTGCTCATTGTTCAGTGAACTCACCGAGGCCATGGGGGGACTCGACGAGTCCATGTAAAAACTCATCCTACTCGTTGAGTAGGTTCTTGCACTCGATGAGTAGGAGGCCCTGAGTGCATAATTTCGAGTTTTATTGCTGGAATTGGACTAGGATCATTACCCTAAACTGTTTTTAGATTGTTAAACCTGTTTTTGATGTTGTAATGATTGTGCTTATCTAATTTCAAAGATAATTATCAAAGTTTCAAGTTTTATATTAAGTTTATATGATTCTTGAAAATTGTTGATATGAATTATGCATGCTTATGAGTTTTGATCATAGAAATTATTTGACATGATTGTTAGTTTAATTGTTGAGCTAAATGTTTTTTAATGGACTCCATAACTTGTCCTCAAGTTATGGAATTCCAAAAGTCTTTTCCATTAAAACCATTAAAACTCATAAGTTATAGAAATGAAAGGTTTTGAATAGTTTCAAAACTTGCCCGATTTGGCATAAGTTATAAGCTGTCTAAATCCATAACTATATTTGGTATGTACTTGACCCGATTTGCCATGGTCCATTTGGGATGCACGACATCGGAACAATTTGGATAGACTTTTGTGAGAAGAGGATATTTATGGTTTATTAATATATTGTCACACCCCAAAACCGGAACGGCGGAAACGTTCGGGGGTGGAGGACGTCATGTACAGTATCACAACAATGCAAAGTAGTAAACAAGCAACAACATCATCCATTGCATTAATAATATAATTTCATACAAGTGTGTTCTGTCAAGTTATATAGACACCAAGAAAATATACATCAAAATAAAGATGAGTCTTGAACGAGCTCCATCTTCTCAAAAACCTGGCTCCGGTACCTGTCTACTGGCGACCTGAGAATACAAGTTATTTTGAAAGAGTTTATCAGCTTTTGAAGCTGGTGAGATCATAAGTATATTAGTGTCTGTATTTGTATGAAAGTGTTTGTAAGTCTTGTAATGTATAAGTTTTGTAAAAGTTTGTAATTGTTTGAACTCTCCTAGAAAACCCTATGTTTCCTACTAAAAGTAGCCTTCTACCAAGGCATCTAGTATCTGTGTGTGTGTCTCTTGTAAGAGTGTGTATTTTCCCAAAGCTGACTATCATTAACCAAAACTATAGTTCTTACATTATTGTTTATTGTGTGAATGTCACAAGGTAAATGTAAAGGGAAAATGAAATAGTACTGTAGTGTTATATTAAGTAATTACTGCTTGTTTGGTAGTTATAAATCACATGTGATTGATATAATAACTATAATTGTTCAACTTGTATTCCCCCCGTAAAAGCATTTAAAAACATTTAAAAGGTTAATTAAGGGGTATGAACTCACCTGTAGTGAGTGGTTTGGATGAACTGATGATATAGGATTGCTAGGTGTCAAGTGAAGACTTGTACACACACAATGATCCTAGTTAACATATAATAACACACATATGTATTCAATTAGTCTTTAAACAACTAATTAATAATGTTAAGACATCCTAGGGCATGAAAAACACCTTATATAAGTGTTATAAGAGCTAAGGATTGCATCTAAGTGTTGTAGGACATTGCTATTGAGCTTAGGGTTCAAGGGAACCCCTTACTTGAGTTTATGGTTCATATGACCATAACTCATTGAGTTTACGGTCGTAAACCCATGAGTTTACGGCCGTAAACTCATGCTTCTTTGACCATGTGTTGTTTTGAAGCTCTACAAGTCCTTAGAAGCATTTCTACTTGAAGTATAAGCCTATGGAAGTGATTAGGGCACCATTTCACTCCTAATTGGAGTTTACGGTCCTTAGACCATTTTCCTTTCGGTTTACGGCCGTAAACCCATATGGTTTATGGTCTTTTGATGTTTTCCAATGCTAAGCTAATCAAGGAAAGGATCTATGCTAGTTTCCAAGGCTTAGAAGGGACTAGGGCACACTTTGGCACCCTTTTTAGGGTTTACGGTCCAAGAACATCTTGGACCGTAAACACCTTTGATCTTGACTTTCTTGGGTGTTTTCTTGATGTTTAGAAGTGTAACAAGCCTTATGATACTCTAGGATAGAAGTACTTACAAGATAGAGGCTTGAAAAGGTGCTAAAAGTCCAAGAACACTAGTGTGTGTTCTTGGTGTTCTTGGTGAAACTTGAAGATCTAACATTTTGGAATGATTTCACGGATGGAAGTGTGTTAAATCACTAGATTAAGTAATATATCAACTTAATAGGGCTAGAAACACTTACAAGTTTGAAGATCTTGAAGAATTGTTGGATGATACTTGAGAGAGAATTGAGTTTGGATCTTGAATTTGTGAAAAATGGTAAATAATGACTAAGTGTCATATATATACCCCCAATTTAGGGTTTACAGCCGTAAACACCTTTGTTTAGGCCGTAAACTCCAAACTCTTGGAGCTTTGGGACTTTATTGTTGCACAATAAACCCTAGAGCATCCTCTCTCCTGGTATCTCCTGAAGTACTAATCTTAAAATACTCAAACTTATTCCAAAAAGCTTGAAAATTAGCAGAAACAGTTTTGACTCCTATTGAAGTGAATGGTTGTACAGAATAGAAATTTCGGGTTGTCACATCATCCCCCCGTTAGAAGGAATTTCGTTCGGAAATTAGAGTTTAAGCAAATAAGTAGTTACAAATAATTAAGTAAAAAGAATAGGATATTTCTGTTTCATCTGATCCTCTCGCTCCCAAGTGAATTCAGGTCCTCGCTTGGCGTTCCAGCGAACCTTCACTATCGGGATACGGCTTTGTTTTGTTTGCTTGACCTCCCGGTCCATGATCTCTACTGGTTCTTCCACAAAGTTGAGGCTCTCGTTGGTCTCGATCTCGTCGAGTGGGATTACAAGAGTCTCGTCGGACAGACAATTTTTCAAGTTCGAGATGTGGAAAGTAGAATGTACGTTACTGAGCTCGCGTGGTAAGTTAAGTTTGTAAGCTACAGGGCCGATTCTTGCGAGAATCTCGAAAGGCCCAATGTACCTTGGATTTAGCTTTCCACGCTTTCCGAAGCGTATCAAGCCCTTCCAGGGTGAGACCTTCAATAGAACACGGTCGCCCACCTGGAATTCCAACGGTTTCCTTCGTTTATCAACGTAGCTTTTTTGTCGGTCTCTAGAGGCTTTCAATCGTTCGTAAATTTGAACGATCTTCTCTGTCGTTTCTCGTATGATCTCCGGACCTGTGAGAGTGCTTTCAGGAACCCGTCCTTTAGCTAACTGGGTATCACCCACCTCAGCCCAGCACAGAGGGGATCTGCACTTTCGGCCATAGAGTGCCTCGAATGGAGCAGCCTTTATGCTCGTGTGATAACTGTTGTTGTAGGAAAATTCGACAAGGGGTAAATGAGTATCCCATGCTTTCCTAAAGTCGATCACACAGGCTCGCAGCATATATTCCAAGGTTTGGATAGTCCTCTCACTTTGTCCGTCTGTCTGTGGATGGTAGGCTGTACTCATGTCCAGCCTAGTTCCTAGGGAGCTTTGTAGCGACTGCCAGAACCTCGAAGTGAATCTACTATCTCTGTCTGAGATAATGGATATGGGAACACCGTGCAGTCGTACAATCTCCCTAATGTAAGTTCTTGTAAGTTTCTCCATCTTGTCTGTTTCCTTGATAGGCAGGAAGTGTGCGGACTTGGTCAATCTGTCGACGATGACCCATATGGTATCAAGTCCACCCGTTGTCTTGGGCAACTTGGTTATGAAATCCATAGTGATCCGCTCCCACTTCCATTCCGGTATCTCTGGCTGTTGTAGTAGACCGGAGGGTTTCTGGTATTCGACCTTGACCTTGGCGCAAGTAAGGCATTTACTCACGAAGGTAGCAATTTCTGCTTTCATGTTAGGCCACCAGTATAACTTTTTAAGATCCAGATACATCTTATCTGAACCCGGGTGGACGGAATAACGAGTGTTGTGCGCCTCGTTCATGACCAGGTCTCTGAAACCACCAAGTTTCGGGGTCCAGATCCGATCCATGAGATAATAAGCTCCGCCACCCTTAACCTCCAAGTTCTTATCCATCCCTCTCAGGGATTCACCCGCCACATTTTCAGGTTTCAAAGCGTCGGGCTGAGCCTCCTTAATTTGCGTGGACAAGTGTGAATGGATAGTCAGAGTCAACGATTTGACTCTACGACCAGAATATTCTTTCCGACTTAGGGCGTCAGCTACTACGTTGGCTTTACCCGGATGATAACGAATTTCGCATTCGTAATCACTGAGTAGCTCGACCCACTGTCGTTGTCTCATGTTGAGCTCTTTCTGGTCGAATATGTGTTGCAGGCTTTTGTGATCTGTAAATATTGTGCTCTTTGTACCGTACAGGTAGTGTCTCCAGATCCTCAGAGCAAACACAACTGCTCCTAGTTCAAAATCGTGGGTAGTGTAGTTGACCTCATGTGTCTTTAGCTGTCTCGAGGCATAGGCGATGACCTTACCTCGCTGCATCAGAACACATCCAAGTCCTTGATTTGACGTATCGCAATAGACCACGAAGTCTTCTATCCCTTCGGGGAGGGATGGTGTTGGTGCGGTGCACAAGGCTCTTTTGAGCGTTTGGAACGCTCTCTCCTGTTTCTCTTCCCAGTCAAAGGCCACACCCTTCTGGGTCAGTGTTGTAAGAGGTTTCTCAATATGGGAGAAGTTCCGAATGAACCTGCGATAGTAGCCAGAGAGACTTAGAAATTGACGAATTTCTGTAGGCGTCTTCGGTGCTGACCAGTTCTCAATGGCTTTAATTTTGGAAGGGTCCACGTGTATTCCCTCTTTGCTAACCACATGCCCTAAGAATTCGACTCGTCGGATCCAAAATTCGCATTTCGAGAACTTCGCATAGAGCTTCTCCGAACGAAAGGTTTCTAAGACTAGTCGCAGATGTTGACTATGCTCCTCCTTACTACGAGAGTAGATAAGTATGTCATCGATGAAGACGATGACAAACTGATCCAAGTAAGGACGACACACCCTATTCATTAAGTCCATGAATACAACAGGTGCGTTTGTTAATCCGAACGGCATCACTACGAATTCGTAGTGCCCATAACGAGTTCGGAAGGCTGTCTTCGGAACATCCTCGCCTAGCACTCGTAGTTGGTGATATCCGGACCTTAAGTCGATTTTTGAAAAGAAGTTCGCCCCTTGAAGTTGATCGAACAAATCGTCAATCCGAGGCAAAGGATAACGATTTTTGATGGTCAGCTTGTTGAGCTCCCTGTAGTCGATGCACATACGAAACGATCTGTCTTTCTTCTTGACGAACAAGACTGGAGCCCCCCAGGGTGAGAAGCTTGGTCTTATAAAGCCCTTGCTGAGCAGTTCGTTAAGTTGACAAGACAGTTCTTGCATCTCTGCAGGTGCTAGACGATAAGGAGATTTGGCTACGGGGGTAGCCCCTGGAACTAAGTCGATTCTGAACTCGACTTGACGTTGCAGAGGTAATCCTGGGAGTTCTTCTGGAAAGATGTCGGGAAAGTCGCGTACTACTGGAATGTTCTGAATGTCTTTCGTTTCTTGGCTCACATCGACCACATGAGCAAGGAATGCGCGACATTCCTTTCGCAAGAATTTCTGAGCTTGAATGCTCGAGATGATACGAAGGTTCGTGCCAGGTTTGTCGCCATATACTACTAGAGTTTCGCCAGACGACAGATTAAGGCGTACACCCTTTTCATAACACATTATGTCGACACGATGAAGACTCAACCAATCCATGCCGATAATGACGTCGAAACTTTTAATAGAAACTGGCATGAGGTCGATCGAAAATGACTGGCTATCAAGTGTTAGGGTACACCCTATGAATATACTGCTAGTGCTTTCCATTTTTCCATTAGCCATTTCTACTGTGAACGGTTCTTTAAGTGCTCGTGATTTTTGCTTAAGTAAATGATCAAATTTTTGGTTCACGAAACTCCTCTCCGCTCCACTATCAAATAGAATGCATGCATAAGAGTTATCGAGGAGAAACGTACCAGTGGCCACTGTGGGGTCGGCAACTGCTTCCTCGTGGCCTATGGCCATAACTCTTGCCACTCCACCGGCAAACCCTGTTTTCGGGCAGTTCCTTTTGTAGTGGCCCACCTCGCCACAACCGTAGCAAGTTTGGCTCACACCAGCGCCGGGGAATTGGGTGATTGGCCTCGCCGGAGCTTTGCAGAAACGGGCAGTGTGCCCCTTCCTATTGCAGTTCAAACACTGCATTTCCCGGTAGGCTCCTACGTGGTGGAAGTTGCACTTGTTGCACTTAGGCAAACTTCCAGCGTACTGCTTTACCGGAGCAGCAGCGGCAGGTGCTATTGCAGCATGTACTGCCACGACCTGCTGCTTTTTGGCAGCCTTTATCTTCTTTTTGTCATCCCAAAACTTCCGCTTGGAATCAGCGGTTCTGGCGGGTTCTGAGATGGCCAGGGTTGTTGTTGCGGCCGGGGTACGAAGTCCATGGTCTATGAGCCGCTGTGCCAATCGTTTGGCACTATCAAATGTAGTGGGGTGTGATGCCAAAACATTTCCATGGTATGGTGGCATCAGCCCCCATATATATCTCTCGATTTTCTTTCCCTCAGTATGAACCATGTTAACAGAGGGCCACCAGTTCACAGAATCTGGCGGTGTAGGCGACTACGTTGGAGCCCTTCATGGTTAGGCTCCACAGCTCTTCCTCCAGCTTCTGGATCTCGCCCCTCGGGCAGTACTCCTCAATCATGAGGTCTTTCAAAGTTTCCCAGCCCATAGCATTAGCCACTATAAGAGATAGTGACTTAACATGGCTATTCCACCATGTTAGGGCTTTTACTTAAAAGGTGCAAGCAGCAAACTTGACCTTGCTCTCCTCTGGATAGGAGCAGCTTTCGAAAACCGATTCGGTTTTCTCGAACCATTGCGAGAGGGCAATGACTCCGCCAGTCCCTTTGAAGGACAATGGCTTGCAGTTTTTGAAGTCCTTGTAGGAACACTCTCTGGAGCGCACATGGATTTTACCATGAGTGGATAGGACAGGGGTTCCTCCTCCAGTGGAACCAGATGAATGATATTGAGCCATGGCTGTAGCCACAGCCGCAGCCAAAACAGCATTCAGGGCTACCGTGTCGAATTGAGGAGCAGGTGGTGGTGGTGAGGGAGGATTGCGTCTTGTTGATTTACGTGGAGGCATCTTTTAACTATAAGTTTAGAAAGATGAAGATATTGATAAGAATGACTCATGGACTAACTCTCCATAGTCCAACAGCACAAATGAATAGCACGATTGAATAGTATGATTGAATGAAGATCTAGTACTAACAGATGATAGCAATTGGATATTGATTTCCATAAGATTAAATATCTGTCAATTATACTGGGATTACAGATGTAATGAGCTCGGGGAAAATGACCTAGAAGTAGGTCTTACATCAACCAAGATGGAAAATTTTGACAGACCACTACCTAATCAAGACCTAACGGGTCTAAGATTTACAAAGATAGGAAATTAGACTAGAGTTTTTACACAAACTAGGTTATATCCAAAAGAGAAGTCGATAAGACTCTATCGGCGACGAGAACTATTAGAGTGAGTTCTTGAATCCGACAGAAGGCGTTCTATGTCTCTCACGCGCCTATCAGATCTTGCTTGCTGAGCTCGAAGTTCCCTGACTTCAGCTTGGGTTTCAGTAAGATCCCTCTGTAGAACTGCATTGCGGACCTGAGTCCTTTCATGAGCAGACTCTAGTTGGTGAATGCGGACTGTGTTAATGCCAGAGTTGGCGTCAACCTCCACTACTCGGTCAATAGCTGCTCGACCTTGCTCAGCGTTCCGAGCAATCCTACGGACCATTATGGGTAGGACCCTGTTAGCTGAACCTCCCTCAGTGAGGTTGTAGAAGCTTCTGTCTCCATGGTAGGGTATGGGTTGACCCTGTTCCTGACTCCATCTGTTCAAGTTTGTGGCCCACATAGGAGTGGGTCCTTGAAATGCTGGACGAGGGTTTGGGTTTTGGACAGCTGGGGGTTGGTTGTTGACTTCTGGCTCCGAGTCAGAACCATCAGAAATGCCTTCAGCTTCGTGATCATCCAAAGGGATTGGGTGATCATCTTCTGGTTCTTCTCCAAGCCACCCAGCATTGCCGTTGTTGTGATAGTACGGGTCTCCGGGAAAATGGAATCCAGCCATTATATCTACGCGAGAAAAGGGATAAGGAAATAATCAATAGACGAACTAACTAGATAATTATAAGATGATCTTTATCAGTTACTCCAACATTTACGTAGTGCATACCAGTCATAGGTAACCTAGACAGGATAGACCTTCGAATAAGTGATCCTAACTCTAAGCCCACAACCAAACAAGGAACAGGAAGTACAGCAAAGATCACAGATTCTAAGTCTATGATATCCTAGACACATATAACCTTAGCGTATCCATTCCACAACTATTGACATACTTAATAAAGACCTTTAGTTCTCAGGTAAGTAATTAATAGTAACACAAAATACTCCTATAGTATTTTAAGTTTATGTTCTGTTCTACTGTTCTCGTTGTAGAAGTGTTGGTAAGTTTTTAGACTTGTTGCAACCTCACAACCACACTTAGGCACATGCTAATCACCCCTCGGATAATGAAGTTGATCAGGCTACATCTTCCCAGGTTTGACCATATGTCTCTAAGTCTACTTGTGCTGTCCAACAATCATAATACTTTTGTTCTGTCGTAGTGACACTGATTTTAGTATGAATGCAGGTATGTATACTTGGTTAAATATTTTATTATTTAAAAGTATAAACTCTTTATCAGAGTATTTTAATCCTGCTGTGTTTATAGTTCGTATATCTTTTATGGGTTGATACACTCGATTCACTATAAACAATGCTCTGATACCAATCTATCACACTCCAAAACCGGAACGACGGAAACGTTCGGGGGTGGAGGACATCATGTACAGTATCACAACAATGCAAAGTAGTAAACAAGCAACAACATCATCCATTGCATTAATAATATAATTTCATAAAAGTGTGTTCTGTCAAGTTATATAGACACCAAAAAATATACATCAAAATAAAGATGAGTCTTGAACGAGCTCCATCTTCTCAAAAACCTGGCTCCGGTACCTGTCTACTGGCGACCTGGGAATACAAGTTATTTTAAAAGAGTTTATCAGCTTTAAAGCTGGTGAGATCATAAGTATATTAGTGTCTGTATTTGTATGAAAGTGTTTGTAAGTCTTGTAATGTATAAGTTTTGTAAAAGTTTGTAATTTTTTGAACTCTCCTAGAAAACCCTATGTTTCCTACTAAAAGTAGCCTTCTACCAAGGCATCTAGTATCTGTGTGTGTGTCTCTTGTAAGAGTGTGTATTTTCCCAAAGCTGACTATCATTAACCAAAAATATAGTTCTTACATTATTGTTTATTGTGTGAATGTCACAAGGTAAATGTAAAGGGAAAATGAAATAGTACTGTAGTGTTGTATTAAGTAACTACTGATGTACTAATTACTTTAAACCTATTGTTATTTAAAGTACCATGTGATCGGCCTGTATCCTGCTACCGAGTCTATAGTAAAACGACGATGTAAGACGTCGTAAGAAATGACGTTTGGCACCCGTAGACTTGCAAGTCCCACTGTAGCGAGCAACAAGGTGTAGGATAGTCAATCCAGTATAGATCTATACACAAACTCATACGCTCCCCAATTAAGGAGATTCTGGATACAAAACGGGTCATGACAGGTAGTGCCATGTCCCCCCGTTAAGTGGCTCACATAACTGTATGTAATGTATATGTATGTGCTAGCTGTATTGTGTGTTCTTTCTCTGTCTAGCCTGTATGGTTTGTTTCTCATCACTGTGTATTATGTTTGTTTCTCATCACTATGTATTATGTTTGTTTCTCATCACTATGTATTATGTTTGTTTCTCATCACTATGTATTACTCATGAATGAACTGACTCATTGTATGTTTCATTGTTCTAGTAATAGTATCTTCCTAAACTATACCTATTATAGTTTACTAGTAATGTTGTTTGTGTATATGAACATGTTTGTATACCTTTGCTACCCAAAGGCATTGAACTGAATGAAAGAAGTAACCTTTTATATCTACACGCATATACATGATATATAACTAGGATTCAAACGACCTTTAGACAAATAACCTGAATGCCCTAAGTCCACAACCAAACAAGGAACAAGAAGTAAGGTGAGCTATCAGTCCTAAGTCCTTTCAATCCTACTTATATAACTATATCTATATAGATACACAGAATATAAGTTAAAAGAATTTAAGTAAAATTATTTGATAAGTAAAAGAGTTTGTAAAACAGTTTGATAACACAGTTTGAAAAGTAAGAAATCCACTTGTTTGGTAGTTATAAATCACATGTGATTGATATAATAACTATAATTGTTCAACTTGTATTCCCCCCCGTAAAAGCATTTAAAAACATTTAAAAGGTTAATTAAGGGGTATGAACTCACCTGTAGTGAGTGGTTTGGATGAACTGATGATATAGGATTGCTAGGTGTCAAGTGAAGACTTGTACACACACAATGATCCTAGTTAACATATAATAACACATATATGTATTCAATTAGTCTTTAAACAACTAATTAATAAAGTTAAGACATCCTAGGGCATGAAAAACACCTTATATAAGTGTTATAAGTGCTAAGGATTGCATCTAAGTGTTGTAGGACATTGCTATTGAGCTTAGGGTTCAAGGGAACCCCTTACTTGAGTTTACGGTTCATATGACCATAACTCATTGAGTTTACAGTCGTAAACCCATGAGTTTACGGCCGTAAACTCATGCTTCTTTGACCATGTGTTGTTTTGAAGCTCTACAAGTCCTTAGAAGCATTTCTACTTGAAGTATAAGCCTATGGAAGTGATTAGGGCACCATTTCACTCCTAATTGGAGTTTACGGTCCTTAGACCATTTTCCTTTTGGGTTTACGGCCGTAAACCCATATGGTTTATGGTCTTTTGATGTTTTCCAGTGCTAACTCATCAAGGAAAGGATCTATGCTAGTTTCCAAGGCTTAGAAGGGACTAGGGCACACTTTGGCACCCTTTTTAGGGTTTACGGTCCAAGAACATCTTGGACCGTAAACACCTTTGATCTTGACTTTCTTGGGTGTTTTCTTGATGTTTAGAAGTGTAACAAGCCTTATGATACTCTAGGATAGAAGTACTTACAAGATAGAGGCTTGAAAAGGTGCTAAAAGTCCAAGAACACTAGTGTGTGTTCTTGGTGAAACTTGAAGATCTAACCTTTTGGAATGATTTCACGGATGGAAGTGTGTTAAATCACTAGATTAAGTAATATATCAACTTAATAGGGCTAGAAACACTTACAAGTTTGAAGATCTTGAAGAATTGTTGGATGATACTTGAGAGAGAATTGAGTTTGGATCTTGAATTTGTGAAAAATGGTAAATAATGACTAAGTGTCATATATATACCCCCAATTTAGGGTTTACGGCCGTAAACACCTTTGTTTAGGCCGTAAACTTCAAACTCTTGGAGCTTTGGGACTTTATTGTTGCACAATAAACCCTAGAGCATTCTCTCTCCTGGTATCTCCTGAAGTACTAATCTTAAAATACTCAAACTTATTCCAAAAAGCTTGAAAATTAGCAGAAACAGTTTTGACTCCTATTGAAGTGAATGGTTGTACATAATAGAAATTTCGGGTTGTCACATATATTATAAGTTCTAATATATTAATATGAATTATTTAATTAGTATTGATCAAGAATTAGTTTGGAATTAATTTTGTGATCAAAAGAGACTAATTAAATAAATGGTGATTGATTTGGTAAATCATTCATTCTTGTATAGTGGGCTTATGATCCATAGTTCTTCATGTTGGGCTAAACCCATGTGGTTACCCATGGATACTCCATGGAGGTTAAAACCCATGGATCATGAGGAATATGGAAAGGCATGAGTTACATGGTGTAACCTTAATGTGCACACTATATAATGAAGCCTCATCCAAGCAAAATCGGCACTATGACATACACAAGTGAGGGCTAGCCGATTTTGGTGCATATCAATCTTCTCTCAAGTTATTCCAAGTTGTTGGTGGTGTTGTGTCAAGCATTTGAGGCATCACATTTGGGGTGCTAGGCTCACAAAGTCTTAACGAATCCAAGCTACAAGAAAGCTATGTCATTCTACTAGTTTTATATTACATGTACCCCAATCATATGCTAGTTAGGATGAAATCTTGGAAAAATGAAAGTTTGCATGTATAATAGAGAAAACATAGATTGAAGGTTTCTAGGGTTGCATGCACACCATAGGAGTGTTAGAATGCTCAAAACCCATCAGCCGGCCCAATAGGAAACAACCGATGGTACTTCGTTTGTTCCACTAAGTTCTGATAATGCTTCCTTTTATTTACTCACTTTGCCTTGTATTTCTTTCTCACCCACCGATGTAGGATTCCTTAAATGTAACTGAATATACTATTTTCTCTACAATATCCTTTGCAATTTACATAACACACATTAAATATATATTATATATGTTTACTTAGTTAGAATTTTTTTTTTGGAAAACTACAATAAAGTCGTTATATATTGGCCTTATAATCGATTTAGTCATTATATATTTTTTTTATTCAATTAAGTCCAAAAAGTGGTAATCGTATTCAATTTATCCCTTTACCCGGTCAACGGGTCATCTAACTTTCAAAAATTACATTTTTGGCCCAGATTTCAAATTTTATTACAAATTTGGTCCAAAATTTACCATTTGACCCAAATTTTAGAACTACGTTATGAATTCATCCTAACTTTAGTTTTTTTTACAACTTTTTTTCTCAAAATTTGGTTTCGAATATGTTTTTTTTGCTTTATAAAATCATATTTACACAAAAAAACATATTTTCGCATAAAAAATCTTATATTTTCTATATAAAAACTTTTTTTTAATAACTTTTTTGTATATGAAATATCTATTTATAAAAATAGCTATTTATTAAGTACATAAATATATATACAAATCCGTTTTTATAAAAAAATATATACAAACACGCATTTTATTATCAATACATTTGTATACAAACACATATTTATAAAAAATATAAACAAACACATATTTCATAGTAAACAAATACATGTCTATATATATATATATATATATATATATATATATATATATATATATATATATATATATATATTTTATAACAACGGATTTCTATATATTTATGTACTTAATAAATACCTATTTTTATAAATACGTATTTCGTATACAAAAAAGTTTTCAAAAAAAGTTTTTATATAGAAAATAGAAGATTTTTTATGTGAAAATATGTTTTTTTGTATAAATATGATTTTATAAAGACTAAACATATTCAAAACAAAATTTTGAGAAACAAAGTTGTAAAAAAAACTAAAGTTATGATGAATTCATAACAAAATTCTAAAATTTGGGCCAAAAGGATAAATTTTGGACTAAATTTGTAATAAATTTTAAAATTTAGGCCAAAAGTGTAAATTTTGAACTAAATTTGTTATAAATTTTGAAATATGGGACAAAAATATAATTTTTGAAAGTTAGGTGACCTATTGACCGGGTAAATGAGTTAAACTGAATAAAATTACCAGTTTTTGGGACTTATTTGAATAAAAATATATATAAGGACTAAATTGATTATGAGACCAATATATAAAGACTTTATTGTAGTTTTTCCTTTTTTTACATAATTACTTAATATACATATATAAATCACAAGCGCGCACACACATTATATATATATATATATATATATATATATATATATATATATATATATATATATATATATATATATATATATATATATATATATATATATATATAACAAGGTTGCAGAAAACGCTCGACGTACGCTCGACGGTGGACCGGGGTCAAAGGATTAATCGGCTGGGCGGGGATTAATCGGGGACCATTAATTATTAAAAAAATTATAAAAAATTAATGAATATAACATTAATCCTAAGAATATAACATTATAAATTGAAAAAATTATTATAAATTTAATAAATATAACATTATAACATAAAATTGTGATTACAAAATACCCATTTGATCCTTCTTAATACATCATATCTAAAGACTTGGTGCAAACTTGTTAACTAAATCTTACACTTATATTTCTAACTGCAAAAGGTAGGTAGAGTATTCATGAAGAAATGCACAACTGCACTCATGATGAACCTGTCTGGTTGAATGTTAATGCTACTGCTTTCAAACAAAGAAATGCCCTTTTCCACATGTCAAACATAGAAAACACAATCTTCAATGCTGCAGCCTCCAAAAAATGTGAATCAAATT
Organism: Lactuca virosa; assembly: GCF_052849685.1. Taxonomy (NCBI): domain Eukaryota; kingdom Viridiplantae; phylum Streptophyta; class Magnoliopsida; order Asterales; family Asteraceae; genus Lactuca; species Lactuca virosa. The sequence continues at coordinate 197,296,078 of NC_136433.1, read as the reverse complement.
TCACTGAGACAAAATATCAAACAACTGGTATGCACCTGTAATTAGGTACCAGGATTATACAGATTATGCATTGGAAATGGTCCAAGATGCTGTCCATCAACACGATGGTTGCAGCAAAAAAAATTAAGACGTTTTTACCCCCATAAGCCTCATGGCATGTTTTTAGTAAACTTGCCACATTTTTCTCCAAGAAGATGTTATCGATCTTTCCTCAACTATAACAAAAAGGTCTTCAAATTGAATAGGAAAAAAAACCATCCTGATACAATAAAAGATAACGGGTAAATGATAAAGATTGATAAATTCAATTACTTTGAACACTTCTGTTCATCAATTGGGTGCTGGTGATCTGTTGTGGAACGCAAAAGAAACACACATGTGACCTAAAAGTAGCAATTGATCAAAGAAAGAAAACTAGGGAAGAACGGAGAAGCAAAGAAGATATTTGATTTTGTTGGAGTTCATCAATCTACAACCTCCACCTCCACCGCCACCAGTTCACCATCACCACCTGATACCATCTGCCAGCAGCTTCTTATCTACTCCAGCAAAAGGCGAATTACAAACAACTTCGAGCCTCTAAAACACCGTGAACATCCATCAGAAAAACTGCTATTGCCGAGAACTCTTGCCACCTCGAACACCTCCCACTTCAGCCCCGTATCAACAGCCGACAACCACCATCATCGTGCCACCTTCCGTATCCCCTGTTATATCGTCGAGTACAACCTACAACAACCAACATTAAAGAACCACCAGCCGAAACCACCATTGAAAAGCGAAGATCAAAGAAAGAAAACCGGTGAATGGAAGAAAAAGATCGATGTCGTCGTTTCACTTCTCTCGTTTGTTTATGGTTTGAGTGCAGAGAGAATGTGAATTTTCTTTGACTGCATACGATTGAATGAGAAACTAGAAGCAACCCTAGAAGCAATTGTTCCATTTCGACAATTTTGCCCTTAAAATGATTTTAAATTACGTTGACTTGCGTTGACTGATTAGGGCGCCTAGACCCGCCTAGACCCGATTATCTCCGTCTTTGACCGACTTTGACCATGTCCGATTATATAAGCAGATTAACTATAAACGTCGACGGTGGAGGACCGCCAAGCGCCTAGGCGCCGATTAATCGGCCGCCTAAGCCGATATTTACAACACTGATATATATATATATATATATATATATATATATATATATATATATATATATATATATATATATATATATATATATATATATATATATATATAATTTATTCTTTTACACATAACACAACACACACTTTCATATATGGACTTAACAATACATATTGAATTTCTAATAAAACTTTATTATTCCAAATTCTTTTATATATATATATATATATATATATATATATATATATATATATATATATATATATATATATAATATTCTTTTACACATAACACAACACACACTTTCATATATGGACTTAGCAATAAATATCTGAATTTCTAATAAAAATTTATTATTCCAAATTCTTTTGTTTTTTTATATATATATATATATATATATATATATATATATATATATATATATATATATATATATATAATATTCTTTTACACATAACACAACACACACTTTCATATATGGACTTAGCAATAAATATCTGAATTTCTAATAAAAATTTATTATTCCAAATTCTTTTGTTTATATATATATATATATATATATATATATATATATATATATATATATATATATATATATATATATATATATATATATATATATATATATATATATATATATATAGGTTCATGTGTTGAATCATAAAAAAGTGACCCTCTTGAACTTCAGCTACCGCAGCCGAGAAGCACCCACAATCAAGTTCCTTCATCAGCAACCGCATCCGGAGTCACTATCTACTGCAGTCTCTTTACTAGATTACTTTAATTGTCTTTTGTTGTAATACTCTCTATTGTCCAGTATGCCTTGTATGACTACTCTTAGAGATGTAATCTAGTGTACTTTCTGAGTCTCTATAAATAGAGCTCATTCGTTCTCACTTAAATATAACTTACAACTCAGAACTCTTAACTTTTCTAAAGATATCTTTTCTATCTCTCTATCTTACTACGCATCTCTTCTTACTCTCAAATCGTACTAGAATACAACTGATTATAGCCTCTCTCCGGAGCAAGTCTTCTATGACTTAATCACTAAGTTTGATCTTCCTTATTAACTTGGTTTGAATGCATTCCTTGTTATGAATCAACTTATGTGTATACTTGATATAACAATTGTTGTCATTTCTATTTCTTTACTTTTCCGCAACTAACTCTCTAACTATCTAACTCTAACTTATTAATATTATTTTTGAGCTTTTAGATCCTTCGAGATTAACTATTCCGCAATCTACTTGTTCTAACGTTTGTTCAAGTGTGTCTCTATGTTTTTCTCTCAACAATTGGTATCAGAGCCATAGTGGTTGCTTTTTGAAAACGGAACTCTGATTTTCAAAGGGCCTTCTATACCACTGAAGCTCATTTCTTAAAACAAAAAAAAACTTCAAAAAATATGGCACAATCGATATCTCTGAATGTTTCCAATAGTGTTGGTGGTTCTAATCGAGCCCCAATACTGGTAGCAAATGAATATCATCACTGGTCCCAAAGAATGGAAAGATACTTAAGGAGACTTGGTAGAGATGTATGGCGATCCGTAGAAGAAGGACCACATGTCCCAGTCCTTACACCAGTCCAAACTGACGGCGCTACAACCAGACTAGGAGGAGGTCAACCAGTCATGAACCGTCCCACCAAGGATGATCTCGATAAAATGGAAAATGATGCTGTTGCTTTTTATGAAATCTCCTGTGGAGTTGCTCCTGACAGAGTTGCTCCTGACAACTTCGATATTATTATAAATTGCAAATCAGCAAAAGAGATATGGGAAGCTCTCAAGAATTTGTACGAAGGCTCAGAACAAGCACAAGACAAGAAGCTTACTACCGCACTCAATGAGTTCAACAACTTCAAAGCTCATACTGGCGAAAGCTTGGAAGACTCCTTCAAAAGGTTCAACCTAATAGTCACCAAGTTATCCAATGCGGGCACCATCTGCAGTAACCATGAAACAAATCTTCAGTTTCTTAATGGTTTGGGAAGACATTGGACTACGGCTAAGATGATAGTCCAAGGAGATAGAAAGATTCATTCTTTGTCACTCTACAAGCTCTATGGAGAACTGCAAGCACAAGAATCCACCGTACTCAAAGACTGTGCTGACTTCGGAGGACCACTTGCTCTCATAGCACAAGCTCCACATAATCAATCTTACTCTCCCTCGTATGACACTCCACCGCAGTCATACGAAGCTGATTCAGAGTATGATGATGAAGAAGAATTTCAAAAGGCTATTGCTCTGGTTAGCCAACAGTTCAACCGTCTACCACCTCCTTCCTTCCGCAAGAATCAACAATTCAACAAACCTCCATTCAACTGCAACTTCAGTCCCCAGAGTAACCATCCTCGATATCCTAAAAGTTCTCATCCACCACCGCAATCTCAAAATACTCAACCAAAGGAAGCACCGCAGTCCACTCAAACCACTGACTCCGGTACTACCTCTGAAGACAAGACTGATGTTGTGATTTGTCACAAGTGCAACAAAGAGAATCATTTTGCAAGAGATTGTAAGGCCAATGTAGTAAGAGACAAAGCATTCTATCTTAGAATGGCTCAAGAGTTGGAAGATAAGGAAAAGGCAAGGGCATACGTAGCCCATGTCAAAAGAGACCATCAATTTTGGTCATCCGGAGACGAAGATGAAGCCATCAGCAGTGTCAAAGGAAAAGGGAAAATCTGCATGCCAGCTATTGCAGATGATGATGGGTCTACAAAGTTGGACAAGAACTACTGCTACATGGCAAAGGATGGAACTCTAAGCATCGTCGAACAGGTAAAACTCATGATCCAAACTCTAAACTATAGCATGCATGACTGTCAATCTTACATAGATGATCTTAATGACACGTGTGCTGCTGTCCTTACAGACTATAACAAAGCCTTAGATAAGAAGAACATTGCATCCCAAGAGATGTTCCATGTGAGAGGACGACTGGATAACAAAAATCTCAAAATGGCTATGTTAGAAAAGGACTTAGAGTTAGAGAAAGATGCAAGAATGTTAAGTGAAACACAATTAGAAATAGCTTTGAACCAGAGAGAATTAGCTCAGAGTGAAATTGTACGCTTAAATCTCTTAATCGAAAAATTGTTCAATGAAAGTGAAGCTATTGAAAATTTGGTGAATAATGGAACCGTGGACAATACATACAATTGGGGTTGGTCAAATGGATATCCTACCGCAATGGATTCTTCACCACGGTTCAACAAAGTCAGACTGTATGTCCCTCCAGACCGAGAATTTCATTTCCCAGTCAATGACAAGACCTTTCCTGAAGACATCAAAACTCACTTCGGTAGACTGCATAATCTAAGCAATAATTGTGTAATTAAGGAAATTGTGCCTGAGGTTTCGGGTCACACATGTGATCAAATTCCTATCTGTGACACCATTTACCCTAACTCTCAAACCTCATCCGTAGTTGATGAAGAAATTATCATTGAGGGCCCCGAAGTCTCGAAAGACTTTCCATCTCTACCCTCAGACGGCAGTGTCTCTCACTGTAGCCATGAGTCCCACAAAAGTATCACTGCAGTACCAACCAAGACTTACTCTGCGGTAGTCAAGTCATCCCTACCGCAGTCTTCGATAGAGATGCACAAAGACCCGATCCGATCCGGATCCGGATCCGATCCGGTTTGATGATGTCACAAGGAATCCGAATTCGACCTTAATCCGAACCGGTTTTAAACCGGATTTGACCGGTTTTCCGAGCCCCGAATCCGAATCGGTTTAATCCGATCCGGACCCGATCCGATCCGAAATCTGATCCGATTTTGGAATTTTTTTTTAAATAAACATTTTTTGGACCTCATGTATAACACAAAATGCAACATAGGTTCATTAAAATAGTTAAAACATACATCAAACGTCGAATTAGAAAGACTTTTTAAACTAGTTAACTAATAATAATAATAATAATAATAATAATAATAGAGTGGCGTTATAACATTTAGCCAAATATAAATAGTTTTTGTGGTCTTCCACTTCGTGTCGCCTTCATTTAATTATTCTTCAACCGCCACGCAAATAACTAGGGGTCTCATCAATACCATATTCTTCATCTTCGTCTTCGTCTTCGTCTTCAGCGTCATCGTCTTCGTCTTCCGTAGGTGTTGATAAGCCTTGTGCATATTCTTCATCCATGATCTCCGGTTCAACATTTTGTGGTAGTGGGCCTTCTAGTGATGCCAAGTGTTGTATACGTTCCACAGAATCCAAGTAATCCTTCAAGCAAACGCAAACCTCTACCGCAATCGGGGTAAGATTCGTCCTCAACTTTGATAATACTCTACCACTAAAAGAAAAAGCGGATTCCGAAGCTACCGTGGAAGCTTGGACGGTTAGTAAATCACGGGCCATAACGGAGAGAATAGGAAATTGTGCTTCCTTTTCTCTCCACCAAGCCAAAAGATCCAAATTTTTAAATTGTGGTGCACTCATGAATTTTAAAAAGTTTGAACCCATATAAATTCCAAGTTCGCTACTAGGCGTTAATGTGCGTGCTCTTTTATTTTGCTCCTCCAAAAGGTAGTTATAGAGGTCGATATGAAAATCCGTTCGACCCCCACCACTACCCGATGCACCGCTAGTAGAGTCGGTTACACTTGCAAAAGTGTTTGACATATTGCCATATTTTGTAGCATAAATGTCAAACAAGTTAGTAAAAGTATTATTAAAAGTGTTTATTTGGTTACGAATGTAGTTTGAGTTATCTTTGTGCAAATTTAAAGACATAGAAATTTTGGTAATCAAAGCCTCTACACCCGTAACATTGATACATGGGTTTAATGCCGCGGCGCAAGTAAAAAGTGGTGACATTTCTTTGAAATATTTGACTAGTTTTTGTCTCATCGGTCTCGTAACCAAAACAAATATTTCACTTCTTTGTTCAAAACGTTCCAATTGTGCGGACATCAACCATAATTCATTTAGTAACAACGGACTTGTAGGGTAATACACGCCCGATAAAAAAGTGGTTGATTGTTTAAAAACTTTTAACATTTCCACAAACTCTTCCATCAAATCCCAATCATAATCCGAAACCGGGTTTTTTCCTTTTGAAATTGTGTCGTAAAATAATTGCAAAGAGATTCTTTGACGTGTCAAACTTTCAAACATCATGCATGTTGAACTCCATCAAGTGTCAACATCCCAATGAGGACTATATGGAGTTACGTTAATGGAAATGGCAAACTTTCGATATTTTTCCATTGTAGCTTTATTTTTTCCAAAAACTCTAGTTAACACAGTTTTGAATTTTTCAATCGTTGAATCTATCATTTTTAAACCATCTTGTACCGCAAGATTAATAATGTGACAAACACATCTAGTATGAAAAAACGAGCCATCCAAAATAGGTTTATATTTTGCAATTAATCTTTTTGCCGCAGCGGTATTGTTACTTGCATTGTCAAACGAAATAGAGAAGATTTTGTCGCGTAAATTATAAGTCTCTATAACTCTTACTAAAATTGCAAATAATCGTGCCCCCGTGTGAGGATGCGCAAAAAGTTCAAAAGCAATAACTCGTTTGTTCATTACCCAAGTAGAGGGATCTATCCAATGTGCCGTGACACAAAGATAGCTTTTGGGACAACTTCCGGTGGAGGACCAAACATCACAGGTTAAAGAAACACCGGTTTTTATATTTATAAATCCCAATTGCATATCTTTTTTGGCTATATCCCAATACTTTAAAGCATCACGTCTAAGAGAAGTGCGACTTACTTGCCGGTATTGTGGTTGCATTTTTTCCCGCAAAATCCTTGTTAATCGGGGGTTGTCAAAGTGGTTGAAAGGCAAGCCCTCTTGAATCACGAACTTGCAAAAGCTTTCACGAAGGTCATCATTGTTGTAAATAAAGATCGACCCGTCGGGAGTAATATTTGGTTGATCCGGATCGCTTTGACCTTTTACAGTCGGACAAGTTTTTGTTGTATGACTCCTCAACGTGCTATTGCCATCTTTTCCCAAAAACATTCCGCACTTCTTGCATCTCGCTTTTTCCTTCCCGTTCGACAACAAACACAAATCGTAATGTTCCCACACTTCTTTACTCCGAGTGGTTGGTATGATTTTAACCACCGTTGCATCCGAATCTTGACCCGCGGTTGAATTTCTCGAGCTCATTTTTTGGAGTATTATGAAAATAAGTAGTAGATTTTTTGTGTAAAATTGAAATGTAACAAATGAAAAGTATTTATAGGTGTTTGGAAGGGCCAAAAAGTCAAGAAAAGTCAAAGTAGCCGTTTTTTAGGGGTTCCAACGGCTAGAAAAAAAAAAAAACTTAAAAATTTCGAATTTTCCCGTTTTTTAACGGTAACAAAAAAATCCGGTTTCGAATCCGGTTTCCCTCAAATCCGGTTCATGATCCGGGGTCCAATCCGAATACCTCTCTGAAGCGATGATCCGGTTCGAATCCGGTCACCGGTTTAATCCGAACCGGTTCGGTCAAAACCGGTTTTGACCAAATCCGGTTTCCGGATCGGATCGGATCCTATGGGCCAAACCGGTTTTTTTGTGCATCTCTAGTCTTCAAACAAAAGTTCTGCCACTCTTCAAACAATTCATCACGAATTACCTATAGAAAACTTTGAAGTGGGTCAATGCTCTCAAATCCCTGAATCTTCAAGTTCTGATGACTCAAGCCCTCGTTTTCACAAATGTTCAAAGGGTTCTCGGAAACCGCAGTTGAACAACAGAGACTGCGGTTCACCAAAATCCTTAGCTAAAAAGGCTTTCAAAGAGGAAATTCGATCCCGTGGCACAAATAGACAAACTCTTTCGAAAAACAAGAAGCATGTCAGATTTCCAAAATCCAAAAGTCCAGAAAAATTTGTTTTCTCACACTACTTTTCAAAAAACTCTCCTATCAAGAAAACACACAAAAAGGAATGTCAAGTTTCATCAGTAATTTCTAATTCATCTGACAAAAATCAAAAAAGTGTAAAGTCTTTTCAAAACAATGGTTTTCAAGTCTATTCCTCAGATGATCCAAAATGGAAGGGTATCTTACCCACTCCAACACTTTTAAAGTCACGTCAAAATTTCAAAAAGTGGAAGGGTATTCTACCAACTCCACCAAAAAGAACTCAAAGACCTACACGTGCTAAACCTTTTCAAAAAAAACTTTTTCAAAACCCAACAACACTCATGTTAGGAATTACCAACCTCGGACCGGTAACAAGTCCAATTCATCCTTTAGACCGCTGACCAAGCATAGTGTCAGATCAAAAGACAAAATCTCTTTTTGTAAATGTCAGTGTAGCTGTCAAAAAGATTCATCCTATATCAAATCTAGTCGGAGTCAGAAACCTCATATTTTTTTCAAAAACTCACAACACTCCAAATCTGCACAAACACCCAGAACTAGGATTAAAAGTTGACAAGAGACCCGTCCCTGCAACCTCGGTCCATGCATCATTCAGAAATTCACCAATTGCTCCAGGCTCCAAACTAGTTTGGATGCCTAAACTAACCGTGTAATTCTCAGGCTTTGTGCAAGCAGGAACAAGAAGAAGAATGGTTAATCGACAGTGCCTGCTCCTTACACATGACCGGAAGGTTAGAATACCTTCGGGATTTCAGGCCAATATGCAATGGTGGAAATGTTACATTCGGCAACAATGCGAATGGGATCATCCGAGGTTACGGTGTTCTCACTATGGGGAACTTCTCTATTCAAAAGGTTGCCTATGTAGAAAGCCTCAAACACAATCTCATCAGTGTTGGCCAACTATGTAAGGCAGGCCATCGAGTTGACTTTGATGATCAATTTTTTTATGTAATGACAAGTGATAGGAGCACATGTTTGATCAAATATCGATCCGAAGGTACTATGTATCCTCTGGATGTCTCTCTGATCATAGGCAAACCGCAGTTATGTTTCCTATCCAAAGCAGTATCTGAAGTCAGCTGGCTATGGCACCGCAAGCTAGCTCATCTCAACTTCAGGTACATCAACAATTTGGTCACCGGAGAACTAGTCAGAGGTCTTCCTATTCTCAAATTCAGCAACGATACTCTCTGCCCTGCATGTGAATGTGGTAAGCAATCCAAAGCAAGTCACCCCATGGTGATTGATTCCTCAATCTCTGAACCTCTAGAGCTCCTCCACATTGATCTCTACGGTCCATCCACCGTAGCCAGTATCCATCACAAGAAGTACATACTGGTTATTGTAGATGATTTTACACGCTTCACATGGGTCTTCTTCCTTAGACTCAAGTCATAAACACCGCAGATTCTCATCAATTTCATCAAGGAAATAGAGCTTCAGATCAAGCTTCCAGTGAGACGTATCCGCAGTGATAATGGAACCGAGTTCACTAATCATCTCCTCAATAGTTTCTTGGTTTCCAAAGGCATCACTCACAACTTCTCAGCTCCCTACACTCCACAACAAAATGGGGTAGTAGAGAGAAGGAACCGCACTCTAGTAGAAGCAGCCAGATCCATGCTCAAATTCGCACACCTTCCTCTCTACTTCTGGGCTGAAGCTGTAGCAACCGCATGCTTTGTACAAAACCGAAGCATTGTGTGCAAACGCCTCAATAAAACACCGTATGAGGGCCTCAACAACCGCAAGCCAAATGTTTGCTTCTTTCATATCATTGGGTGTAGATGTTTTGTGATCAACAACCGAGATCAGCTTAACAAGTTTGCACCGAAGTCTGATGAAGGAATCTTTCTTGGCTATTCCACTAACAAGGTTGCTTATCGTGTTCTCATCAGACGTACAAGGCTAATCATTGAAAGCTTCGATGTGAGATTTGATGATTCTCACATCCGCAATGCCCCTCCATCCACTGAAACCACAGCAATCCTGGAAAGTGATATTCCAACCTCTTCGGGTCCATTAAATCTTGTTGAAGTCAACTATGACGATCTCTTCGACCCTGTAGAAACAACAAAGTTATCCGAAGTTCTCGTGTCTCAAGAAGCTCAACAGCAGCACGCTGATGTATCTGGTCCTTCGCTATCCGAAGTAGCATCTCTCAATACTTCCACCTCTCCGGTTGAGGGGGAAAGCTCTACTCCGGATCAAGCAACAACCGTCGAGGTTCCAGTACTTGATGCTGCTCAAGTTCCCATCCGTAGAGAATCATTACCATCCAACGTTTCTTCCGACTCGGATGATGAAAACATAGAAAACATCGACACAAGAACAGACTCTTGGATTATCATTCTTCCATCCGCAGTCTAGGGGGAACCTTCTCAGGTTCCAGAGGAACTCCCATCAGCAATCCAGGGGGAACCTCTTCCAACTGCTCAAGAAAATTCCTTTCTCGCTCCAACAAACCAAGATGATTCCGCATGATGTTCTCAAGTCCAGGGGGAACTGCCATCTCCAACCACAGAGTCTTCTGATATCGAAGACATTCCCTCTACCGCAGCTGCTGATCATCTGCAGCCCCGTCTATATGTATGGACGAAGGACCACCCACCAGGTCAAATCATTGGCAACCCATCCGCAGGTATCCAGACTCGATCTTCCAAGGACTTATTTGATCACCGCCACTACGCAACATTTATGTCCTCGGTAGAGCCCTGAACGATCAAAGAAGCATTGCTTGAACCTGACTGGATAGCCGCAATGCAAGAAGAGCTAGAAGAATTTCAAAGAAACAAAGTATGGCAGCTCGTTCCGAAGCCACGTGGTCACACCATCGTTGGCACTAGATGGGTATTCAAAAATAAGCTGGATGAATCTGGTGCGGTAGTCAGAAACAAGGCAAGGTTAGTTGCAAAGTGGTATAGTCAAATTGAAGGCATTGACTACGATGAAACGTATGCTCCGGTGGCACACATGGAAGCTATCCGGATCTTCTTAGCATACGCAGCCCACAAGAACGTCAAGGTACACCAAATGGACGTTAAGAGTGCCTTTCTCAACGGGGAACTAAAAGAAGAGGTTTATCTTCAGCAACCTCTGGACTTTGAAAATGTTGAATTCCCAGACCACTGCTACAAGCTTGAAAAAGCAGTCTACGGTCTGAAGCAAGCCCCAAGAGCATGGTGTGAGACTCTTTCTGAATTCCTTGTCTCATCCGGGTACAAGAGAGGAGTGATTGACCCCACTTTATTTAGAAAAGCAAATGGTAATCACCTTATGCTCGTACAAATATATGTGGACGATATCATCTTCGGATCAACTGATCAAGAAATGGTGAATGAATTTGCTAAGCTCATGACTAACAAGTTCCAAATGAGCATGAATAGAGAGATTAACTTCTTTCTAGGACTTCAAGTGAAAAAATTCCACAAGGAATCTTCATTCATCAAGAAAAATACACCACCGAACTGTTAAAGAAATATTCTATGGACAACTGTTCTTCGGCTAAGGTCCCCATGGCCTTTGGTTATAAGATCTCTGCTGATCCCTCAGGAGAACCTGAGGATCACAAGACTTATAGAGGTATCATAGGCTCTCTAATGTACCTCACCGCAAGCCGACCAGACATTGTCTTTGCAACTGGTGTATGTGCAAGGTATCAGGCTGACCCAAAAGTGTCTCACATGACCGCAGCCAAACAAATTCTACGGTACCTGAAAGGAAGAAAATCTCTTGGTCTATGGTACCCCGCAGGCAATGACTTCAGCCTGCAAATTCTACGGTATGTGGCCGCAGCCAGCTGTTGTTCTCAAGTCCTTTGGATGAAAACTCAACTATTGGACTACGGATATAGAATGCTGCGGATACCGATCTATTGTGACTCTGAAAGTGCTATTGCTATTTCTCACAATCCAATTCAACACTCCAAGACTAAGCATATAGAACTACGGTATCATTTCATCAAAGACCACATCTTGAAAGGTAACATTGAACTTATCTTTGTCCATACTCATGAAGAGATTGCTGATGTGTTCACAAAAGCGCTCGACTCCACAAAACTTAACACCTTCCTGCAAATGTTAGGAATGATGAATCCAGACCCACAATTCTTTTTGAATTGATAGATACCGCAGACCATCCTTGGTCTCCGTTGCGGTTCTAACTGAAAGTTACTTATGATAGATGGTTTTGGTACCGCAGTCTACGTACCGCAACCATATATCATACCTATCTTTCATGGGTCCTTATTGTTTTCTTATTACTAACCTTTTGTACAAGTGCTCTCCTCAGTTCCTATACTGCAGACATTCATCTGTTCATCCGCAATGACATCTGTTCATCCGGAATGACATTTGTTCATCCGCAATGACATCTGGTCATCCGTAATGACATCTGGTCATCCGAAATGACATCTGTTCATCCGCAATGACATCTGGTCATCCGCAATGCAGTCTCCATCCGCAATCACATTGATAATTTCTCAACTGTTTCATTAATCCTTGAATCATGGTGTGCTATTTAATGATCTTTCATTAAATAAAACATTAAATAAAAAACATTCCTTGAGAAACTGTCTTATTCTCTTTTTGAATAAACCTTGTGTCAGACCTATTTTAGGTATGATGACAAAAAGAACGTTTTTCCATAAACACATCCTTAATCTGTCTTTTCCGCTTACCCAGCACGTCCCATCCGTTACAACTTCTTTTCCCCTCACCACACGATCACCTGACGTGATGATGTACGTCTGACTTTTCATTAAATGCAAATCCCTCTTTGGCAAAATCCAAAAATTTTAAATCGTTTCATAATGTGTGGCTGAGATTTCATCTCCCTAAATCAAAGGAACCCCCATTTTTTTACCTTATCTTTTTCTTACCTAGGGTAAATAAAAAAAAACGTTTCCCGCTCCCATAAGCCCCTATAAAAACCTTTCTTCTTCCCCAAGAACAGTTTACGCTCTCTGAACATTGAATCCTTTCTCCATTATCATACTCTGTTTTTCTACACTTTCTCTCAAACTTCAACAATGGTGAAATCCGGTATATCTAAGAAACAATCAAAGGCATCTGGATCGGTGAACCCTACTGGTTCAGACTCTGCTTCACGACAACTCACACCCACGATTGCTTCAAACAACTTCAGAGCAGTGTTCGAAGATCATTCATCCTACAATGCTCCTATCAAGCTGATGATCAAGTTTCTGAAGAATCACCCCCTGTTTGGCCCCTTCGATGCTTTCACAGATGTTGTCCCACTCTCAACCCTATTCAAATGTGCTTTTTTAGCCTATCGACCAATCGAAAACCCCCAAGAAGTACATCTTAACCTAGCTAACAATTCTTTGGTCATTCTGTCCAAAGAAAAGTTTCTCTCTGCCATTAACCTCCTTGTTCATCCCTCCATCAAGATTTTCACCCCATCCATGGCAGACGTCACTTCTGCACTTTACCAAATGGGATACCAGAAGAAGATTAAATGGATTGGGGAATTCAAGAAAAACCAACTGCCTGCGGTCTGGCAATTTGTTTGCCACTACGTCATCCGCAGTCTATCCGGCAGAACCGGAGGACGGATAATATGGGATTCAAACTTCTGGAGCTGGTGTGGAGTATCTTCACAGGTCATGACGTGAACTACAGGCAGATCCTATGGGACGACTTTCTTCAATATATTCCCAAGGAGAACCCAAGGGAGAACCCAACCGAACTCACTTTCGCACGGTTCTGGTCCCTCCGCATTTCAGACCTCCATGCGGATGCAGGGATCGACATGGGCAGTGACATCAATTTCTTTGTCACCAAGGATCTCAAAAGGTACAATCCCTCATCTGATCAATCTATTTTTGGACCGATTCGAAGACTTCCTACCCATATTCTATCCACTCTTGGTCTTGAGACTGCTGATGTCTCTGATCATATTGAGGCTACGGAAGGTATTGCCCCATACCTTCCTACCCCGCCTCTTCAAAACCCATCCGCAATCATTAACCCTGGAAGTACCGCAGTCCCTTCCTCCACTACTCTCTCCAATATTTCTCAAAGAAGAAAGCAATTGGCCACAAAGAAGAAACAAAGAACACCAAAGAAGGATGCTCCCAAACCAACCGCACCCACGAAGAAACGTAAAATCAAACCAACCGCACCCACACCTGATAGTGATTCTAATGAGGATGCGCAACCAATTTCCATCCTTAAGAAAAGAAAAACCAATACCTCTAGCCAAATGCGTGACCGGACCTATACTGAAGCCTCTTAAAAGGCTCCGGTAGTCCTTGGGGTGGCCGCAGACCCATTCAACACCACTATTCTTTTCCAATCAGACTCAGAAAGTGAGTCTGATTCACCGCATCGTGGAGACTCCCCCCAGTTCACTCCCAAGAGGACGACACTGGTTCACGCCCTAAGGTCTCCAGGGCTTCCCGACTGCATTTCTTTTCTTCTTAGGAGTTGCACTCCATCCTCTTGAACGTAACCCAAACACTTCAAACACCTCCCCAACCGCAGGGCACTTCTTCCGCCCTAGCCAGAACTGAGCCGAGGCCAAACTTGACTACTGGTAAAGGAGACCAAGGAAGCTCAGGAAATCCTACTCTACTTACATCCGCAGCAGGTGGTTTAGGCACGGTGAGAACTAATGTGCAAGGATCCGTGAACCCGAAGGACACTTCGGTACGATTCCAAGGATATGACGGGGATGAATCAAACGACTCTTGGTTACGCTACACTCTGGTGACTGAGTCAGGCATCAAGAAATATGCTGCTTTCAGAAGGGCATTCCAAGCACGCAAGGAACAACAGATCAAGCAACAACAACAAAAGGAACAAGAAATCCAGTCAGTGGCTAAGTATTGGGCAGATGCAATCAATAATGCAAATACCGTAGCCACCATTCAGAAGGTTCAAGACTGGATGACCGAGATGGCTGAGACACTCCTCAAAGCTCAAGTAACAGGTGAAGGTACAGGCCCCTCCAGAGTAACTCCAACTCCAACTCCAACTCCAACTCCAAATCCAATTCCAAATCCAACAGTTCATGAATCACAAGACGAAGGAACAGCAATAGAAGTCAGTTCTGCTCCCACCTTCGGTTTTGATGATGTTAATCTCCAAGAGGTAAACAAACCCTCTCCCTCTGATGATGACCTTATGATGTTCGATGAAGAAGAGGAATCTAGTGGATCTCACCATTCCACTTCAAAACCCAAAGAGAAGAAGAAGAATGTTGTCACAAGGAAAGAGTTTTTGAGCCTGCAAGGAAAAGTTGATCAAATTCTCGCTGCGGTCAAGCCAACTCAACCGCAACCAGAAGACACCCCCGGACCGCAGTCACTGATCGAACGGATAGAACGCTTGGAAACGCGTGAGCGATTGACTGCTGAGAGAATTTCTCTCAAAGTTGAAATGGGAATCCGGTCCCTTGACAACAATCGACAAGCAGATCACAAGGATTTCATGGCTGCAGCGGAACGCCTCATCTCTGAGGTGACCGCAATCAAGAAAGATCTCCAAGCAGCCATTGCGGATCAAGCCACCCAGTCTCAGAAACTGATAGCTGAGACTCACACTGCGTATGAGTCCACTATCTCAGTTCTTCAAGCCACAATCAATAGACTGCAACGATCCCTGTCCTCCAACTTCCACGGTCCTGAAATCCTTCAAATCACTAAGGATATTCACAAGCTGATTTTCAACTCCTCCACTCCCAACAATCAACAATTGGCGGATGCCCTGAAGGCTCAATTTCAAGAAGTATATGCCAAAGTTGATGGCCTACGTCAATGGCTTAAGGAAGCTCCTAGGTTACATTCCTCAAGAGGGGGAAGTGAAGACGAAGTCCATCACAGTGAACATGAAGTTCATCACTCCAATCATTCCATCTCACAACATCAGAACCCCCCATCATTACAGAAAAAATTCCCACACCGCTACCCTCACCGCAACCATCTCATCAGACTCCACCTCAAAATGAGATCACGGTTGAGAAACCAGAGACTCCCCCTCACTTCAAAAACCTGGTTGATCACATGTCCTCTCCGAGCTCAAATGACTCTCCTGCCACCACCCAAAGGAAAAAAGATTGGAAGGCAGCTAAACTGGCTGAGCTCATATGGAGAGCATGCGGTTTTGACACCATCATGGACGAATCCTTGATAAACTATTGGATCAATCCTCACCGCAGACTGCTGGATGACGATTACAGACCTCACCTCACCTATGCTGAACCTCCTTCGGATGGCTACTGGGATGTTCCAATCTCCCCTAA
Organism: Lactuca virosa; assembly: GCF_052849685.1. NCBI lineage: Eukaryota > Viridiplantae > Streptophyta > Magnoliopsida > Asterales > Asteraceae > Lactuca > Lactuca virosa. Next base: position 197,279,819 of record NC_136433.1, on the reverse strand, counting down.
TGCCAAATACTTCACAGTGTTTGAGCCGTTTGACCGCAGCCTTCGAGACCACAAAAGACTGCCAATGGAATTTGAGAGACTTAGTCATTTTTATGCTAAGCATGCCTCTCCCATTGAGAAAATATGGTCTAACGATAGACCATCCGCAGTCAAAAACTACAAGATTCGGAAGTTCATGAAGGCTGACTACATCCAGTACACTCTCACTAGAAGGGGACACGACTATGTCCGCACCCAAGCTGACTTCCCTTGTATGAATCCGGAAGAATTCTTTCTCATTGCAAAGGTGTTCCAGAACAAGTCGGAGAAGCACCCAAATATGAAGATTGCGCTTGAAAGTGCTAATAATTTCTTGAAGGAAACTGTTTGCGATTTCGCTAAAATCGATGCAGACATCTATCCCACAATTGCCAAGAAATATGATCTGCCACCACTCGTCCTGTACCAATCCCTACCGAAGGCTATCAAGAAAGATCCCTAGGTGCAACCAACTTTCCTGAACTTGGAGTCATTTTCAAAAGGAAGATCGATAATGTCAAATACTTCATTCCTATGACTGCCATGCATCACCTCACCAGAAAGCAACTTGATATCTGCTGAACCGTAGTTGAAAAATCGAAGCACACTACTGCAGAAGTCAAGTTCGAGATCTTAAGGAGAATCATCTGGTTGGAAAACATTAGGAAGTTTTGGTGGATCCTGATCAAGTTTCTTAAAATTGATAGCTGAACAAAAGTTAAAGAGGTCACTTAGGGGGAAATTGTTGAATCATAAAAAAGTGACCCTCTTGAACTTCAGCTACCGCAGCCGACAAGCACCCACAGTCAAGCTCCTTCATCAGGAACCGCATCCGGAGTCACTATCTACCGCAGTCTCTTTACTAGATTACTTTAATTGTCTTTTGTTGTAATACTCTCTATTGTCCAGTATGCCTTGCATGGCTACTCTTAGAGATGTAATCTAGTGTACTTTCTGAGTCTCTATAAATAGAGCTCATTCGTTCTCACTTAAATATAACTTACAACTCAGAACTCTTAACTTTTCTGAAGATATCTTTTCTATATCTCTATCTTACTACGCATCTCTTCTTACTGTCAAGTCATACTAGAATACAACTGATTATAACCTCTCTCCGGAGCAAGTCTTCTATGACTTAATCACTGATCTTCCTTATTAACTTGGTTTGAATGCATTCCTTGTTATGAATCAACTTATGTGTATACTTGATATAACAATTGTTGTCATTTCTATTTCTTTACTTTTCCGCAACTAACTCTCTAACTATCTAACTCTAACTTATTAATATTATTGTTGAGCTTTTAGATCCTTCGAGATTAACTATTCCGCAATCTACTTGTTCTAACGTTTGTTCAAGTGTGTCTCTAAGTTTTTCTCTCAACATCATGTTCATTTGAGACCATTCTAATTTTGTGAGACCCTGAGACGCAATGTAAAAATAGTTTTAAAATGCAAAATAAAAGAAAAAAAATCCAAAAATTCTTTTTTTAATTATTATTTTCGTCATTTTATCTACCTAAAAAAATTACCGGTTTTTTGAAAGTACGTAAAATATTCTAATAGAATATTACACTGTAAATATTCTATTGTGATTTTTAGAATGTTAGAATATTCTAGTATTCTACTAGATTTGTCAGATATGTAAAAAATTCTAATATTCTACTAGAATATTCTAATATTCTACTAGAATATATAAAAAAATGGTAATTTATTATTATTTATTTTTTTATTTTTTTTGAAAATATAAATGACGAAAATAATATTTAAATTTTTTTTTGAAAATTTTCAATTATTTTGCATTTTAAAAATGTTTTTTTATCTACAAAATGAGTGGCTAGGATTGTGTCTCATGGTCTCACAAAATTAGGCCGTCTCACATTAACCTAACTCTATATATATCCGGTTTTTTCCCATTTTTAGGACCAGTCCAACCGGTCAGACCAGTTGAACCATCGAACCGGTAAAACATCCAGTTCGATGTCCGGTTTGATTTTCAAAACATTGGTTGCAGGTACACCAAAACGGGAATGAAACCGTCGAACAAATAGGTCAACAAGTTATTGCTTTTGACACAATAAGTCCCTTGGATTTGGCATTATGATGGATTCTACCCTATTCCCAACTTATCTTAACTAAACAAGTTTCAAAAAATTTACAAATAGTCCCTAGACATCCATATACTTCATATATTCAAAATAATCTGATTTATTTTAATTAAATCATTAGTATTACTTTTATTTTATTTAATTTTCATTTTTATTTTTATTATTTCCACCATTACTATTATTATTATTTTTAAACAATTATAATGAAATTTATAACGGAATAAAAACGGGTGTTACAATTCTCCGTCACTTAAATCAAATTTCATCCTCGAAATCCGAAAACATATTTGGGTAGTGCACGCACATCTCTGTCGCGGGCTCCCAAGTCCACTTGTAGGCCTTCTTGTGTTGCAACTGATCCTTGACTAAAGGTACCTCCTTGTTGTGCAATGTATTCGTCTTCCTATCCAGAATAACCATCGGTTTCTCCACGTAATCCAGACGCTCATCGACATGAATGTCATCTAACGGAACCACTTTCGAAGCTGAGAAACATGGCAGGTGCTATTAATATAACTAAGCTCCTTGGGTAGGTCCAACCGGTAGGCCACCTTGGCTACCATGGCCACCACTGTAAAAGATCTGATAAATCGGGGGCCCAACTTGCCCCGCTTCCTGAAGCGTCTAACATTATTCTAGGGTGATACCTTAAGCAAAACCATGTCCCCATCCTGAAATTCCAACTAAGATCGGCGCCTATCGGCGTAACTCTTTTTTCGGCTTTGTGTTTATTGTAACCTCTATCTGACCCTATGGTTGTCCTCTCCCCATCAAAATGGAATACAACAATTCCTCTGTAACGCTCATTTCAGGTATCTATTTCTTTCAGAATTTTAGGGTTTAGACTGGAACTCGACGAGTAGGCGAGCTCCAACTCGTCGAGTAGAATTCATTTATGGGAAACGGGATCTAAGACCGACTCTACGAGTTGGAAGGCCCAACTGGACGAGTAGGTGCTGTAAAGGAAAAACCCTAATTTTAGGGTTTGCACCCTATATAATCTCCTTAAAAAACTTGAGGCTGACCTTCCATCAGCCTCCAAACCCTAAGAACGTCTGTGCTAAACGCTAATCACCTTTTCCTCTCATATTGTGAGCTAGAGTGACTTTTGGAGCTAAAGAAGAAGAAGATGGTGAGAAGAAAGAAAAGATCCAGCAAACAAAGCCCTCACTCTTCAGCTTGCCCATATTGTGGACTATTGTAAGTCACCAAGATTCGATTTTTATCTTAGAATATGGCTAGATCTCGAGTTTACTTTTCATTTCCTATCATTCTTGTTGATTGCATGCATGGGGTTCATAAAGTTTGCAACTTTATGAATCTCTAGGGCAAAATGGTGCCATGGTGGGCTAGATCTAGCTTTTGGTCAAGAAAGGATGCCATCTATGGATTTTTAGAGTATATTTCCCCTTTTTGGCCATTTTGACTTCGAGACATGCATTAGACATGCATGTCCATGAAGCCTCCATCTTTGGAACATTTTGAGGATTAGAACCTCTTTTGGAAAGGAGGGATTCCAGATCCCTAGAGTCTTGAACCACATGGTTAAGATTTTGAGCTTTCCAACCTTTGTTAAGGGCTTTAGAGCATTCAGAGTGGTTATAGAGGATAAAGTTGGATACTTTATCCTTCTAGGCACCTTTAGGTTTCATATCTAAGCCCTAGAGTCTCTGCAATCGACGTATCATCGGAATAAGTAAACAGGGGAGGGAGACTCGACGAGTTGCATCGGGTTCCCCCGTCTACTGGATATCGAGTGAAATCGTCAAGTTGATGAGACAACTCGGCGAGTTGGCTAGGGTTTGTCCCGGTTTTCTGGACTCTGTAGGAACTCGACGAGTCGCTAGATGCACTCGACGAGTTGGGGTCAACATGGACTGTTGACCTTGACTGTTGACTTGGACTTTGGCCATGGTTGACCAAGTTTGACTTTGAGGGTATTTATGGTATTTTAGGATTTTGACAAGTTAATCACATGATGGTTATAGGCAGTTGAGTTGGAGCCGCGCGTTGGGACTTGTCTGATCCTATCTTATCATTTCAGCATTCTTGAGAGGTGAGTCTCCTCACCATACCAATGGGTCTAAGGCACCAAGGGTGGCACACTTTATGATATGTGGTATACTAGTTGATGTAGTGATATGTGGTATGTTAGTTGGATATATGCTAAGCGGTACGTTAGTATATATGTGATACCTGCAGGGAAGACCATGGGGGGAGCTCATAACGCTTGGATGTAAGACCATGTGGGGGAGCCCATGGCTTTCCAGGTAAAGACCATGGGGTAGCTCATGGCACTTGGATGTAAGACCATGTGGGGGAGCCCATGGCTTTCCAGCTAAATACCATGGGGGAGCCAATGACACTTAAGTGTAAGACCATGTGGGGGAGCCCATGGCATCCTGGAGTAAGACCCTGGTGGGAGCCCATGACATCCTTATATGTTTGTATGCATGGCTTGTATGGTTTATGTAGGTTTTATAGCTAATATGGATTATGTGATTATGTGGTTTATATGGGGTATGCTCTTGGGAACTCACTAAGCATTAGGTTACAGTTTGTTGATTTGTTTCAGGTACTTCTGAGCCTAAGGGCAAGGGAAAGGCTTGATGGCGCGACATGCACTCTCTGGCATTTGATTTGATGGGACACTCTGATGTTTGGAATACAATGTTAAGGTTATGAATTTTGAAAACAATGGGCAATGTTACTTTATATTTTGTGAGAATGTTTGGTTAACTAAAAATGAAAAATTTATTTGAAAAATTGGGTCGTTACAAGTTGGTATCAAAGCCTTGGTTTGAGGGATTCGGGCACACTCTCAAGTGTGTCAGGACTCAAACTAAGGAAATGGTAAAATTGTTTAAAAAAAAAAATAAATAAAAGTTAAAAACTTCTTAAAATGGAAAAGAGGAGAGTGCAATGCGCGTGATCGGCCGAGCCAAGTAAGTAGTTCCCTAATATGTTAGACATGCTATACTGATATTTGAGTTATGATAGTCGGATGGATTTTGTTATGTGTATGCTTCTAAAATTGTATACGGTTAGGAGCTTATTGCTTTAGAATGATTGATTTGGCCTTATTTCCTGTTCCTTGTTTGGTTATGGTCCTAGGGTAGAATCTATTATTCAAAAGTCTATTTTATCCTTTTCCGTGTATAATTTGGATGTATAAAGGAAACCTGTAAGATTGGTTTGATTTCTGGTTTGATGTGGATGGAGAAAATCTTAGGATAATCTAGGATTTGAGTTATGTGGTAGCCTGTGAGGTATGTTTTGTTCTGGGACGAATTAGAGTTATCAGGTAGAACCTTGGGGGAAGGTATAGGTAGGTGTGGAAGGTAGTATTGGGCCCGTACTACTGAAAGCACAGGACCTGTACCCGAACTGATGTTAGATCTGGAAGCTCTAAGGAGAACCGATACAGGAGGATCCCTTTTTTTGGACATCCTGATCATTATGATTTATGACATTGCAGTTCTGTATGGTGGTGACACGATTTGGAGCAGGGGATCCGGATCAGGATTAGGATCCAAATCTGGGTCAGGTGACGCTACTGAGCCCATCGATAAGAGGCTGTGCGAGCTTATTGCAGCCGAGGTTACCAGAGGCATCCTTGATGCTACCCCGGTGATTTTTGGGACGGTCAAGGAAGGGATGATGGAGATTATGGAGGAGAGGCTCAGATCATTCAGAGCCGAGATTGTTGCGGGCCAGGTCGGGGCTCGAACTCCCTCGTTCCAGGAGTTCAAGGCGTGCGGGGCACCGAAGTTCTTTGGGTTCAGGGACCCTATAGTTAGTTGACGCTGGGTGGTGGACATAGAGAATGCCTAGCGCACGAGTTCTTGCCTTGATACGACAAATGTGGGTTTTGCTTCATGTATGCTGAGGGATCGAGCCCGAGATTGGTGGGGAGATGTGACTAGCCAGGTGGGGACAGCCAGTGTGGCTGAGATGACATGGGTCGAGTTTGTTGGATGTTTTGATCTGGAGTTTGCACCACCTATTGAGGTGCAAAGATTAGTGAGGGAGTTTCAGGAGCTTCAGCAGACCATCGAGACTGTGCCAGAGATCACTACCTAGTTTCGGGAACGAGCACTATTGATCCCGTAGTATGCTACGGATGAGGATATGAGGAGGATGAGGTATCATTCCATGTTGAGGGATGATATTCGTGAGTTTGTGAGCTTTACAGGGGTGCAAGACCCTGAACGAGATGGTAGAGAAGGCTCGTAGGCGGGAGATGGAGTTGGAGTTCCGCACCAATCGGAAACCCAAGCAGGCACATACAACAGTAGGTCAGGCTAAAAAGCCTAAGACCTCGGATACCACCAGTAGGGGCCAACAAGGCCGTTGTCGGTGTGCCACGTGCAGTAAACTGCACAGTGGGGCTTGTCGGGTAGCAGGCTCAGGATGTTACGCATGTGGCCAGCCGGGTCACTTGAGCAGGGATTGCCCCAAGAAGGGCTTGATTTGTTTTCACTGCAACTAAACCGGCAAAAAACAGGCTGATTATCCGAGGTTGCAGGGAGGGGGAGGAGCAGTGGTGGTGCCTACGCCTGCCACACTGAGGATCACAGATGGCCTCCCTGATAAGGCGGATGCTCCAGCAGTGAAGAGTCGCACATTTCAGTTGACTACCGAGGAGGCTCAGGCAGCGCCAAACATCGTGGCTGGTACGTGTTTTATCTTACCTGCTGGATATTGATTTGTATTGCTTATGTATGTATATATGTGCTCATGTATAGGGACCTTTTTGGTTAATGGTATGTCGGCTCACGTTCTATTTTATTCGGGTGCCACCCGATCGTTTGTATCTCTTGCGCTTAACAAGAAGTTTCGGGATGCGTCGGGGACCTTTGATTCCCCGCTTGAGGTTGAGATTGCGGATGATCGTACCGTGATTGTTGTGAGGGTGTATCGGGACTGTGTTCTGAATGTGCTTGGGGAGAGGTTTCGTGTGGATCTAGTCCCGATACCGTTACGAGGACTGAAGGTGATCGTCGGGATGGACTGGTTGGGGGCCAATGGGGCCATGATCGATTGCGAGCGCTAGTTGGTGACGGTTCGAAGCCCAAGTGGGGGAGAACTAGTTATTCATGGAGAGAGGGCCTCGCAGGGCCCAACCCTCTGTTCAGCTGCAAGGGCTAGGAGGCTTCTTCAACAGGGTTGTTCGGGATTTTTGGCATATATCTCAGATACGAGGGTTGAGATCATGACAGATTTGGGCAGTGTACCGGTTATACATCAGTTCCGGGATGTCTTTCCCGAGGAGTTACCTGGAGTGCCTCCGGAGAGGCAGGTGGAGTTTCACATTTGTTTAGTGCAGGGTGCCGCTCCGATAGCCAAGGCACTGTACCGGCTAGCTCTGCCCGAGATGCAGGAGCTATCTATGCAACTTCAAGAGCTGCTAGACCGAGGATTTATTCGTCCGAGCAGTTCCTCGTGGGGAGCACCGATCCTGTTCGTGAAAAGAAGGACGGGTCACGCAGGATGTGTATTGATTATCGAGAGCTGAACAAGTTAACAGTGAAAAACTATTATCCTCTTTCGAGGATCGACGATTTGTTCGATCAACTGCAGGGTGGTCCTTGGTTTTCCAAGATTGATCTTCGGTCAAGGTACCATCAGATGAGGATTCGGGATGAAGATATGATGAAGACTTCTTTCAGAACTTGGTATTGGCACTATGAGTTTGTGGTGATGCCATTCGGGCTCACCAATGCCGCAACAACGTTCATGGATCTCATGAACAGGGTGTGTAGGCCGATGTTGGATCGGCCAGTGATCGTGTTTATCAATGATATTTTGGTCTATTCTAAGACCAAGGAGCAACATGAGCAACATCTGAGGGAGGTATTGGAGATACTGAGAAAGGAAAGGCTTTATGCCAAGTTCTTAAAGTGTAATTTCTGACTGTGAGAGGTGCAGTTTTTGGGGCACATCGTCAACCAGGAGGGTATTTTGGTGGATCCAGCCAAGGTTGAGGTAGTGATGTAGTGGGAAGTATCGAAGAACGTATCTGAGATTCGTAGCTTCTTGGGTCTAGCGGGGTACTATCGGAGATTCATCCAGGATTTCTCCAAGATCGCCGTGCCATTGACCCGTTTGACCAAGAAGAATGTGACCTTCCGGTGAGGCCCGAACCAATAGTTGGCTTTCGAGACCTTGCGACAGACGTTATGCGAGGCTCCGATTCTAGTTCTATCGGAGGGGCTAGATGATTTGGTAGTGTATTGCAATGCATTGATCTCAGGATTAGGGGAAGTACTGATGCAGAAGGGGCATGTGATTGCTTACGCCTCGAGGCAGTTGAAGCCTCATGAGGCGAATTACCCTACTCACGACCTGGAATTGGGGGCAGTGGTGTTTGCCCTCAAGATTTAGAGACACTACTTGTATGGAGTACGGTGCACTATTTATACTGATCATAAGAGTTTGAAATATTTGATGGGTCAGCAGAACCTTAACCTTCGACAAAGGAGGTGGTTGGATGTGCTAAAAGATTATAACTGTGAGATCTTATACCATCCAGGGAAGGCCAACGTAGTGGCCGATGCTTTGAGCCGCAAGGCGGCAGGTTCACCGATCGGGAACGTTTGTCTGAGGATGACGGTGGTCTCTCCACTACTAGAGATGATCAAAAAGGCTCAAGTGGAGGGTTTGAAGAAAGAGAACTGGAAGATAGAGCAGATTCGGGGGCAGTTTCCCTTATTTGTAGGGGATGGTCGGAGGCTTTTGACACAATGAGGCCGGGTGTGGGTACCGATGACCGGGGGAGTGAGGCAGAAGATATTGGAGGAGGCACACAAGTCCAAGTTCTCTATACATCCAGGAGCTACAAAAATGTATAGAGATTTGAGATTGAGCTATTGGTGGCCCTTCATTTAGCGGGAGATCGCTTGGTTTATGGAGCGGTGCTTGACCTGCAGGAAGGTCAAGGTCGAACATCAGCGGCCGCATGGTAAGGTTCAGCCGCTACCCATTCCTATGTGGAAGTGGAAAGAGATAACTATGGACTTCATCACGAAGCTACCAAGGACAACGAGGGGTGTGGACGCCATATGGGTTATTGTGGATAGGTTGACGAAGAGTGTCCACTTTATTCTGATCTCCGAGACCATCTTCGCATAGAAATTAGCGGATATTTACGTGCGAGAGGTGGTGGCTAGGCACAGGGTGCCAGTGTTAGGAATCTCTGATCGGGATGTCCGATTTACCTCTAGATTCTGGAAGAAGTTCCACGAGGAGCTGGGCACTCAGTTGCATTTCAACACAACGTACCACCCCCAGACAGACGAACAGAGTGAGAGGATGATCCAAACACTCGAGGATATGCTTCGGTCATGCGTGTTGGACTTTGGAGGGAGTTGGGATACATACCTCCCACTATCAGAGTTTTCATACAACAATAGTTATCATGCTAGTATCGACCGACCACCGTTTGAGATGTTGTATGGTCGGAGGTGTAGGACCCCTGTTTGTTGGGGTGAGGTAGGGCACCGGGTCATGGGGAGCACCGAGGTGGTGCTAAAGATGAATGAGTTTATCCAGCAAGTGCGTAACAGGCTACGAGTCGCACAGAGCCGCCAGAAAAGCTATGCTGACCGGCGCCGATCAGATCTTGAGTTTCAGGTGAGGGATTTCGTCTTACTGAAAGTGTCACCATGGAAGGGTGTCATTAGGTTCCGGAAGTGATGAATCAAAGAATCGAGTATCGAATTAATTAGAGTATGAATTCAAGTAAGAATGTGAGATTGAACACCGGATGTAAATATGATCTTGTTTCAGCTTTATTACGCTTTCGTATGTTTACAGAGGACAATAGACAGCTTTGTAAAAACTCTTATCTAACTCTAGTAAATAACCCTATTTATAGGGAACCGAAAGCGTACAAAAAATATACTAAGGCATAGACACTTAAGCTTCGAATAAAAGCGCCCTAGTAAAATACATTATAAAACATTCGAAGAGACAAAATATATTTCGACTAATTACAACAATTCGACCCTTACAATCTCCCCCTTTGTAATCATAGTCGAAATCCTTAATTCGTAAGAAGTGTGATGGAATACAGTAGCACTCTTCGAATCTCTGTGTACCAGGAGATAATCTTCTTTAGCTCTTTCTTATCTCCTTCATTGTTCTTCTTGCAATGATTCATACGAACAATTAAGTTCGTATATTGAGACGTTGAATATCTCTCCACTTCGCATGCCTGAAATAAGAACCGTTTAGCTTTTCCAACTTTGTCTTTTCCTGCGAATACCATGCCAAAAGGCTTCAAGCAGATTTCTCCATCAGCATACTTTTTCAATTCTGCTTGAGTCTTTGTTGGAGCCATTGGAGCTTTAATTTCCATACCTTTAGCCGTAGCTAACTCCACATCTGTAAGAGCCAAACACTCGTACTAATTTTCTATGAAAATCTTGATGTGAGCAACTCCAAGCTTGAATTCATCAGGTTCTGTGTTTTGAAGATATGAAAATGATTTGTCTTTTAAAAGCAATGCAACGTGTATAAGATCATACAAGTTCATTAATGGAAAATCTGCAACAGTGAATTCGCAAATATTTCCATTTGCCCTGGCAACCACATATTTGAAATTTTGGACTGTGTTTTCGAATACCACATCCTTTTTCATACTGATCACTTTCTTGATTTTAACTAGTGACCACACTTCCTCAGGGGCTTTTGCAAGAACAGCATGAAAACGAATTTTCATGTGAGTACCTTCATCTTTTTCTTTAAAATTTCCTTCAGCTTTGAACTGAGGCATGATAAACATCATTTCATTTATGGGAAAATCCAGCTGACTTGTATCAGTATTCGTAATCACATAACTTTGTTTTGGTTTCTTCTCAAATGAATACATGTGATTATATGATACCTTGGCCTCGATTGTTTCGTAATTGTAGTGTTTGGCAGGATCACCTTTGTTCATTCCCTTCGGATCACCAGCACGCTGAGCCATAATGCTTTGAATCAACCTCAGTTTTTCGATTTCAGCTTCTGCTGCAGCCTTCTTTTCTTCTTTTGACATTTCCACTACAATCGATTTTCCTTTATCTTTCAAAGCTGGATTGTCAATTGTCTCTTTTGGTTTCGAACCACTTTCACCGGTCTCTGTGGATTTACCAATTACATTTCCTTTCGAAATAGGTCTTGTAATAGGTAATGTTGTTACGACTGTTGAAGTCACAATCCCAGCAGAAAGTATCATTGGCTTTGTTGTTGGGATCTTCGAAGAAAATACTTTTCCTACAACTTTCGCATCTTCACCACCAGCCTTCGATTCACCAGTTTTTCTTTCTCCCCCTTGCACCCCTGTGAAAACAGGTGGGGCATTTGTTGTTGGAAGAAGGCTTGATATTCGAAAGAGAGGAGCAAGTTGTTTGTTGAGGATGGCTTCGAATTGGATAAACTTCTATGATAAAAATTCAGGAGTAATCAAGGAAGAAGAAACCGGTCTGTCAGAAATTTCTTTTAACTCCTTGAGCAAAGTTATCACTTCCTCAAAGTTTGTTTTTTCAGATGTTGAAAGTTAAGTAAGTTGCGGACTCAAATTTTCATACAATTTAACAAATCTTGTGACTGCATCACAAATTATATCAACCTTTTGATTCAAGGATGCATAATCTTGTTGAACAGTAGCAACTTCTTTTTGCATGTTTTCACGAAGTTCATGAATCTGCAAATTTACATCCTCCCTGACATTCTTCACTTCTTGCACAAAAAGAACATGCCTTTCCTTTGTGACATTCTTCAAATTTTTCACATCACTGGAAAACATTGAATTTTGAGAGTTGATCCGAAGTTCATTATTTTGATCATTATAATCAACCTTCTCCAAAATTCGAGATTCGGAATCAGTAATCATGCCAGAGACTTTGCTCACAACTCTGGCTTCGAGCATTTTCAACATTGAATCAACCTCCAAACTAGAAACAGATGAACCACCCCCCAGATCACCTTGAGATTGAATTATCGAATTCAACTTCTGATTCAGAATTTTAAACTGCTTCATGGTCATCAGCATATGATCTGGAAACTACTCTTCTTCTTCATGAAATTCCAATTCGTCAAACGTTCCTCCAAACCCCTCAGTATCAGTTTCTGTCTCCATAAAAATGGTTTCTTGAACATTCGAAGTCGGTTTGGGTGTGTCAGTGGATTGAGAAGAAAAAATAGAAGTGAATGGTTGATTGATAATGTGTTCGAATGTAGGAGAATCAGTGGTAGATGTAATGGGAATAGTGGATGAGGGTAAAGAAACAATACTCTCGAAAGGAGCAGAAGTAGATTTATTTTGATCATCATTTTTCGAACCTCCATCACACATATGAACATGTGCATCCGTATCATATACATTTGCGGGGATGCCTGAAGTTCGTACCGCCTCAGAAACTGATTTGGTAACCGAATCTTCGGGTGGAATGATGACTATCTGCTTAGGAGTTGAACTTCCTGCATTAGGATTTAACTCTGGGGTTTCTGGAATTCTTTCATCATCATCTTCTGTTGATTCAGTAGAAATCATGAGTTTTCGATTCTTCTTCTTCTTCTTCTTCCTTGACAAATGCTTTGCCATATCCTCAGCCCTTTGTTTCTTGGACACCGGAGAAACAGGTGCTGGCACTTCTCGAATTAACACCCCTTGATGAGTGATTTGAGGTTTTCGAAACATACCAGTCTTCGAAGGAATGATGACATTCTCTTGCGTTTCTTCAATAATAGGTTCAATCACTTGAGTCTCAGTAACAAACACTTCAATGGTTTCAGGCTTCTTCTTTGGAGATTTCGAAGATTTTGACTCAGTTTCATTCTTCTTCGTCTTCTTGGATTTCTTATCATCTCTTCCTAATAGTATGCCAGTTTCTACTGTTGAATCAATGGTCTTCAAATAGGCTACCAAAATAGAATTCGAAGGATCAACTCTTTTAAGCATTGCATCAGGAATACGAGAAACTGAGGGAAAAACTTCAGCATTGTCTGTGACCTTGTAACACCGGGTTCATGGTATGATTTTATTTAAGTTTTTATCTTAATTTTGCCACGAACTCGGCGAGTCTGCGTCCCGACTCGCCGAGTAGCAACAGGGTGGACACGAGATTTGAGCGGTGAACTCGGCGAGTCGATGCATGGACTCGGCGAGTCCACTTGTCTGGATGAAACTCTATTTTCAGACATTGCACCCTATTTTACCCATTCTAAAACACCCATTTCGTCCCATTCTCTTCCAGAAGAACTGGAGAGCGAAACCCTAGCCCATTTTGATCCTTGAGAGTGATTTTGGCTTAGTGAAGGAAGTTTGAAGCTTAAGAGAAGAAGGAGGAAGTTGGAGGGTGCAAGGAAGTGTGGTAGATCCGAAATCTACCCTGGGAGAAGCTCCTAACCAGGTAAGAAAGCTCCTTCTTAATCTTTAGTATAATAGATTCCCTTTTTGTCCCTTATATGTGGATTTCAGGACCTTAAACCTCCCAAACTCCGTGTGTTTATACCCTAGGAGCTTAGATTTATGGTTTGGAACCATTGCATGTCACAGTTTTGGCCAGAATGGGTGAAGAGTCGAAGGGTACTCGACGAGTGCCAAAGTGCACTCGGCGAGTTCCAAGAAGATGGCCTTAGACTCGGCGAGTTGGATAAACGACTCGGCGAGTCCTATGAAGATTGCCTGGTACTCGGCGAGTCGTTCTTCAAACTCGGCGAGTCCCTTGAATATAGCCTTGAACTTGACGAGTTGTTCTTCCAACTCGGCGAGTCATATGATCAGTCACTAGGATAAGCAGGGTTTAAGTGTAGGAGGTCCAACCCTCCGTAGTCGTACGTGGAATTAGCAATTTAACGTGTAGCTATAGTCCTAGAATCTCCAAATCTCCAAGGTTGATGTTCTGATGGAAGATTGGAGCGATTTGTGAGATCTGTTCGTCGGACTCGGCGAGTCACCCCCTTGGACTCGGCGAGTCCAGTCGCGGGTTTGTTAGTTGTCCCCGTATAGCGAGTCGGGCTGACTCAGTGAGTAGGAATAGGGACCCGATGAGTCAGAGTCGGGCTAGACATAGAAGGACTCGGCGAGTCGCCATATGGACTCGGCGAGTCCAGTCAATCAGAAGGTTGACTTTGACCAAGGAGTTGACTTTGACCAGTCATTTGACCTTAGGGGTATTTATGAGTACCTAATCCATGTTTACGGATTTATAGCCGGAGGGATTACAGGTGCGGCAGCCAGGCGTAGTCTGAGCAGGTTTTCGGCAGCTACTCTCGAGGTGAGTTTCCTTCCAGTAGGGACGGGTCTAAGGCACCAAGGCCGGCCCATATAGACGATATGTTAGTATCGGAGTGTGGGCGGAGCCCGTATCTCATAGCTGAGTTTGATTATGATATATGCCAGTATGATAGAATTGCTTATACTTGTCGTCTGTGTGATACTTGTATGTTATGGTTTAGTAGCGGAGTGTGGGCGAGGCCCGTATCTCCATGGATAGCAGAGTGTGGGCGAGGCCCGTAACTCCTAGCTAGTAGAGTGTGGGCGAGGCCCGTATCTCTATGGGTGTGGGCGAGGCCCGTATCCCTTAGCTGTTCATTATATGATTGCATGGTATGCGACATTATGGGGGAACTCACTAAGCTTCGTGCTTACGTTTTATAGTTTTGTTTTCAGGTACCTCTTCAGCTAGGGGACAGGAGCCGGCGCGGTAGCGGCATATCACACACTCTCATGTTTTCCGCACTATGGATTTTCTGGGATGTACTCTGAATATTTTACTATGATGTTACCGGTTCTCAGACATAAATTAATATTATGAATGTTTGTAACGATGTTTTTATGAATTAACCTAATTTAAAAATGAAATTTTTAGCTGGTATTTTTGGGATGTTACAGACCTCCTTCGGATAGTGGTACGATTGAAAAACGGCTCTTTCTTCATCATTTGGCACCAAAATCCCTTCCTTGTTGTAAAAATACTGCAAAATCAAGCTCCAGTATCTTGCACACGAAATACCATGAATAGCATTCGTGTGTTCTACACCCTTTTGGAATTCCTTCCATAATTGTGTAGAATAGTCCACTTGCAGATCATAATATATGCCAGCAACCATAGCATAAACCTCCATTCTTCCCTTATTAAGACCAACTGTTCTCCCAGTTAAACATCGTAGAAAGATTCCAAACAAGGAATTCCATAGTCGTGGAAGACCAAATTTCTTAAAATCACTGATCTTAGACAATGGAGCCTGATATCCCATCTCATTAAACATGTTAACGATTTGAGGGAATGTGAAAGCAACATAGGGAGGTGAATTCGGAATTTCAAGAATTTGACAAAAGAGTTTCTTGGTTAGCCTGACCTTTTTGTCATTCATCAGATGAAAAGTAATCGTATCAGAAGCTTTGTTGTATGTAGCAGTAGATCCGGCTTGAGACAACCATGACATTGGAACAGAGAATGAACTAAACATCGCCTTTGACAAAACAGAATTCTTCAAAGCAACAATTAGCATCTTCAAGTCTTCTGGGTATTGAGAAACATCACCCTCCAAGTGATAGTTTGTTGCTTGAATCTTCATTATTGGTAATGAAGAGGCATCTTCAGTGGTATGAGAATCAACATGAGCAGAAGTCGCCATTGTTAGGGTTTGAAGATTTTGATGATCAGAGAATTTGGGAATTTTGGCTTTTGGATCGCGTAAACTGATAATGAACCATTGAATCCCCTTTTATATGTAACCCAAATGTTTAAATTTGAAGCGGGAGAGGTAATTAATGATATCCGACGTGGCACCTTGAAAATCGGACCATTATTGCGTAAAAGTAGCCATACGTCAAAAAGTAGCTGTCACATCGCCTTGAAAAACGGACAGAATACCATACGTCATTTATAAACAGCCTGTCTTGTTTTCCCTAAGAATATTGTAACCGTCAGAACCCTTCGAATGGAAGCAAGGCTCTTTCACTTTTGGGATTAAAAGCGAAGTCATAAACCAGAATTTTTGAAATCATCAGCCTGAGTTGGTATTACTCAGAACCTCAAGGATTTCGTGAGTGCAGTGTTCCAAAAAATGTAGATGAGAAACAAATATAAGAAAATTTTGGAATATCGTGATGTCAAACAATTGACACAAAAGCAGATAAAATCCCGGGCAAAGATTACTTCATTAATCATTAAGAGAAATGATCAGTTGCTTGTGTGGGTTCCCGAGAATTACAATCGAATATTTGTTGATAAATATCGAGGGGCTTCTTTTATTAAGCATCGTGGCTAGTTAAAATATTTCGTTACATGTCAAACTAAACATAAGGTGATAAATTGTAACTGAAATTACTTGTTTGACCAGTGTAGTCAGTGACAAGTTTGCTTTGGGAAATTTGAAATGACTTTGACATTCGAATGAAACTCACACGGAAATCATATTCAAGGATAAAAATTTGTGCTGGATCTTGTTGGATAACAAACATCATGGGTTTCAGATGTTTGATCAAGACCACTCATTCGAAATGAATATGATTTGGAGTTTCGAATTTTGGTACAGAAACAAAAGTTTCGTGAGAATCTGGATCATTGTTCCCCGTCAATTCCTTAATAGTGTAGTGAAAATTGGGTTTCACTTTCATCACGGTCTCATGATGTCAGATCATAAACACAGATTTTTGATATGTCTAAGTCTCGATGGGTTTGATCAGAGACCTCTCGGACATATGTCTTCGTGTGTGATCGTGTAAGAATTTTATAGATGAAAAAGATTGATGTAAGACACGAAAAGTACCACTGTTATAGTAGGACCAAACAGTAAACTCTTAACTCATTTTGAGAAGAGTCAGGTAGCTCAGAGAATAATGTGAATATAAGCCTGATTGGGAAGAAATTTTCGTATGAAAAATTTCATTAAGGCTTTCGTACACACACATTGAGTCATTGGAGGCTTTTGGACAACATGCAGCAGCATGCTTCTAGGGACATCTTAACTAGTTCAAGGGATGAAAAATTTATCAATTCATACGAAAAAGGTACCTGACCCTAGAACTGCTAGCATAATCCACTTTGTATCTTCAAGATTAACTGCAACAAAATACTAAAAAGAAGTAAGAATCAAAATATTTTTGTTGTTTTGATTTTTCGAAAGTAAAGACAGAACATACGAAAATTTTGGATTTTTAAATTTTCGAAAATTAAATGACAAAACAAACGAAAATCTTTTTGGATTTTTGAATTTTCGAAAATGAAATGACAAAACAAAAGAAAATCTTTTTGGATTTTTGAATTTTCGAAAATGAAATGACAAAACAAAAGAATATCTTTTTGGATTTTTGAATTTTCGAAAATGAAATGACAAAACAAAAGAAAATCTTTTTGGATTTTTAAATTTTCGAAAATTAAATGACAAAACAAACGAAAATCTTTTTGGATTTTTGAATTTTCGAAAATGAAATGACAAATCAAAAGAAAATCTTTTTGGATTTTTGAATTTTCGAAAATGAAAATATACTGTACTTGTTGCAAAAACACGAAATTTTATCATTCCCTAATTAGTGACAAATGTACGAATTCGAAGGGGTCGAAGCGTTGACTATGAACAGTAACCTCTGAATCAACCCGTAAAATAAGTAACAAATTTAGGAATTCGAAGGGGTCGAAGCGTTGACTATGAACAGTAACCTCTGAATGCTGAATGACTTTGCATTGTCTTTTATTCAGCGCGTCTGAATCATTTCTTGTCAACCGTCATTCTTCTTTTTCGCATGGAACAGAATTTCCATCGATCATTCCAAGTCCTTCTATAATTTTCACAAGGGATTTTTCATCCAAAGGTTTCGTGAAAATGTCAGCTAACTGATCAGTTGTTTTCACGAAATGCACTTCAATATTTCCATCTTCCACGTGATCTTTGATGAAATGATAATGAAGTGCTATATGTTTAGTTTTCGAATGCCGCACAGGATTATGACAAATTCTTATTGCACTTTGTGAATCACAATATAATGGAATCTTTTTCATATTGATTGCATATCACGCAATTGACTTTGAATCCATATAATTTGTGATGTGCAAGCAGCAGCAGCCACATATTCTGCTTCAAAGCAACAATTAACATCTTCAAATCTTCTGGGTATTGAGAAACATCACCCTCCAAGTGATAGTTTGTTGCTTGAATCTTCATTGTTGGTAATGAAGAGGCATCTTCAGTGGTATGAGAATCAACATGAGCAGAAGTCGCCATTGTTATGGTTTGAAGATTTTGATGATCAGAGAATTTGGGAATTTTGGCTTTTGGATCGCATAAACTGATAA
Organism: Lactuca virosa; assembly: GCF_052849685.1. Classification (NCBI taxonomy): domain Eukaryota; kingdom Viridiplantae; phylum Streptophyta; class Magnoliopsida; order Asterales; family Asteraceae; genus Lactuca; species Lactuca virosa. The sequence continues at coordinate 197,261,407 of NC_136433.1, read as the reverse complement.
TGAACCCTTGAATCCCCTTTTATATGTAACCTAGAAGTTTGAATTTGAAGCGGGATAGGAAATTAATGATATCCGATGTGGCACCTTGAAAATCGGACTAATTACAACAACTCGACCCTTACAGGAAGAGGGCAAAGCCACGGCCCCGATATATCAGACCGTTTAGGATTACTGCCCGGGTGGGCAAGCTGGCCTATCGCTTGGATCTGCCTGACGATCTTTGCCATATACACAACACCTTCCAGGTGTCTCAGCTTCGGAAGTGTGTCACAGACGAGGCCGCGGTTGTTTCTCTGGACGACATTCAGGTTGACGAGAGCCTGAACTACATTGGGAGACCCATTGCAATTTTGGATAGGAAGCCCAAGGTTTTTCGGAACAAGGAGGTGAAATTAGTAAAGGTGCAATGGCAGCACCAAAGAGGCTCCGAATCGACATAGGAGCCAGAGGAGGAGATGCGAGAGCACTACCTGGACTTTTTCGCATCAACAGACTTCGAGGACGAAGTCTAGTTAAAGTGGAGGAGATTTGTAACGCTTATTTCAGGTATCTATTTTTTTCAAAATTTTAGGGTTAACACTGGAACTCGACGAGTTGGGGAGCTCCAACTCGTCGAGTAGAATTCATTTGTGGGACACGAGATCTAAGACCTACTCGATGACTTGGAAGGCCCAACTCGACGAGTAGGTGCTGTAAAAAAACCCCTAATTTTAGGGTTTGCACCCTATATAATCTCCTTAAAAACCTTGAGGCTGACCTTCCATCAGCCTCCAAACCCTAAGAACGTCTGTGCTAAACGCTAATCACCTTTTCCTCTCATATTGTGAGCTAGAGTGACTTTTGGAGCTAAAGAAGAAGAAGATGGTGAGAAGAAGGAAAAGATCCAACAAACAAAGCCCTCACTCTTCAGCTTGCCCATATTATGGACTATTGTAAGTCTCCAAGATTCGATTTTATCTTAGAAGATGGCTAGATCTTGAGTTTACTTTTCATTTCCTATCAATCTTGTTGATTACATGCATAGGGTTCATAAAGTTTGCAACTTTATCAATCTCCAGGGCAAAATGGTCCCATGGTGGGCTAGATCTAGCTTTTGGTCAAGAAAGGATACCATCTATGGATTTTTAGAGTATATTTCCCCTTTTTGGCCATTTTGACTTCGAGACATGCATGTCCATAAAGCCTCCATCTTTGGAACGTTTTGAGGATTAGAACCTCTTCTGGAAAGGAGGGATTCCAGATCCCTAGAGTCTTGAACCACATGGTTAAGCTTTTGAGCATTCCAATTTTTGTTAAGGGCATTAGAGCATTCAGAGTTTTTCTAGAGGATAAAGTTGGAAACTTTATCCTTCTAGGAACCTTTATATTTCAGATCTAAGCCCTAGAGTCCCTGTAATCGACATATCATTGGAATAAGGAAACAGGGGAGGGAGACTCGACGAGTTGCCCTGACAACTCGACCAGTTGGATCGGGTTCCCCCGTCTACTGGATATCGAGTGAACTCGTCGAGTTGATGAGACAACTTGGCGAGTTGGCTAGGGTTTTTCCCGGTTTTCTAGACTTTGTAGGAACTAGACGAGTTGCTAGATGCACTCGACGAGTTGGGGTCAACTTGGACTGTTGACCTTGACTGTTGACATGGAATTTGACTAGGGTTGACCAAGTTTGACTTTGAGGGTATTTATGGTATTTCGGGATTTTGACAAGTTAATCACTTGATGGTTATAGGCAGTTGAGTTGGAGCCACGTGTTGGGACTTATCTGATCCTATATTATCAGTTCAGCATTCTTGAGAGGTGAGTCTCCTCACCATACCAAAGGGTCTAAGGCACCAAGGCCGGCCCATTTTATGATATGTGGTATACTAGTTGATGTAGTGATATGTGGTATGTTAGTTGGATATATGCTAAGTGTTATGCTAGTTATATATGTGATACTTGCAGCGAAGACCATGGGCGGAGCCCATGGAACTTGGACGTAAGACCATGTGAGGGAGCCCATGGCTTTCCAGGTAAAGTCCATTGGGGGAGCCCATGACACTTGGATGTAAGACCATATGGGGGAGCCGATGGAACTTAGGAGTAAGACCATGTGGGGGAGCCCATGACATCCTCGAGTAAGACCCTGGGGGGAGCTGTGACAACCCGAAATTTCTATCTTGAATAGTTGTTCAAATCAATCAAGATTGGACTCAGTTTGCTATCTTCTAGCATTAGTTAAGAGTCAATTAGCGCGTTTTAAGCGTTGTACATCCAAGAAATTAGGGTTAGGATTTATCTGCTTGAGTCCATTGCGCACCAAGCAAGCCATAAACTTCATCATGTGGAGTTTACGGCCACACCATGTAAGTTTACGACCGTAAACTCAAGGTGGCCGTAAACTCGGTCTGTAAACATGATATTCTATCATTCCGTCCTCATTATTCACCATTTCAACCTCAAGAACTTGATTTCTCTCTCAAGTACCATAAGATCTTCATTTTTATCTTCCAAAAATGTAAGTGTGTCTTCCCTTGTATCATTAATACATCTCGATATCTTGTATCACCCTTTGATTTCATCCATTAATTTCATCTTTTGGGTTTGATCTTCAGGTGTTCTTTGTTTTCACCAAGAACACCAAGAACACCTACTAAGTTCTTGGACTTCAAACACCCCTAAAGGCTTCTAAACTCGTAAGTACCTTCCTTTGTGTGTTACTTACTAGTTATGCTACTTGAAATCATCCAAAACCCAAGATCAAAGAGAGTTTACGGCCAGGAGCATCTCCCTTGGCCGTAAACCCTTGTTAAGCCTTCTAGTTGGACTTAAACACTTCCTTAAGGCTTGTATTGGGTCTAGAAAACTTCCATGATGTTTGTAGGACCTTAAATCACCTCTTTGGCACAAGACTTCATGAGTTTACGGTCGTAAACTCATAGGGCTGTAAACCCTATGGCCGTAAACTCATGTGGCCGTGAACACATGGCCGTAAACACCATAGTGTGGCCTAAAACTCCTTAGATGCAATCCTTTGTGATTATAACACTGCCATATAAGTGTTTCCTAGTTCCTAAGGTGTGTTCCTTACATGATTAGTTGTATAAAAACTAATTATATACATATATGTGTCTTTATATGCTTATTACGATCCGTTGTGCTCAAGTCTTCACTTGGCACTTAGAATCCTACAATCCGATCTTTCATTCGTATCACTCACTGCAGGTGAGTTCATACCCTTTTAACTTACCTTTTAAATGATTTTAAATGCTTTTATAGGGGGGGGGATACAAGTTCAAACATAATAGTTATTATATCAATCGCATGTGATTAATAACTATCAAACAGATAGAATTATTATACTTCAAACTGTGTTTTCAACAAATTGCTTCAAATAGTTTTACAAACTCTTTTATATATGCAAAACTCTTTATCAAACTCTTTCAAACTTATATTTTGTCAAAAGCATATCTATATGGATATAGTTATATAAGTAGGATTGAAAGGACATAGGACTGATAGCTCGCCTTACTTCCTGTTCCTTGTTTGGTTGTGGACTTAGGGTATCGGTTGTTTGTCTGAAGGTCGTTTGAATCTTAATTATATATTATGTGTATGTATATAGATATAAAAGTTATTCATTCAGTTCAATACCCTTGGGTAGCAAAGGTGTACAAACATGTTCATTCATACAAACAACATTGCTAGTAAACTATAATAGGTATTGTTTTGGAAGTCACTAATACTATTACTAGAACAACGAAACATACAAAGAGTCAGTTCATACATGAGTCAATACATTCTATAACGAGAAACAATACTCACTATAAAGAGAAACAGACAGAGAACACTATAACGAGAAACAATACTCACTATAAAGAGAAACAGAAAGAGAACACTATAACGAGAAACAATACATACTACACACTATACACTAGAGAACATACTACATACTAGACAGAGAGAACATACGTTACACTAGTACATACTATACAAATACAAGAATACTATAACATTAATCTGAGATACTACTTCATGGCTCGGCAAATACTGTTATGTCATGTTTTGTACCCAGAGTCTCCTGGAGGGAAAGCGTGAATTTATGTATAGATCTATACGGGACTGACCCTCCTACACCTTGCTGCTAGCTATAGTGGGACCTGCAGGTCTGCGGGTAACGAATGTCATATCATTTGGACGTCTACAACGTCGTGTTATACTGGTAGATCAAGTATGGTTACAATCATATCACATTTTACCTTAATTAACTAACAAGTTTAAAGGTAGTTAGTACATTAGTAGTTACCTAGATAAAACTACAGTACATCTTTATTTTTCCTAATTCATTCACATTATGATCTTCTCATGTAAACGGTAATAAGAAACTATATTATGGTAATGATAGTCATACTTTGTGAAAACTCACACTTTTACAAAAGAACAAACATAGAGATCAGTTGAGTCTTGGTAGAAGACTACTTTAGTAGAAAATATAGGATTTTCTAGGAAGTTTACAAACATTTACATCAAATGCTTACAAACTTTTACATCAAACATTTACAAGTACATTCTTCAAACTTATACAAGCAATGACACTAAAATACTTATGAACTCACCAGCTTTAATGCTGATCTACGCTTTCAAAATAACTTGTATTCTCAGGTCACCAATAGACAGATACCGATGACCAGGTTTTGAGAAGATGGAGCACGTTCAAGACTCATCTCTTATTTTGATTATTCATTTTTGGTGTCTTATAAACTTCGGAACACACTTGTATTAAAATTTATTCTATTAATATAATGGATGATGTTGTTGCTTGTTTACTATTATGCATTGTTGTGATACTATACATGACGTCCTCAGCCCCCGAACGTTTCTGCCGTTCCGGTTTTGGGGTGTGACAGATTGGTATCAGAGCATTATTTATAGTGAATTGAGTATATCAACCCATAAAAGATATACAACTATAAACACAACGGGATTAAAATACTCTGACCAAGAGTTTATACTTTTAAATAATAAAATATTTAGCCAAAGTATACATACCTGCATTCATACTAAAATCAGTGTCACTAGGACAGAACAAAAGTATTACGATTGTTGAACAACACAATTAGGCTTGGGAACATATAATCAGATATTAGAGTGATATAGCCTGATCAACTATATCTTTCCGAGAAGTGATTAACATGTGACCAGGAATGGTTGTGGTGTTGCAGAAAGTCTAAAAACTTACCAACACTACTACAATGAAAACATTAGAACAGAACATAAACTTAAAAGACTATAGGAGTATTTTGTGTTACTATAATTACTTATGTGCAAACTAAAAAGGTCTTTATTAGTATGTCAATAGTTGTTGAGTGGGTACGCTAAGGTTATATGTGACTAGGGTGTTATAGACTTAGAATCTGTGATCTTTGCTTTACTTCCTGTTCCTTGTTTGGTTGTGGGCTTAGAGTTAGGATCACTCATTCGAAGGTCTATCCTGTTTTGGTTACATATGACTGGTATGCACTACGCAAATGTTGGAGTAACTGGTAAGGATCATCTTATAATTATCTTAATTAGTACGTCTATTAATTATTTCTTTTACCCCTTTTCTCGCGTAGATAACATGGCTGGATTCCATATCCCCGGAGACCCGTACTATCCCAACCAAGGCGACGGAGGATGGCTCGATGTTGAGCCCGAAGAGGAACCTGCAATTCCTTTGGATGATGACTTCGCAGAGAACTTCCCGGAGGATTCTGACTCCGAGCCAGATGTCAACGATCAACCCCTGGTAGCCCCAAACACAAACCCACGTCCGGCATTCCAAGGCCTCACACCTCTGTGGGCAACAAACTTGAACAGATGGAGTCCAGAACAGGGTCAACCCATGCCGTACAATGGGGACCGAAGTTTCTATAACCTGAGCGAGAGAGGCTCAGCGGATAGAGTTCTGCCTATTCTGGTCCGTAGGGTTGCTCGTAATGATGAGCAGGGTAGGGCGGCCATCAACCGAATCATGGAGGTTGATGCTGATACGGGAGTCAATACCGTACGCATCCGCCATCTGGAGTCTGCTCATGCAAGAACTAAGAACCAGAATGCGGCCCTGCAGAGAGAACTTACTGCAACCTAAGCCGAAGTCAGGGAACTTCGAGCTAGGCAGGCGACATCTGAAAGGCGCATGAGGGACATGGAGCGCCGTCTGTCAGAATCAAGGACTCATTCTAATAGTTCTCATCGCAGATAGAGTCTACTCAACTTTCTCTTTTGGATATAACTTAGGTCTATGTAAAAGCTCTAGTTTTAGTTTCCTATCTATGTTAAGACCTTGAACTTTCAGTAGATAGGTCTTTATTCTGTCAAAATTTTCTTACCTAGGTATGATGTAATACCTTCTCTTAGGTCATTTTTCCCAAAACTTATTACATCTGTAATACCAGTATTATTGGAAGATATTAAATCTCATGGCAGTTATTATCCAAATGCTTTCATCTTTCTAGTACTAGATTTCTATTCAATCATACTCTCATCATTCTCTCTCTATGAATTCTTATCAATATCTTCATCTGTTAAACTTATAGCTACAAGATGCCTCCACACCGAGTAACGAGGTCCAACCCTCCGAATCAAACTCCTCCTCCTCCTCAATACAACCCAACAGCTATTCAAGCTGCTGTAAATGCGGCTGTTACGGCAACTCTAGCGTAATTCACCTCAACCGGTACTAGTGGGAGTGGGACTCATGTGCCTCCCACCCCAGTTGAAGCTCCAGTACGCTCTAGGGAGTGCTTGTATAAGGACTTCACCAACTGCAAACCCAGGTCCTTCAACGGGACTGGCGGAATCATTGCCCTCTCGCAATGGTTCGAGAAGTCAGAATCGATCTTCGAGATCTGTTCCTGTCCGGAAGGAAGCAAGGTTAAATTTGCTGCTTGCACCTTCGCGGGCCGAGCCCTGACGCGGTGGCATAGCCATGTCAAGTCACTATCTCTTACAGTGGCAAATGCTATGGGCTGGGAAGCTCTTAAAGAGCTCATGATCGAAGAATATTGCCCGAGGGGCGAAGTTCAGAAGTTGGAGCAAGTGCTTTGGAGCCTAACCATGAAGTGCTCCGACATAGTCTCCTACACTACTAGATTCAGCGATCTGGTAGCGCTATGGCCGGGAATAGTCCCTTCTGAAGCGAAGAAGGTGGAAAGGTATATCTGGGGGTTGGTGCCTCCATTTTAGGGGAATGTCCTAGCTTCCAACCCCACTACCTTCGACTGGGCCAAGCGATTGGCACAAATGCTCATTGACCATGGGGTCCGTACCCCGTCAAGAACAACAACCTTAGCCATCTCGGAACCCTCCAAAGCCGCTGACAACAAGCGGAAATTCTGGGATGACAAGAAGAAGCAGAAAGCTGCCAAAAAGCAGCAGGTCGTGGTTGTTCATGCTGCGATAACACCTGTCGCTGGTGCACCGGTAAAGCAGTACGCGGGAAACTTGCCGAAGTGCAACAAATGCAACTTCTACCACAACGGACCCTGCCTGGAAATTAAGTGCTCTAACTGCAACAGGAAGGGGCACACTGCCCGTTTCTGCAAGGCTCCGACAAGGCTAATCACCCAAGTCCCCGACGCTGGTGTGGGCCAGACTTGCTACGGATGTAGCGAGGCGTGCCACTACAAAAGGAACTGCCCGAAGGCAGGAAATGCCGGCAGAGTGGGAAGGGTTTTGGCTATAGGCCACGAGGAAGCGGTTGCCGACCCTACAGTGGTCACTGGTATGTTTCTCCTCGATAACTCATATGCATGCAAACTGTTTGATAGTGGAGCGGAGAGGAGTTTCGTGAATCAAAAATTTGCTCAATTACTTAAGCAAAAATCACGAGCGCTTAAGGAACCGTTCACTATAGAAATGGCTAACGGAAAGACAGAGAGCACTAGCTGCATATACATAGGTTGTACACTAACATTAGATAGCCATTCATTTCGAATCGACCTCATGCCGGTCTCAATTCAAAGTTTCGACGTCATAATCGGCATGGATTGGTTAAGTTCTCATCATGCGGACATCATGTGTTACGAAAAGGTTGTTCGCCTCAATCTGTCGTCTAGTGAAACTCTAGTAATCTACGTCGACAAACCCGACACGAACCTTTGCCTCATCTCGAGCATTCAAGCCCAGAAATTCTTGCGAAAGGAATGTCGCGTATTCCTTGATCATGTTGTCGACGTGAGCCAAGAGACGAAAGACATAAAGGACATTCAAGTGGTACGCGATTTTCCCGACATCTTTCCAGAAGAACTCGCAGGATTACCTCCGCAACGTCAGGTCGAGTTCAGAATCGACTTAGTTCCAGGGGCTACCCCAGTAGCCAAATCACCCTATCGTCTAGCACCAGCTGAGATGCAGGAGCAATCCAGTCAACTTGACGAATTGGTCAGCAAGGGCTTCATTAGGCCAAGCTTCTCACCCTGGGGAGCACCGGTCTTGTTCGTCAAGAAGAAAGACAGATCGTTCCATATGTGCATCGACCACAGGGAACTTAACAAGTTAACAGTCACAAATCGTTACCCTCTGCCTCGCATTGACGATTTGTTTGACCAACTTCGAGGGGCGAACTTCTTTTCAAAAATAGACCTGAGATCCGGGTATCACCAATTACGAGTGCTAGGGGAGGATGTTCTGAAGACAGCCGTTCGGATTGACCAATGTGCCCGCAGTATTCATGGACTTAATGAATAGGGTGTGTCGTCCTTACTTGGATCAGTCTGTTATTGTCTTCATCGATGACATACTTATCTACTCTCGTAGTAAGGAGGAGCATAGTCAACATCTACGACAGGTCTTAGAAACGCTGCGATCAGAGAAGCTCTATGCGAAGTTCTCAAAATGCGAATTTTGGATCCGAAGAGTCGAATTCTTAGGGCACATGGTTAGCAAAGAGGGAATACATGTGGACCCTTACAAAATCAAAGCAATTGAGAACTGCTATGCATCAAAGACGCCTATAGAAATTCGTCAATTTCTAGGCCTCGCTGGCTACTATCGCAGGTTCATTCAGAACTTCTCTCGGATTGCGAAACCTCTTACAACATTAACCCAGAAGGATGTGGCCTTTGACTGGGAAGAGAAACAAGAGCAAGCGTTCCAAACGTTGAAGCGAGCCTTATGCACCCCACCGATACTATCCCTCCCAGAAGGGATAGAAGACTTCGTGGTATATTGCGATGCATCCAACCAGGGGCTCGGCTGTGTTCTGATGCAACGAGGTAAGGTCATCGCCTATGCCTCAAGACAGCTGAAGACACTCGAGGTCAATTACACCACCCACGATCTTGAGTTAGGAGCAGTAGTGTTTGCTCTGAAGATCTGGAGACACTACCTATACGATACGAAAAGCACTATCTCCACAGACCACAAAAGCCTGCAAGACATATTCGACTAGAAGGAGCTCAACATGAGACAACGACGGTGGGTCGAGCTACTCAGTGATTACCAATGCGAAATTCGTTATCATCCCGGCAAGGCCAACGTAGTAGCTGACGCCCTAAGTCGGAAAGAATACTCTGGTCGTAGAGTCAAATTATTGTCTATGTCTATCCATTCACACTTGTCCACACAAATTAAGGAGGCTCAGCTCGAAGCTTTGAAACCTGAAAATGTGGCGGGTGAATCCCTGAGAGGGATGGATAAGAACTTGGAAGTCAAGGGTGGCGGAGCCTTATATCTCATGGATCGGATCTGGACACCAAAGCACGGTGTATTCAGAGACTTGGTCATGACCGAAGCGCACAACACTAGATATTCCGTCAACCCAGGTTCAGATAAGATGTATTTGGATCTTAAAAAGTTTTACTGGTGGCCTAACATGAAAGCAGAGATTGCTACCTTCGTAAGTAAATGCCTTACTTGCGCAAAGGTTAAGGTCGAATACCAGAAACCATCAGGTTTACTTCGCAACCGGAGATACCTGAATGGAAGTGGGAGCGGATCACGATGGACTTTATAACCAAGTTGCCCAAGACAACTGGTGGTCTCGATACCATTTGGGTGATCGTAGACAGGCTAACAAAGTCCGCACACTTCCTGCCTATCAAAGAGACTAACAAAATGGAGAAGCTCACTAGAACATACATTAGAGAAATAGCACGACTGTATGATGTTCCCATATCCATTATCTCAGATAGAGATAGTAGATTCACTTCGAGGTTCTGGCAGTCGCTACAAAGCTCCCTAGGAACTAGGATGGACATGAGTACAGCCTACCATCCGCAAACCGACGGACAAAGTGAGAGGACTATTCAAACTTTAGAAGATATGTTGCGAGCCTGTGTGATAGACTTTGGGAAGGCATGGGGTACTCATTTACCCCTTGTCGAGTTTTCCTACAACAATAGTTATCACACGAACATAAAGGCTGCTCCATTTGAACCCCTCTATAGCCATAAGTGCAGATCCCTTCTATGCTTGGCTGAGGTGGGTGACACTCAGTTAGTTAAAGGACGAGTTCTAGACAGCACTCTCACAGGTCTGGAGATCATTCGGGAAATGACAGAGAAGATCGTTCAGATTCGTGAACGATTGAAAGCCTCTAGAGACCGACAGAAAAGCTACGCAGACAAGAGAAGGAAACCGTTGGAATTTCAGGTGGGCAACCGTGTTCTATTGAAGGTCTCACCCTGGAAGGGCTTGATACGCTTCGGAAATCATGGAAAGCTAAATCCAAGATACGTAGGGCCTTTCGAGATTATCCCTAGAATCGGACCTGTAGCTTACAAACTCAAACTACCTCGCGAACTTAGTAACGTACATTCTACTTTCCACGTCTCGAACTTGAAAAAGTATCTGACGAGACTTTTGTAATCCCACTCGACGAGATCGAGATCAACGAGAGCCTCAACTTCGTGGAAGAACCTGTAGAGATCATGGACCGAGAGGTCAAGCAAACGAAGCAAAGTCGTATCCCGATAGTGAAGGTTCGCTGGAATGCCAAGCAAGGACCTGAATTCACTTGGGAGCGCGAGGATCAAATGAAACTGAAATATCCTCATCTTTTCGTTTAGTTATTTGTAATAGCTTATTTGTTAAACTCTAATTTCGGGACGAAATTCTCTCTAACGGGGGGATGATGTGACAACCCAAAATTTCTATCTTCAATAGCTGTTCAAATCAATCAAGATTGGACTAATTTTGCTATCTTCTAGCATTAGTTAAGAGTCAATTAGCGCGTTTTAAGCGTAGTACATCCAAGAAATGAGGGTTAGGAATTATCTGCTTAAGTCCATTGCGCACCAAGCAAGCCATAAACTTTATCATGTGGAGTTTACGGCCACACCATGTGAGTTTACGGCCGTAAACTCAAGGTGGCCGTAAAATCGGTCTATAAACATGATATTCTATCATTCCTTCCTCATTATTCACCATTTCAACCTCAAGAACTTGATTTCTCTCTCAAGTATCATAAGATCTTCATTTTTATCTTCCAAAAATGTAAGTGTTTCTTCCCTTGTATCATTGATACCTCTCAATATCTTGTATCACCCTTTGATTTCATCCATTAATTTCATCTTTTGGGTTTAATCTTAAAGTGTTATTCGTTTTCACCAAGAACACCTACTAAGTTCTTGGACTTCAAACACCCCTAAAGGCTTCTAAACTCGTAAGTACCTTCCTTTGTGTGTTACTTACTAGTTATGCTACTTGAAATCATCTAAAACCCAAATCAAAGAGAGTTTACGGCCAGGAGCATCTCCCTTGGCCGTAAACCCTTGTTAAGCCTTCTAGTTGGACTTAAACACTTCCTTAAGGCTTGTATTGGGTCTAGAACACTTCCATGATGTTTGTAGGACCTTAAATCACCTCTTTGGCACAAGACTTCATGATTTTACGGTCGTAAACGCATAGGGCCACAAACCATATGGCCGTAAACTCATGTGGCCGTGAACACATGGCCATAAACACCATAGTGTGGCCTTAAACTCCTTAGATGCAATCCTTTGTGATTATAACACTTCCATATACGTGTTTCCTAGTTCCTAAGGTGTGTTCCTTACATGATTAGTTGTATAAACACTAATTATATACATATATGTGTTTTTGTATGCTTATTAGGATCCGTTGTGCTCAAGTCTTCACTTGGCACTTAACATCCTACAATCCGATCTTTCATTCGTATCACTCACTGCAAGTGAGTTCATACCCCTTTAACTTACCTTTTAAATGATTTTAAATTCTTTTATGGGGGGGGGGGGGGAATACAAGTTCAAACATAATAGTTATTATATCAATCGCATGTGATTAATAACTATCAAACAAATAGAATTCTTATACTTCAAACTGTGTTTTCAACAAATTGCTTCAAATAGTTTTACAAACTCTTTTATATATGCAAAACTCATTATCAAACTCTTTCAAACTTATATATTTTGTCAAAAGCATATCTATATGGATATAGTTATATTAGTAGGATTTAAAGGACTTAGGACTGATAGCTCGCCTTACTTCCTGTTCCTTGTTTGGTTGTGGACTTAGGGTATCGGTTGTTTGTCCGAAGGTCGTTTGAATATTAATTATATATTATGTGTATGTATATAGATATAAAAGTTATTCATTCAGTTCAATACCTTTGGGTAGCAAAGGTGTACAAACATGTTCATTTATACAAACAACATTGTTAGTAAACTATAATAGGTATAGTTTAGAAAGTCACTAATACTATTACTAGAACAACGAAACATACAAAGAATCAGTTCATACACGAGTCAATACATACTATAACGAGAAACAATACTCACTATAAAGAGAAACAGACAGAGAACACTATAACGAGAAACAATACTCACTATAAAGAGAAACAAAAAGAGAACACTATAACGAGAAACAATACATACTACACATTATACACTAGAGAACATACTACATACTAGACAGAGAGAACATACATTACACTAGTACATACTATACAAATACAAGAATACTATAACATTAATGTGAGATACTACTTCATGGCTCGACATATACTGCTATGTCACGTTTTGTACCCAGAGTCTCCTGGAGGGAGAGCGTGAATTTGTGTATAGATCTATACGGGATTAACCCTCCTACACCTTGCTGCTAGCTATAGTGGAACCTGCAGGTCTGCGGGTGATGAATGTCATATCATTTCGACATCTAGAACGTCGTGTTATACTGGTCGATCAAGTATGGTTACAATCATATCACATTTTACTTTAATTAACTAACAAGTTTAAAGGTAGTTAGTACATTAGTAGTTACCTAGATAAAACTACAGTACATCTTTATTTTTCCCAATTCATTCACATTGTGATCTTCTCACATAAACGAAAATTAGAAACTATATTTTGGTAATGATAGTCATACTTTGGGAAAACTCACACTTTTACAAAAGAACAAACATAGAGATCAGTTGAGTCTTGGTAGAAGACTACTTTAGTAGAAAATATAGGAATTTCTAGGAAGTTTACAAACATTTACATCAAATACTTACAAACTTTTAGATCAAACATTTACAAGTACATTCTTCAAACTTATACAAGCAATGACACTAAAATACTTATGAACTCACCAGCTTTAATGCTGATCTACGCTTTCAAAATAACTTGTATTCTCAGGTCACCAGTAGACAGGTACCGATGACCAGGTTTTGAGAAGATGGAGCACGTTCAAGACTCATCTCTTATTTTGGTTATTCATTTTTGGTGTCTTCTAAACTTCAGAACACACTTGTATTAAAATTATTCTATTAATGCAATGGATGATGTTGTTGCTTGTTTACTATTATGCATTGTTGTGATACTGTACATGACGTCCTCCGCCCCCGAACGTTTCTGCCGTACCGGTTTTGGGGTGTGACAGGAGCCCACGACATCCTTATATGTTTGTATGCATGGATTGTATGGTTTATGTAGCTTTTATAACTAATATGGATTATGTGATTATGTGGTTTGTGTGGGGTATGCTCTGGGGAACTCACTAAGCATTAGCTTACAATTTGTTGATTTGTTTTAGGTACTTCTTGTTAGGGTGCAAAGTCACGCTTGGATGTGGCTTACCCTTATTTATGTGTAAATGAGTTGTCTTTCCTATAAATAGGAAGTGAGTGACACTCATATTTAGGATGATCATTTTGGAGTGTTAGCCTAGAGAGAGAAATTTGTACAAACCCATTTGTATATCCTTTCTAGATCTAATATGAGCTTACACAGATTGATTTACTCCTTGTGTTCTTGAGTTTACATGATGATTCACTAGATCTTTTCTAATTCCGCACATGCCATCATAATCAACACCACTACAATTGGTATCAGAGCGGGTGTTCTTGATTGGATCAAGAATTGATCCTTGATGGCTATCTTGATTTGGTGATTCTTCATTGTGTTTTGATCTTCGTGATTTAGAGAGTTTTTGGATTCTAGAAATCGAATTCATCTTTGATTCTATTCATAATTCGATTTTCTTCACTAGAATTGAAGTGATTTTTACTTTCTCTCTCTAGAAAACCAATTCAAAATCACATTCTCTCTCCACAAAAACTCAAGATCATATTGATTGATCAATGATGGAAGAAACAATTCATGATGTTTGGTTTGTAGAAGGTTTTCCATGGCCATTCAATTTTGAAGGAATTTTCAATTGTTTTGTAACCGGGTATTTCAAACGAAATTTACTCATTTCTAATGAAAAATGTGAATGTGAAAATTTCAATGGCTATCCTATTGATCATGTTTATCATAAGGCGTTGCTTGATCAGTTGGTAACAACTTTTCATGAAAGAAGGAAGAAGAAGAAAGATGGTGAAATAATTAAAGGAGTTCGTCTTGATGAATGCAAATATGGTGATAGTGTTCTTGCTTCTTACCTGGATCTTCATGATGTTCAAGAAAAAGGAGTTAAAATTGATTTTCAAGATGAAAAAGTTTCTTGCTCGATTGGAGTTCATACCGATGATATTTTGTGCTCTTGTGATTCTTTTGAAGGAATGATTCCTTATCAGAAGCCGGTGATCCAAGAAAATCACAAGTATCAAACGCCAAAAGATTTCATTCAAACTCACAAAGTTGAAGTTATGGAAAGTGGGTTTGTTCATGAAATCAAGTTATCAATATGCAAAAAGATGAGAAAGAAAAAGAAGAAGAAGATTAAACGGAAGAACAAGCGGGTTTATTCACAAAAATCGTCGAATGTTGTTGTGAATCCGAAATCCGTGAAGCAAATTTGGGTTCCAAAGCAACAATCTCCAAAGGTTGCATTGAATTTGAATTCAAAACCCAAATGTGTTGGTAGTTCTTTTGAAGATGTTCTTGGATCGTTGAAGAACACGAAGAACATGAAGAACAAGTTGTACATCTCGCATAATGGGTGGTATAATGTTCAAATTGGAGATTTTCTCGTTCCGAAAAAAGAACCAAGATCTTCTAAATTTGATTTGTTCGTTGAAAATGGAACTCGATTCATCAAGAAGGTAACTCAAATTCTCAAATGGATTCCAAAACGTCCATTATTTCGATTCGTATTTTTCGTTTTTCATTATAGATCGATTTGCCTCATTGGATCAAATCCGTTTCAACCACATAGTTGATCCAATTATTTTTGTTTAGATCAAAATCCCAAAAATCAAAATCATATTTCCAAATTTTTTTCGAAATTACTGTTCATCCAAGGTGTTCATCATGCTTGATTTAGCCCAAAAGTCTTTTTACAATCCATATTTCGAAATCTTTTGTTCACAAATCAGTTTCAGCCCAATTTGCAATCCAATGTTGATTGTAATCTAAATACCTCAAGCCTATTCATATCTCATATTAATTGATATCAAATAACTGTTGATCTGTTTGTACGCTTGCATTACCGAGTTGTACAATTTGTTCCAAGTTTATTCCAGTTCATTCATCGATTCAACTTTCATTGATTGTTCTTTAATCTTGTATTCTTGAGTTCTAATTTCATCCATTTGGTTCTAGTAATCATATGTAGTGTGTTGAAAATCTAAATTCAGAATTCGATTTCATATGACTTAATATATGACGAAATCGATATTTTCAAGTCTTCAAACAGACATTATCAATTGAGTTTTTGATTTTGATAAAATTGGTCAATAACTTTGAAATTTTCGTGAAGAGCATGTGAAGAACAGATGGTTTATCATGTTTTTGATCTGAAATCAGGCAATAGAATCATGAATTTGGTGTTTGTTGATCTTTGACTTGGAAAAGTCAAAGTGTGAAAAAGTCAAAGTCAAGATTCATGAGATGAATCGAAGAACTGTATGCTGAAATCGATAGGTACAAGTTGTTATGAGGTTGTGGATGTCGAAATCGAGGTTAATTTGAGTTTAATTTCGAATATGGGTGTGTTGTGTTCTTGATGACGAACTCTGTAAGTTGATTGGAGTCGATGGTTGGTACCTGAAACAAAGGCTAGATGGTCAATGATTGATAGCGAATAGATGACGAAAAATTGATTTTGAATTCGAAGGATTGGTGATGTTAAATCGAGAACGACTGTTGACTGGAACGAAAGTCCCTTAATTGAAGTCAAAATCGAAAATGGTTTAAGTCAAATGTGATTTGGAGCCCAGAACGAATTGATGAAAGTCACGAATTGAACATTTGAATAATATGTTGGCTTGATTTCGGTGATTAACAAATAACGAATGGTTGATTGGAGTCAATTTTGACTATTATGATGTTTGGCTGGGAATACAAACGAAGGTTTGGGATGATGGCAGACTTTGTTTTGTGGTGATTGTTTTGGATGTCGAAACTTATGATTTCGCTTTTGGGGTCAAAATTGAGTTCGTTATTGCTTGATTTGGGAAGGCTATATGCTTGATTTCGAAGGATGGTAATTGTTGATATGCAAAAGTTTCGTTAAAATGGATGTGTGGATTTCGTGATTGAAACTAACAAATCGGAAGGAAGAAAAACTTCGTTGTCTCTGTAACGAATTGGGAAAAAGGAAGAAACACAGAAATTTCGAAATCATACCTTATACTTTCGAAAGTTTGACACATTTGACCCAATTTCGACATTTGGGGTTATTTTTGACAGTTTGGAAGAAATAAGGCAGAAGTTTCAAAATTGGTCCCTGCAATTTCGAAAGCTTGGCTGCATTAGTCCAGATTCGACATCAGGACATATTTTCGACATTTTAGATGTGAAGAATGCAGTACTTTCGAAATAAGTCCCTGAAGTTTCGAAATTTTGGCTGTTCATACCCAATTTCGAAAATGGGGATTTAATGCTGAGAAATTGAAGAATGTTCATTTCTGGCCCCTGCAGTTTGTGCGAATTTACGATTTATGCCCAGTTTCGCAAATAGGATAGAGTTTCACATATTTGGCTATTTTTGACGCAACGGGTCCCTGCAGAATTCTGAAAGTGACAATTTTTACCCGGATTTTGGAAAATCTTGCAACTCTCACCCAAAAAGTCAAAAGTTTTCATAAATTGGAAATTTTTTGAGGTTTTTTCATGATTGTTTTTCCGTGCAAGATTTTTGGTGATTCATTTTTGGTACACATCAAGGGGGAGTATTGATTCGTTCATTCCTCGGGCGCTTCTCACCCTTAATGGGTTTTATAATCATTTTTTTATTATAAAAAGGGGGAGAATGATGGGTATTCGAAGTGACTTTTTTGGGTATTCTTTACGGAATTGAAGACCGGTGTTAATTCGAGGGGGAGTTTGGTCTTGATCGCGCGAGCTCGTTGGATATTGAAGCCGGACATCCAATCCTAACTTTGAGGGGGAGAATGTTAGGGTGCAAAGTCACGCTTGGATGTGGCTTACCCTTATTGATGTGTAAATGAGTTGTCTTTCCTATAAATAGGAAGTGAGTGACACTCATATTTAGGATGATCATTTTGGAGTGTTAGCCTAGAGAGAGAAATTTGTACAAACCCATTTGTACATCCTTTCTAGATCTAATATGAGCTTACACAGATTTATTTACGCCTTGTGTTCTTGAGTTTACATGATGATTCACTAGATCTTTTCTAATTCCGCTCATGCCATCATAATCAACACCACTACACTTCTGAGCCAAAGGGCAAGGGCAATGCTTGATGGCGCGACATGCACTCTCCGACATTTGATTTGATGGGACACTCTGTTGTGTGGAATAAAATGTTAATGTTATGAATTTTGAAAACAATGGGCAATTTTACTTCATATTTTGTGAGAATGTTTGGTTAATTAAAAATGAAAATTTTATTTGAAAAATTGGGTCATTACATCCTCCGATTAAGAAGCTCATACGGAGATACACCAATGTTGAGATGATATTTGTTGTTGTAAGAAAACTCAGCTAGGGGAAGATAGGAGTCCCAACTCCCACCGGAATCAATGACATAAACCCTCAACATATCCTCGAGCGTCTAAATAGTCCGCTTACTCTGACCATCAGTCTGAGGTTCATAAGTAGTCCTGAAGTGCGGTCTCGTACCCAACTTATTATGAAACCTCTACCAAAACCAAGAAGTGAATCACACATCACGGTCAGATATTATGGACACTGACACACCGTGGTGAGCAACGATCTCGTGCACATACATGTCGGCCAATTTCTCGGCCAAAGAACTCCCCCGAATGGCAAGAGAATGGGTACTATTGGTCAAGCGGTCAACGATAACCCATATGGCATCAAATCCCTTGGCCGTCCTCGGCAACTTAGTGATAAAATCCACAGAGATTTGTACAACGCCCACGTTTCTAGTTAGGCTTGAATAAAATGATGTAATTATAATGGTAAACAATTGTAACCTTTTATGAAGTTAATAAAGATAATTATCTGAACATTATCTGATTTACATAGTTATATGTAGTATACGTGCTTAATATAATATAATAAAACAAAGATAAAATATACGTCCGAAATAGAATAATAACTAGGATGAATAGCCTTGATGAAAACAGAAGTAGTCATGATGAGGATTCCTAAGATATAAAGAACATTCCAATTTGACTTATAACGAATAAGTTATGTTGCGTTGAAGTTTCGCGTTCGACCAATTATGGCAACAAATATCACAAATAGTGAATCGTAGATAGATCTCTTTTTAGCATTAGTAGTCTAAACAAAAAGTTGTAGTAATCGTAAAACCGAGAGTGTGTATGCAGAGAATGTCTAAATCTGACTTCATATGAGGAAGTTATGATTTTTCGAAGTTTTAGTGCAGTAGTGCGGAATCAAAAATCGAATTTTAGATCGGTTGATTTTGGCTGAAACAATCTAAACGAGAATCGAAGATCTCATTAATAGGAGTCCATCAATATAAAGACAGTCGAGAACGGACGTCGGACGATAGAATTATGAATTTTTAACCGACTTTAACAATCGAAGTCTGTTTAAAATATAACTATAAAAATAAAGTGAAAATTAGTCGACAAAGTCTAAATGAAGGTTGTAGATCTCGACGATAGCTACGCGTAGATATAAAACGCGTCAAAAACGGAGCTTGTATGATGAAGATATGAGGTTACTAAGATTTTATAAAAATCTGCGTGTAGGCACGCACACAGATAGAGGGTCGGCGCGCCTCTGACAGCCCCTAAACCGTTTGCACGACGCGCTTTTACTTTTTTGCGTGTAAATAGCTTTTGATGTTCAACACTTTTCCCACACCTCTCACTTATTTCTCTCTCGAACTTCTCTGCGTATTGGCCTAAAATTTCCTTAGAATTAGTATTCCGACGAAGCCCTACGACCTCTGAGCACCCAACAAGGACAAGCCATCGAGTAGAAGCTCTGCCAGTGTAATTTCTAGACTTTTGTCTAGGAATCTCTATAAGTTAAATTACACTTTATTTTATTTTAGTGCAATTTATATTCAAATTCAGAGTTGTTGTTATGAATTTATAAATAAAATCTGTCAGTGATTCCAACGTCATATTACTGATTGATCTACTTATAGGGTTGATGTCTACGCTGGATTTAGTGAGTTGTTTAAAGTGGGATTTCCAAACAGTATACTCTGTATATCAAACTGACCATACCTCCGATACAATCCTACCTGGTTGTCTCTTATGAGCTATAGATCAGTAGAAATTGGGATTATCGAGGAATCTAGACTATCCATTAGTCGTAAGAAAATAATAAACTAAGACTTAGTGATAATTGAAGCTAGGCCACATCAAAGGAAAGGCTAAGTGCTAAAGTGAATCGTTGTCCAAATTTCCAGTCATCCACTTGATCAAGTGAGTGCATAGTTATTTTCAGCTTACACACATATATAAAGTTTTAGATGATTAAACGTTATGTGTGCCTATTATCTGAATTTACTTGATATATGTGTTAGATAAATTATATGATTTTACTTGATTAATCATATATGTATTTTCTTATATATTTCTACAAAATATGGTGGGTAGTAATGGGCGATGAAAATGATGAGATGGTGATGAGAGGACTTGACGATTGATGAACCAACCGTCTAGCAGAGTATAGATGACGACCACAAACTATTCTAGACAGTCCAATGGAACGTTGGAACGCTCGTAACCTGTAGGTGTTAGTGAACTATATATTCATTAATGTACTCTATCTCCCAATGGTTGCCTTAATGACACATATTGCTAAGAGAATTCCCTAAGTAGTATTATCCACCCGCTGATGATGATGATCCTTATGATAGGTCCCTTGAGTTCAGTATTTTAGGATCAGTATGTGAGAATAATGGGAATGAGTAATCGGGTAAGTTATTTGATGTAAAATCTATAATTAAATAATTTAATTATTATGGATTGAAAACACTATGTGCTCACCAGGCTCCTAAGCCTGACCCATTCAGTTTCTTTTTATCACATGTAGCGGCATGAAGGCCCAAACATGTTGAGTGATTTATGGATAATTGTAGGCCATAGTGTAATAAACTATTGTAAGGCCTGTAATATTTTCATTATGCTTATGTTTTTATATTGACAATTACATCTTGAAGTTAATGAAACACATTTCTTCGGAAATTCTTGGTTATAATCTTATCACATTACTGGGAACAAATTCCACATTATAATTCTTTAAAAAGGATACTCTAAAATGAAATAAGCATAATTAAATCGGTCTTTTCTGGAAGTGAAAATGGGGATGTCACAATCTGCTCCCATTTCCACATGGGAACGTCCACGGGATCCAACTTGTCGTGCGGTGTCTGGTGCTCTTCCTTGACCATCCGACACGTCAAGCATCTCTCCACATACCAAGCTATCTCTCGCTTCATGCATGGCCACCAATAGCCAAGTCTCAAGTGTTTATACATCTTCGTGTCTCCATGGTTAATCGAGAACCTGGAATTATGCGCCTCCTCAATCAATGTTTACCGGACCCCACCAAAAACTGGGACCCAAACCCGCCCACACTAGGTCTTAAGCCCGCGACTATCGGTGGGAAATATACCAATCTGGCCATGATCTTCTACTTCTTCCACTTCTCACTCCTGATTATTTTAGCTTGAGCCTCCCTAATCAAATCCATGAGTGGTGAGTAGATGTTCATCCTAAACAGAGTCGTCAACTGGGAGTATTATCTGCCTTGCGGCTCAAAGCGTCGACGACCATATTGGCCTTCCGTGGATGATACAGAATCTCGCAGTCATAATCCTTGACCACATCAAGCCACATGTGTTGTCTCATGTTTAGATTCAGATCGTCCATAAGATATCTCAAGCTCTTGTAATCGTAGTAGATGGTATAACAGACACGATAGAGATAGTGTCGCCAAATCTTGAAAGAAAACACCACCGCCCACAACTCCAAGTCATGTGTCAAATACCTATCCTCATGAGGCTTCAGCTGCTTGGATGCATATGTAATAATTGTACCCCGCTGCATGAGTATCGCCCCCAAACCTATGATTGAAGAATCACAAAATACCATAAAATCCTCAATACCCTCTAGAAGGGTCAATACCGGGGCTTCACATAACTTTTGTCTTAGAGTCTCAAATGCGGACTGTTGCTCAGGCCCCTAATGGAAATCCACTACTCTTCATCAAGCGAGCAGTAAAACATCAATCTTGGAATAATCCTGAATGAACCTCCGATAGTAACCAACTAACCCCAGAAAATTCCTGATCTCAAATGGAGACTTCGGGACCTCCCACTGCATAACTGACTCAATCTTAGCCGGATCGACCAGAATCCCATTCTGATTGATGAGGTGTCCCAACAACTGGACCTCACGTAACCAAAACTCACACTTAAGGAACATGGAATATAGCCTCTCCATCCTCAACACTCTGAGTAACTCCCGAAGATGCGCATGTTGTTGTTCCCTAGTCTTGGAGAACCATAATATCATCAATGAATACAATGACCGACAGTCAAGAATTGATCTGCACACACAATTCATCAAATCTAATAATGTTGCAGGTGTATTGGTGACCCCAAACGTCATCACCGTGAACTCATAATGACCATAACAAGTCTAGAATCCTGTCTTCTCTACATCCTCCTCTCTGACCCTCATCTACTGGTATCCAGACCTCAAATACATCTTGGAAAACCAAGATGTACCCTGTAGCTGATAAAAAAGGTCATCAATCCTCAGGAGTAGGTAATGTTTTTTCATTGTCAACTTGTTCAACTCCCGATAGTCAATGCATATACGGTGTGACCCATCCTTCTTCAAAAATAGAATCGGTGCTCCCCAGAGTGAACTGCTCGGTCTGATAAACTGTTTACCCAACAACTCCTACAGCTGGGAGGACAACTCCTACATTTCTGGCGGTGCGATGCAATACGTCGCCTTAGCAATTAGGGCTGCATTGGGGATTAAGTCAATCCTAAAATCTACCTGCCTCGTGGGGAGCACACCGGGTAATTCCTTCTAAAACATTTGGAAACTCTCTAACCATTGGTAGATCTGCAACCGACTTCTCCACCTTAACTCGAGTGTCAACAAATATGCGAGATAACCCATACATCCATATTGTAGATACTGCCTAACCTTGGTAGCCGAACAAAAAGCTGAACCAACCCTGGTACCCTCGCCATAAATGGTTAGTTCTCCCCCACGTGGGGTTCGAAGTGCCATCAGCTGCTTCTCACAATCAATCATGGATTCAAACCGGATCAACCGGTCCATCCCTACGATCACACACACATACCCATAGGGATGGGAATCAAATCAATCGGGTAGGGCACCACGAAAATCTCCAAAATACATCCACGAAAAAACTTGGAGCAGAAACACTATGTTCACTGGAAATGGAAACCCGCAACGGACACTTCAACTCCCCAAGGGTCATATCAAAATCCCTACTAAAGGACTAAGATACAAAAGACCAAATCAGACCCGAGTCAAAAAGCACAAGAGCAAGCAATGAATTAACTAAGAAGGTACCTATCATGAATACAAACATAAGCATACAGGAAATAACTTGATAGAATAATAAGTGAATACACACCAGTAACGATGTCAGGCACCACACTGGCCTCCTATGTTGTGAGCTGAAATGCACGACCCCTGTGCTTCGGGGCTTCGGATGTCCCCTGACGTCCGTATATGATCCAAAAAGTGGTCGCAGTCGGTGCCTGAAGTAGCCTAGCAGTAACCAACGGATAGTTGGTCTTCACATGACCAACTTGCTTGTAGTGAAAATATATCCTGGTGCTCGGCGGCGGAAACTGTTGACGACAATCCCTCACATAATGTCCCTCCTTGACACATTTGTGCCACCCAATTACTGATCGGCATGCTCCCTCATGCACCTTCCCGCACTTGCCACAAGTGCGACCCCTCTGACCTCCGGATCATGAATCGACGGGCTTGAACCGATTTGCTACTGGCCGATTCTGAATTGGAGTGCACCTTTTCTCTCTCGTCTAGGTTTTAATCTCAATCTCCCTCCTTCGAGCGACTGAATGTAGCTCAGAGAGGGAACTATACCTCTGATTCAACACAAACTCACAGATATCCATCTTGAGCATGCTCAAGTAGCGCGACATCTGAACCTTCTCGAAAGAGCATAATCTGGGTAGAAAACAACTCTCTCACTAAATATCTTGGTGATCTCCATTGCCCACTATATCGTCTGCTTGACCGACAGGTATTCCTAAGCCAGTCTCTCTCTCTCTCTCTCTCTCTCTCTCTCTCTCCCTTCTCTTTCTCTCTCTCCAATAGTGGTACATACTCGGTCCATAACATCTCCATGAACTGCTCCCAAGTTACTGCGGCCTTTTCCGTAGAAGAATAAGCACTGATATTGGCATATTTAGTTATCAAATTCATGCATTATCTTATTACTTTTCTTTGTTTTTACCTCAAATATTGGACAAAAGATGCTTAATTAGTTTGAAAATTCATTTTCAGTAACAAAGAGAAGCTCGGGAAGAAAAAGGAAGCGGAATTGGCGATTGGAAGCTTGGATCTTGGATTTTGAAGAAAGAAGGATGTTGTTGGACAGCTTGACCCCTCGTCAGTGTTTTGGCCATATTTCATGACTCGTAACTCCGATTGACGAGATTCAAAATGTTCTGAAAACTAGACAAAATTTTGGACGACTTTCATGTTTTGAGAAAATGTTGATTCCAAACAAAAATGGACGAGTTGGTCCATCAACTCGACGAGTTGAGATGAAAATTCCCCACAAATTCGTGACTTGCCGTACACGCGATTTAAGTGAGAAACTCGACGAGTTTTTCCATAAAACTCGATGAGTTGCTTTGTTTTTCAGAATATATATATATATATATATATATATATATATATATATATATATATATATATATATATATATATATATATAGAACGTTATCATTCGAAACCCTAACTGATGCTGGAGGCTTTGAGCGACTTTTGGAGGTCAGAGAGGTTCTTAGAAGCTATGGTTTTCGATTTTCAACTAGAAGTTCAAGTTTGAAGAGATCAAAGGCATTAATGTATCATTTTTCTCTTAATCTTTGTTTTGAATCATGTTGATAACATTAGATTTTGAGTTTATGATTGTTTTTGCGGAAGTTATGGGCTAAAATCCATACTTCTGTTTAGATGTAGATGATCTTATGTATTTAGTTTGATTTAGTGGCTTGGATTAATTTGATTTGGTTATTTATCTTGTTAATATTGTTAAAAGATCCTTATGTGTTAATAATAATTATTTTTTGTTAATAATCAAGTTTATTGAGTTGTATGAATATCTTCTAAATTTCTTGAATCATATAGTTTTGTGAAAACAAGATTGTATGCCTAGTATTAGTGAACATGAACCTAGGGTTAACTAGAAAATAAATAAGTTAATGTGTGATGAACAACCACATATGAGTTGATTGAATTAACAAATTTAATTAACTAAAATTACAAGTCTTACTTGATTCGAACTGAACACAAGGAAACTTGTTAGTTTAATCAATTGGCCACTGTTTGAATTAACTTGTTTGCTAAAGGATTTGTAATAGTGAACATGAACCTAATCACATTAGAAATCGGTAATCATTGATATATTAATCCATATCACTTACCACGAAATCAACCATAGGAATAAGTGAATCGAATCTAAACGGAAGTCTCTTTTATTTTATTGAATCTAGTTGTCTTTTGTTTCTCCTTAGTTGTTAATTGTCTTTTGTTTAAGTGTTTAGGAAGTTACTTAAGTTTCTAGTCTTGTAAAACTAGATAAAACACTCATTTTAATTAATTGCTTTATTTAGATAATGTTAGTATTAATTTTAACTGTTTACCGTTCCCTATGTTCGATACCCTACTTGCTTAAATTAAACTGCTATCGATAGGTACACTGCCTGCGTGTGTTTGTTTTATTTGAGTTTTTTAGGATTACAACAAGTACATTCCACACGTATCAAGTTTTTGGCGCCGTTGCCGGGGAACAGTTCTAAATAGTTAATTTTATTTGCTAGTGTTATCGATCCTTTGTGTGAGATTTATCTCATATAAAGTTACACATTTTCTGTTTTCAGTATTATTATCATTTTATTATGTATTTTCCAAATCTTGATGGTTTTGATGCTTTTCTTGAAGAAGTAGTATAGGAATTTGAGCTAGAAGATGAGGAGTATGACTCACATGAAGATTTGAAGAAATTGGGAAGATGGTTAGATAACATCTTTCCTAACAAACAAGAGCAATATGAGTCACAAGAGCTAAAGTTACAAGATGAAGAATTTAATCCAGAAAGAGATTTGGAGGAGCTGTAAAGATTGCTGGCAGAGGGGTCAGACGAAGAACAAGAACAAGCTGAGTTGCAGGAACCAAGTCGTGGTTTGACCATTACTACGACGTGCCCCCTGTTCTTCCGGTTTGTGTTTCAAAGCATGGGGTGACGATTTCAACTTTGGAGATAGTTCTGAGGCACGATCCATTTCTGATTAGTATCCAACCGGTTCCAACCTTTGTCAAGATTCTTGGGTTACCTGAATTCAAGCTCGTTTGGCTATTTTTTGAAGCAAAGAGCCAAATTTTACAAATTGGTCCAAAGAAAATATTCATTGCAACAGATGGAATACCATCAAGTTTATTAGGAGTTTATTAAGTTGAGTGTCCAGCTCAAGACTCGCATACAAAGAAGCGCTTGCGGGAGGCAACCCGTCGTTCGAGTTTGATTTTCTTTTTCTTTTTTCTTTCTTTTAGTAAATAGGGGTAATGTAGGATTTAAATTTAATGTTTGTTTTCCTTTTTATTATTTGGTTTTGTTTTTGATCTTTGCAGAAGTTTTGGGCGAGAATTGATCCAATTAATTAAAGTGTGAGGGAAAATAAAGTTAGGGGTCGAGTCTAGATGAGAAGATTAGAAGATTTGAGTAAAACTATGAGTCTGATGCTTAAAATGGTTGAAAAGGAGTCTTGTTACTGAAGAAAATACAGAGATGTATTACCCAAATACCCTCCTTGAACACAAAATCAGAACTGGAGCAGAAAGAAAAAAATTTGCACGATCAGAGCAGAAAATTCGTTGAGTTCATTCTTATAACTCGACGAGTCCCAGAAAAAAATTTGCGATTTCTGCCCATATGACGATCCAACTCGACGAGTCCTCACTTGCAACTCGGCGAGTTGCTTAGTCTTTTATTTTTGAGTCTTCGATTTGATTCCAATCAAGGCGGGCACTATATACATTTATGAAGACCATTTCTAGGCAATTCCAAGAATCTTTTTCCTGCATATTTGGAGTTGTACCTGTAACACTCTAAAATTTCAAACAATTTTTTTTTTCATTTTTAATACCACGCAAAACACGGTTTAATAATTCATACTCAAATCATAATTGTCTCAAAACACAATCATAAAAATTGTTTGACTCATATCCCAGAATCCTCAAAACATAAATCAATAAGCTGGTGTGTACAATCATGTCGACGCCTTCCCGCGATCCTCATATGTACCAGAGACACATTTCACACAACACTGTAAGCACAAAGCTTAGTGAGTTCCCAAAATACCACACAAAAATAATTAGCCTATCATAGCTATATCTCAATAAGGACCCTCCAGTCATGTGTCTCAGTGAGGACCCTCCGGTCTCACAGCTGGGATTGGACCCTCCAGTCCTGTATCTCAGTAAGGACCCTCCGGTCTCACAACTCGGTTTGGACCCTCTGGTCCTATCTCTATAAATGCACAGGACAATATACACCATAAATCACAAAGATAGAATGTATAATATCACATATCTCAGTATAAGCACATAAGACCCTCCGGTCAATAACACAGATAAGACCCTTCGGTCGCACAGTAATTACCACTCAGGTAAGTATAGTGAGAAGACTCACCTCGTAGGTAAAGCAAGTATGTCTCGTACTCAACAGTCGATCTAGACTCCCCTACATATATCATAATCATCTCTAATTAACATTTTATAACAACTCTAAAGGTTTTAAGCTAACCCCCTTTACTAATTCTCGAAAAGGGTAAAAGATCATTTTAACCCTCCATGGCCTCCAAAGTCCACAACTTGACCAAACCCTAAAAGTCAACGGAAGTCAACACTTAAGTCAACAGTCCATGTTGACCCAACTCGTCGAGTGCATCTATATGACTCGTCGAGTTCCGCCTGTTCTCAGAAATCGGGAAAATCCAACTCAACACGCCGGGTTTGCACCGCATCCAGTATAATGGGTAAAACCCTAACCAACTCGTCGAGTTGGCTAACCAACTCATCGAGTTTCTTCAGCCTTCTCTTTCATTCAAACGTTATAAAGCGATATTAAAGCCCCAAAATCTAGATGTAGCCTTCTAAGGCTGAAATACCACGTAAAGCTGCAAGCTTTACGTCCATGCATGGCATCTAGGGCTAAGTGTGCCAAAACAAAGCTCCGAAAAAGGGTTTAAGGCATGGAAGTTGGCCAAAGCTTGATAAAGATTGAGTCTTTAGGCCTTAAAGGCCTAATAATGTCCAAGTCTGAAGTCTTAGCTTCAAGGCATGCTTAAAACCACTAATGACTCAAGAAGTAGCTATATATGGCCATAAACTCTCTAATGGAGAGATCTAACAAACAAGTGATCAAGGTAAAAGTTTTTTTACCTCCAAATGAATTCTACTACTGGGTGGATGTCGGATCTATAGGCTCCTTCTCATTCCAAGCCTTTTACTCCTCAAGTTCCTTCAAAGAATGCACCAAAACACACACTCTTAGCCTCTCTCCCCCCCTCTCTCACAGTGGAAGATAGCTCGATTAGGGTTTATCTCAGGGTGATAAGTTGATAAGGGAGGCGGGGTAAAGGACTTAAGGTCCTTTAAATAGGGTGAAAACCCTGAAAATTAGGGTTTTCACGCTCAACTCCTACTTGTCGAGTTGGGTCCACCAACTCGTCGAGTTGACTCTAAAATCGACGCGGATATCTCAATCTCTACTCGACGAGTTGGTGCCTCCAACTCGTCGAGTTGCCCTGACAAAATGCATACAATAAACATTTAAATTTATACCTGGGATTCTGGATGTTATAGTACCATACAACACTTTTAACACCCAAGGCATGGATGAGCTGTTACCATGCCAAAGTCACCTGAAGATGGAGCTTAAAAAGAAGAATATCAACCTCGCAACTTCTATCCCAGGGGAGTTTGTTCCAATTCTCTCTTTACTTTTATGTTTTTTAATTGTTTTAACATGCAATGGGGACATTTCATGAATTAAGTGTGGGGTAGGGGGTTGGTTACATTAGTGACATTAGAATCTTAGGTTTAATTTTTTTTTTAAAAATTGCAAGGGTTAATTTAGAAAATTTTGGTAATAGCAATTAGGATTCCATGCTAGTATTGTGTTTGATGATTCCTTGAGGACCTAAATGTTTAGTTGAGCCAATATACGTTGTATTGCATTGGTGGCCCCCTTTATTCAATTGAAATCATGGAACAAAAACACAACCTTGGTTAGTTTGAGGGACACAACATGTTTAGCATCGTGTACTTCAAATGTATCCAGGAAAGCTTAAGTAGTCATTGCACATATGACTAATGCCTTTAATCAATAAATGATGAAGTTAAATCCCCTTTCTTAAGCATATGTTTTTCTAGGTTTTTAGTTTGAGTGAAAAAAAATGCGGTTGAAAAAAAAAGAGAAAAAAAAGAGCGCTGAAATGTTTGAAAGAATCTACAAAGCTATGAAGACAAAGAAGAAAAACATTGAAGAAAAACTGCAAATTATTGAAGATTCAAGCCAAAAAGTTATCAAGTTATCACATCTTTTATTTTATTGTAAATTTTCTTTTCTGGGTTAGTTTTGTTAGGTTTTAAGCACTATAACACTCCTACGGTGCACATACAATCCTTGATGCTTTGGATCTATGTTTTCTCTAATTATACATGCATTTTCAATTTTCCAAAGCATACATCCTAACTAGCATAGAATAGAGGATATACAATATAAAACTCATAGTTAGATGAATACCTCTTGATGTAATTGTAGTTCTTAGCCTTAGAAAGCTTTAGCACCTCAAGTGTGATGCCTCTAATGTGTCACAAACACCAAATGTAAGAGGAGACTTGAGAGAATAGGCTAGTTAGCACAAAATCGATTATCACTCTCTTAGAATGAATGGGGCAACCGATTTTGGCTCTAGGGGGTTGCTTTTATAGTGTTACAAAGGCTAGGGTTTCATCCATGCAAACCCTAATGCAACATGACCCTTCATATTACTTAGGCTCCATGGATTAAACCTCCATGGACTATCCAAGGATTATCATATTGGTTTAGCCCATCCTAATTAACCATGGATCTTTGGCCCACACTATAAGAATCATCGATTTACTTAATCAGTCCCCGTATATTTAATTAGTCTCTTTTGATCACTAAATTAATTCCAAATTAATTATTGATCAATACTAATTAAATATTATGATTTCTCAATTAATATATTATACTTATAATATATTAATAAAATAAAAATAACCTTATTCTCAAAAGTCCATCCTATCAAATTGCACTTAGATGTATGAGGGTGAAAAACTTCTAGATCTAAGGTTTGTCCAAGCTTCTAAGTTGTTCTCTTTTCTTTTTTCTTCCTCTATGAACACCAAAACACAACAATGGCTCAAGAATGCTTCAAAAACGAATTAGGGTTTGCAAAGGTCGGAGTTAAGGATGGAGGATGATGAAAGAAGGAAGGATTGGGACTTAAGGAAGTTTAAATAGGGTCCAAACCCTAAATATTAGGGTTTAGGATTTCAGCACGTACTCCCAACATACGCAATGTACGCCCAGCGTACACAAGCTTCTTCAAAAAATTTATGAAAATGCCACTAAGGGCCAAAATGCAATAAATTCTCATTTCAAGGGTTAAAAATGAAATACCTCAATATGAAGATGTTACAAAGATGCTAAATGCTAATGAAAACTACCCTAAAATATGCATAAATTGTCATTTATCAGTATTGTTACAAAGTACTCATTATGTGACTCATAAAAAAATTATTCAACTATCATCAATTAGCACTATTGAACTAATAGCAACAACTAATTCTTCTCATAGTGTACTATCAAAATCAAATATACTATCAACTATAGCAAAACTCCATGTCTAAACAACTACTATCAAATAACTCAGCTATACAAAATTTCTATATCTGTAAAAAATGATTGCTAGTAATTTCAGCTATATTAGTTTACTACACCATATTGCATTGATACACTAAACTTCTCACCTATATTTGCTTATTACTCAATAAGCTAAGATCTACCATTAATCTCAATCGTATCAGTTTAATACATCGTAAAATTACCTATAGACTTAACTTCATGCTTTTTACAAGTTCACATCATTTAGTTACATACAAACCAACTACATTACATAAATTAGATGTTCATATGTCTTAATGAACTAAGACATAAGCTCAATCTCATTCAAATGCCATTTCATCAACTTGCATATCATAACTAGATATTTAAGTCATTCATACATGACTTAATCTCAATGGGTGAATTTCCACATCAAAACTAGTTATACTTCACGTATAACTTATTCATATGACTTTATTCATCCAATTATCAACTCAGTTTCTAGGCTCTAACAATTCACATAATTAGGGTTCATCATCTTCATCTCCAATTTCACCACATCAAGGAATCCAAGATTTTACTTAGGAATTCAAAGCAAGCAAACAAATATTTAACACTCCAGTTGTTTTATTCCATCAATAATTCCATCAACTACGAACATATAAATTTTTAAGGTTCGTAAACCCCTCCTCAATTCCATCCATAAAGAAAGAATTATCAAAAGATAGAAGAGCTTACCCGTAATCCAAATATATGAGGATCAATTCTTGAAATTTCCCTTAATTTCTCTTGATTTTCTCCAAGTTTTGAGCTCAAGAGTTTATTCCTTTGTTCTCCCATGGTATCTAGAGTGTAATATAAGATAATGAAGGTTAAAGCCAACTTCTTTATTTTTATGCATTGATTCACTATGTCGGACTTGATGCTTCGTGTTTTATCATACACACGTGTCATGTTTTCTTTAGCTAGTGTTGCGTAATTTAACTTTTATGTGTCGTGTTCTCACGACTATCCTATCTTAGCAATATACTTTTTTCTCAACTTCATATGGTCATAAATTCTTCATAACAGACTCTGTTTTAGTCGGCTTTTCCGCACACGTGCTCTGGATTTTCATAGTTACATTCCAAAACTAGAATATTATCATTTTAACTCTATTAATTTCCACTTCCATAATCTCAAAAACCAGATACCAACTAATAGTTAAATGAATATAAATTCAACAAATATTCTCAAAACTACACAAGTTTTCAATGTGGTATTTTACCAACATATCTAAATATTATTATAAAATAACCATTTTAATACAATAAATACACTCCCACTTTACATTTATAAATGCATAAAATGTGGTGTTACATATTACATTTTTGATACCCAAAATCGAACCCAAATTAATGATGTGAAAGTCAAGGGCTTATGCCTGTCTTCCTACATCATTAAAATAAGGATATGTTAATGATTAGAATCGTTTACAATGATAAAGTTGGAAAAGATGAAACTCATGAATATGGTTACGACACCATCGAAGAAGGTGGAAAGAATATGAAATTGTTTTTCTATTTCCTAGAACATGCATCATTGAGAAAATGGAAATCAAGGATGTATGGCAATTCGATATAAAGGAGGTAAAAAGGAAGCAACCATGTGTCGCACGGAGAGGGAACATAGGAAATATAGTAAAATGATGTTGCAAGGAGAGGGGACGAAGTTAGTAAGAGGTAGTTGAGGAAGAGGAGTTGGGAAAGCAAGAAGTGGCAGGAGATAAATGGATTTGGTAATTGTTAGTATATATAATGGTGTTAATATTATTACGAGTACTTTATTTTAACAACAATGTTAGTATAACTACTAGCTTTATCGATTGAGTATTTTAAACTCAAAATTTCGTTAGAAAAATACTTAATGATTCGTGTAAAACCGAACCCAAATTATGTAACATCTAGAACATGAGAAACCAAAACGAACAATACATGGAAAATTTAAGTCGTGTGTTAATAACATGTTGTTCAAGACACATGTAAAACATGTTTTCATTAAAACAAATTAATAACATGTTGTTCAAGACACATGTAAAACACGTTTTCATTAAAACAAATTTCACCCATGCTATTTGGACGTCTATCTCCCATGATATAACGATCAAAATAGTAATTCGACGTTGTCAAACGCCATTAAACCTAAACTTTACCTCAGTATACAAACTTGAAGTTTCGCAATAGTAGTATGGAGAAAATTGATGGAAAAACTAAGTTTTTGGCAGAGGATCCTCTTTTGCGTGTGTTTGGTGGCTATATCAGTACAACAAAACTATAACATCCATAAAAATCATGCCTATTTAAAACATTCAAAAGCCAATAATTATTACAAATTGTTTTCAAAATAGTTTCATATTAGAGTATCCTAGAAATTAAATCATAAAAACATAAGGAGGTGTACGATCACGCCTTTGCCTTCTAGCAATCATCTGATGTACCTGAAAGAAAATCAACAAATATAAGCCCGAAGCTTAGCGAGTTCCCCCAAAATACCAACGCTATACAAACCATAAAAATATCACACAAACAACATGCATAATGAGCCATCAGCCTGACTGGTCCACCTCGTAGGGCCATCAGCCTATCTGGACCGCTCTCCGAGCCATCGACACGTCTAGACCACCTTGTGGGCCTACAGCCTATCCGAACTTCTCGTCGGGCCTTCGGCCTGACTAGTACACCCTTACTGGGTCTGCAGTCTATCTGGGCCGCCCTGGGTATGTTGACATATATCACAAAGGAGGACCGCCTCAACCCAACCCCCAATCAAACAATAATCTGCACATAAATATCATATGCTAGCAAGCATGTACAGATAGTCATACAGATCTAACAGATCACTAATCATAGCATCATCCTATATACTAGGATACCGATCTAATAGATCACTAACTTAGTATCATCCTATAACCAGGATACCGATCTAACAGATCACTAACATAACATCATCCTATAACCAGGATACCGATCTAACAGATCACTAACATAGCATAATCCTATAACCAGGATATAAACCATAAAGGGTCGACCTTGGTGCCTTAGACCCTGTTGATATAGTGATAAGAACTCGCCTCACAATGTCGATCGGAACTGAAGTATCAAACTCCCAAAACACAGCTCCAAACACCAACACCTAGATCCACCAATGATCCACATCCATAAATTCCCAAATTACTAAAATACCCCTAAAAGTCAAACTGGTCAACCCTTGGTGAAAGTCAAAGTTAACGGTCAAGGTCAACAGTCCATGTTGACCCAACTCGTCGAGTGTAGCTTACTGACTCGTCGAGTTCCTTTAGAACTCAAGAAATTGTGAAAACCTCAGTCGACTTACCTAGTTTCCAGACAACTCGTCGAGTCTATGCAGTGTCCAGAATGTCGGGAAAACTCTAACCAACTCGTCGAGTTCATGCAGAATCCAGAAAACGGGAAACCCTCATCCAACTCGTCGAGTTGACTATGCAACTCGTCGAGTTCCTTAGACTATGCAACTCGTCGAGTTCCTTCAGTCCATTTCTCATTCAGATGCTTTTAAGCGAAACCAAAGCTCCAAACTGTAGATCTAGGCTCCTAGGGTGTAGTTATCACGTAAAGTTGCTAAATTTATGTGCATGAAAGGCTTCAAGAAGCTAAAACACTCAAAACTAGCCTTATAAGAAATTTTTCGTCATGGAAAAGGGCTAGGCCTAGGGGAGTCTAAATCTGAAACCATGTTCTCATGACAAGCTCAAACCCGAGCATGACCCCGTTTTTGCACCAAAATGCCCATATACTTACATAAAAAGAGATCTAGGAAATGGAAAGCCAAGGTAAGGACTTTTTAGCTTTTACTGGATGCCAACACGATGTAGATACTGGATCTACAAGCTTCTTCTCGTTCCAAGCCTCTAAATCATTAAGCCTCTTCAAGGAATCCACCAAATACAAACTTTAGTCTCACACACACTTTAAAATAGGGTTAGATCTATTAGGGTTTTCTTCTGGACGTCAAAAGTGGCAAGGTTGGTTGGGGGGAAAGGACTTAAGGTCCTTTAAATAGGGTGCAAACCCTAAAAATTAGGGTTTTCATGCACAACCTCTCCACGTAATTCAAGCACTCATCAACCTGAATATCATCTACTGACACCACTGCCTCCTCATCTAGTATGCACTTCCGTAACTGAAAAACATGGAATGTGAAATGAATCTGACTGAGCTCCTTTGGAAGATCCAGTCTATATGTCACCTTGCCAACCGTAGCAATGATCCCGAATGGCCCGATGTATCGGGGACCCAATTTCCCCCTCTTCCTTAAGTGAACCACACCCTTCCAGGGTGAGACCTTCAGGACTACCATGTCACCAAACCGAAATCCTAACTCAGATCGTCGCCGGTCGGCGTAACTCTTCTGCCGACTCTGAGCAGTCGGTAGCCTCTGTTTGATCTGCTGAATCATCTCGGTAGTCTGCAGAATTACCTTAGTCTATCCTATCACCTTGTGACCAACCTCGCCCCAATAGACTAGGGTACGACATCTTCGTCCATACAATAGTTCATAAAGTGGAGCACATATGTTGGAGTGATAGATTTTGTTTTAGGAGAACTCTGCAAGGAGTAGGTGGGAGTCCCAGCTCCCACCGAAGTCAATGACGTAGACACACAGAATATCCCTGAGGGTCTGAATGATCCGCTCGCTCTGGCCGTCGGTACTGAAATGCAACCGCGTGCCTAGTTCCTCATGGAACTTCTGCTAGAAACGGGAGGTGAAACGCACATCACAGTTTGAGACAATAGAGACAGGAACCCCATGGCGAGCGACAATCTCGCGTATATACACATCGGCCAGCTTCTCGGCCGATGAGCTCTCCCGAATGGGCAGAAAATGAGCACTCTTGGTCAATCGATCAACGATGACACATATAGCATCAAAACCTTTTGCCGTTCTCGGCAATTTGGTGATGAAGTCCATCGTGATCTGCTCCCATTTTTACATGGAAATATCTAGAGGCTGCAGCTAGCCATGCGGACTCTAGTGCTCGGCCTTGACCATCCTGTAGGTCAAGCACCTCTCAACGTACCAAGCGATCTCTCGCTTCATGCACGACCACCAGTAACTCAAACCCAGATCCCTGTACAACTTGGTGGCCCCCAGGTGAATAGAGAAGCGAGACTTATGAGCGTCCTCCAGTACAATCTATCTGACCCCACTAGAGATCGGAACCCATACCCGGACACAACGGGTCAACAATCCCCGAGTATCCTGCACAAATCGGGTGATCTCGCCCCTGATCCTCTCAAGCTTCCAGATCTCCTGCCGTACACCCTCAGACTTGCGGCTCACGGCGTCCGCCACAACTTTCGGTTTACCCGGATGGTAAAGGATCTCGCGGTCATAATCCTTGACTACGTTCAGCCACCTGCGCTGCCTCATGTTCAGGTTCGGCTAATCCATGATGTGTCTCAGACTCTTGTGGTCCGTGTATATGGTATAGCGGACCCCGTAGAGATAACATCTCCAAATCATGAGAGCGAATACCACCGCTCCGAACTCCAAATTTTGCGTGGGGTATCTCGTTTCATGCGGCTTCAACTGCCGTGATGCGTAGGCTATCACCCGTCCTCTCTGGATGAGGACCGCTCCCATTCTCGTGATGGATGCATCACAGAACGCTACAAAATACTCAACTCCCTCCGGGAGAGTCAAGACTGGATCCTCACAAAGTCGCAGTCTGAGGGTCTCAAATACCCTCTGTTGCTCCGGGCCCCACTGGAAATCCACCCCCTTCCTCGTCAGACAAGTGAGGGGTACTGCAATTTTGGAGAAATCCTGTATGAATCTCTGGTAGTACCCTGCCAATCCCAAGAAGCTCCTGGTATCTGATGGAGATTTCGGAACCTCCCACTGCATAACTGCCTCGATCTTGGCCGCATCGACCAAAATCCCCTCCTGGTTAACAAGATGTCCAAGGAACTGAACCTCTCGTAACCAAAACTCGCACTTCGATAACTTGGCATACAACCGTTCTCGCCTCAAAACTCCCAATAGCTCCGGAAGATGCTCCTCGTGCTGCTCTCTGGTCTTGGAATACGCCAAGATGTCATCTATAAACACAATGACTGAGCGATCGAGCATCGGTCTGCATACCCGATTCATCAGGTCCATAAATACAGATGACATGTTGGTGAGCCCAAATGGCACCACCACGAACTCGTAGTGTCCATAACGAGTCCGGAACGCGGTCTTCTCCACGTCCTCCTCCCATACCCTGACCTGATGGTACCCGGACCTCAAATCTATCTTGGAGAACCAAGATGCTCCCAGTAACTGATCAAAGAGATCATCGATCCGTGGTAGTGGATAACGGTTCTTCACCGTCAACTTGTTCAACTCCTGGTAGTCAATTCACATCCGATGTGAACCATCCTTCTTCTTCACGAAGAGAATCGGTGCTCCCCACGGAGAGCTACTTGGACGAATGAACTGCTTGCCTAGCAGCTCCTGCAGCTGAGATGACAACTACTGCATCTCAGGTGGTGGGTACGGCGCTTTGGCGATAGGGGCCGCACCTGGCACAAGGTCGATCCTGAACTCGACCTGCCTCTCCAGAGGCACTCCCTGACAATCGGAACGTCCGAAACCGAACCCTGATCCCTGACCCGTGTATCCACCACATACGCTAAGTAACCCACACACCCGTGCTGAATACACTGTCGAGCCCTGGCAGCTGAGCAAAATCCTGAACCAACTATGGTGCCCTCGCCGAAGATAACCAGTTTTCCCCCACTTAGGGTTCAAACTACCGCACGCTGACCCTCACAGTCGATCATGGCATCGAATCAACTCAACCAGTACATACCCACTATCACACAAACTTCCCTCATGGGAATCAGAATCAAATCAATCGGGAAGGACACCCTGAAGGTCTCCAAAACGCAGCCCCGATAAACTGAAGAAGTAGAAATCGCGTGTTCGTTGGCGATGGAGACTCGCAACGGACACTCTAGCTCTCCTACAGGCAAACCGAACTCCCTACTGAACGATTGAGAGACAAATGACCGATTTTCCCCGGAGTCAAATAATACCAAAGCAGGTAAGGAGTTCACTAAGAATGTACCTAATGTTGAAATAGGTGTCTAAGCCCATAACTATTTTGGTATGTACTTGACCCGATTACGAGCATGGTCCTTTTGGGTTGCCTTCACCATAGCAACTGATAGGATGAACT
The DNA here is from genome assembly GCF_052849685.1 of Lactuca virosa. Taxonomy (NCBI): domain Eukaryota; kingdom Viridiplantae; phylum Streptophyta; class Magnoliopsida; order Asterales; family Asteraceae; genus Lactuca; species Lactuca virosa. The sequence goes on along the minus strand of NC_136433.1, from coordinate 197,223,234 downwards.
AAGGAGAAAGATGATTAATTATGATTTATTAATATATTATATGAATAATATATTAAAAGTGAAATCATATTGTTTAATTAATATTAGTCAAGAATTAATAAGAATAAATTTTGTGGCTAAAAGAGATTAATTAAATAAAGGGGACTAATATTGTAATTATATGATAGTTGCAATTGTGATATGGATTCCTAATGGAAAGGGGATTGGACGAAATCTATGGGAAGCCCATATGGATTTCGTCCAAGGGCTTTCTAAGGAACTCCATGGGCTGCTTAGGGCCTAAGTAGTCAGATTAGGGTTTCCTAGTTAAAAACCCTAATAGCCTAACTATATAAGTAACCCCTAAGGCCCCAAAAACGTGTGGAAGTAATCCCTAAGGGTTCTTAGACGTTTTTGGTGCCTCCTACCTCTCTCCTTGTTCATCTTGTTGCTTATGGTGTTTGTGACTCCATTAGAGGTGCAACACTTGAGGCATTAAGCTTTCAGAAATCATGATCAAGAAGGATTGTGATTGTTATTGCTACATAAAAATCAAGGTAAGATCTAAACCCTAATTTTGATATGTTGTATTCAAAATTAGTATGCTAGATTAAGGGTTTTTCAAGTCTTGGAAGATTATTGCATGTATAACTAGAAGAACTAGATCCAAGCATTAGGGTTTGCATGTACACCATAGGATTGCTGTATTGATCAAAAACCCATCAGTGGTATCAGAGCCTAGGGTGTTCTTCTATTGTATTTGATGCAAAATTAAGTTTTCAAAGCTGAAAATTTGCAAATTTCGAATCGGACCTGATTCACGTCGTGAACACAGTGTGTTCACCTCGTGAATTCAGTATGACAGCATATTTTCGAATTAAACCAGACTCATGTCGTGAACACAGTGTGTTCACCTCGTGAATTCAGTCTGACAGCACAATTTCGAAAATTTTGCCTTAATTTGCTTTGGATAATTACCATAAATTGTTTTTTCAAATTAAAATCAGATTTTTCCTATTATGGTAATTGATATCCTAATCAAATTAATGGATAATTGTCAATTTAAGATAATTACTTGTTTTATAAGATAATTTTAATTATTTGTATTTTTGGTTTGAATTATCTTCAAAGGAAATTGAATTAGGTCAAATTTAGATAATCACCAGTTATTTGATTAATTGTATTATTTGTAATTTGATCTATAAGGTTTTGAAAAGTTTCAAAACTTGCCCTCAAGTTTTGGAATTTAAATTTTTATTAAAAGTTTTAATTTTGAAATGTTAAATTCTAAAACCCTAGTATTTGAATAGTTCAAATTGCACCCTTATGGTTTTATTAAATTAATTAAGTGTATAATTAAAAGAGACTTAATAAATGCATAATTATATGGTTTAAGTTTAATTAAATTAAAAGTATAATTTATTGAATTAGACCACCTAGTATTTTAAAAGTATAAAATACACCTTATACTATATAACATTTAAAAGTTTAACATTTTATATATGTATGAGTAAAGAGTCAGTCTTACCGTTAGTAGGCCTCATTCACGAAGCTGGTCTCTAAGGGGTGTTTAATGAAATTTCCTATAAAATGGCCATTGAATGGGTATCCACTCTTACCCACCGCATTCTTGACTAGTGGAGGGTCGTTAGCCGAACGGGTAGGATAGAACACAACCTTCCATTATAAGTATAATGAAATACGAAGTAACTAAACGCTTTTATAAATCCCAAATCTTAGCTACTTTAGGAAAAAGTGAATTTGATGCAATTCCATGGAATTACACTTCGTACCCTTGCCGAGACAATTAGTGGAGCGTGTGTGGTTAACCGGCACACTAAGTTGGGATTGACATTGGTGCAAAAGGGTGACTCGATGTTTGTCATAGATCGATGGAGCATGTGTGGTTAACCGGCACTTCGATTAGGTGACTGTAACATTGAGGGCACCACGTACATTCGCATGGTTATTCACACCTTATTTATGATCCTCGGCATCCCAGTCACAAATGAAGGGCATAATCGAGATTAAACATGCCATTGAAAAGTTTAATGAATCTCAAAGGATCTGGGAGTTTCAATTCATTTAAAACTTAAACCTTCAATTTTCGTTTTTCATGGTGGAAATTGGTAAATCGTCATTTACCTACGTTCAAATGTTCTGCAATTTGGATTTCGGAATCCCTCTTCCAAGTTGTAGAATATTGTGTTGGGTCCTAGCCTTAATATCTCATTTGGGTGTTTTATTACGGACCCAATCAACTAACTTGAATTTCTCCCGTTTTGTAGATGCCAAAGTCTGACAACTATGCTCTTCCTGAATCCGTTGGAAAAAGTTTTCAACATGAATATAATGTTCCACGATTGGATTGTGGAAATGGAAATCATGCCTCACTTCTTCCACCTCCTCCAATAATTCTCCCTGACCCACGTGTTCGAAGACTTGAAAAGTTCAAGGTCACTCAAGCCCTATTGGCAAAAAGACACAAAGATGGAAAGTATATATGTGCTTATGTCTTGGATATGAAGTTGCATATTGATAGATTGGGAATGTTGGGTGTCGATGTCTCAAGGAAGTTGGCTGTTGACTTGGTTCTTCAGTCACTTCCCGAATCATATGGTGAGTTCATTAGAGAGTACTATATGATGGACCACGACGTGACCCTCATTGATTTGACTTATTTGCTTATTGCTACTAAATCAGAAATGATTTGGCACACTCGTCGAGCAAATTTGTATGGTAAATCAATATCCTATTCTTCTATGGGAAATGGCAACATTGGAAGTCCAGGAAAGTTTTCTCTATGCAAGAGAAAGGCTGAATCTGAGATAGTCCTGTGTACCATCCCTGAAGAATCCATATGTTTCTACTTCCAAGAGAAGGGGCATTGGTTACGAAGCTGCCCTAACTACCTGAGAGATCTAAGAGATGGGAGAGTGAAGATGTATGACTCTACTTTAGGTAAAATCCACTATCTAACTCTATTAAGTTCCTTTTTAGATTCTTAATACATTATGTGATAAGATTACATTTGTTGTTTTGTAGGATCGAAGAAAAAGGAAGCTTAAAAGAAAGAAGTGAGCTGAATCTGGTCATGAAGAAATGGATTTCGATAGCATGATTCAAAGATCGGATTCTTTAGCTGCTACTTTAGAGTTAGGACAGATTGCTAACTAATATTTACATAGTTTTCATTTGTAATCGCATCGTAAGGACAAGATTTTTCTGCAATAAAATAAATTTTGATTTTGTCTTATTTATATTTCCTTGCGAGGGATTTTATGAAAATTGGTGTTTGAATGTTTCTATTGTTAGCAATATTGGGAATGAATTTGATTCTTAGTTATGTTATTTGTAGTAATGTCAGAAATTTACCAAATAAGGAAAGATTCTCATCGCCCAAGTTTCAATTGGACAGAAACTTGGAATCATACAACTGGTATTGTATGATGAATGAGAAAGTTCGTATTTGGGAAATTAAGACTAATTCCTTGTTCACATAAGTATGTGAGTCAAGTGATGGACTAGGAGATCTAGTACGCATTGTTGTGCACTAGGTCAAGTCCGCCACAAAGAACGATAAAATATTCGTCATGATTTGCTAAAAGATTAGTAAATATGGTTATACTTAAAAGTTTAAGTATGATTCTGAATCGTTGAAAAGGTTTCAATAAATAGCAGAACGAATAAGAAGAATCAATTAGGCCGAAAGATAAAAGTTTCTCCAATCTGAAAATATGGGAGAGTACTTAAGTATCTATTTTATGATTAACTTAGTGATTTGAAACTGTATCACAATTGATCCTCTAAGTACACCTTAGTACACTAGTATGGCTAAGAAGAGGAATCAGCAATTGTTGAAATGGTTAAATCAAAAGGTGTATCATACTTCGTTCCAAAATCGAGTCTTAGAGTTATACTCCAAAATTGTGATTTGAGTGACATCATCTTAAGAAATTTTAACACACTCATCAAATGTGAAGTAGGAAAATGTTTTCTTGCTATTGTATGTTTGAAATTGGTAAGTTGTTATGTCTTGGATAAGACAAAGACCAACTAAGACCAATGTGTGTAGTGTTTGTCTTGATAAGAATCCTCACTAACTCCTGGATATTTGTTTATCAAGAAATGTTTCTTGACAAGAGAAACTTATATGTCAAGAGGTCAGTGGGAGTCTAAATGATCTTGAAAAGTTTCAAGAACTAATCAAGGGTAAACCTATTGTTAAACACTAGCACACGACTTGAGGTTTGTAACCTATCGTGTTGACACATTTTTGTTTCCGTGCCATTCCAGTTTAAGTCAACTATGCATATGAGTTCTATTATTTATCAATTGATTGCATAGAGGCAAGGCATCCTGATCAATGGAAAGTATATTGATAGGTAGGGGTGAGCTGCTCGAAGACTTGGAAGCAATGGTGTAACCCTTGATGGCAAGAAATAAAGAATGAACAAGTTTTGTCCATAAAAGTTTGGATTTGTCACAAACATTATCTTATGATTATGGTTATGACATATTCACATGGATAGGAACACATACACCATAAAATCTAAGTGTCATACGGTTTCTCTCCTTCATGAAAATGATTGTGAGGAAACGCTTTCACTAGGAAGATTTTAATGAGATAGCGATTATGTAAATTGCATTCTCAAAATCGATTATGGCTACGGCATCCCTCTTCATAGTTCGAATTGTGAGATTTGGCAATTAGTTTGAACATTCGAGACTTATTGCTATAAGTTTTAGAATTGTTTAGACACACATGTGAGCTACCTAAGGAAAGGTGTATGAGTTATTTTCTAGAAGCTTAGATAAAATATTGTCGAAGCGTATCGTATTAGAAATATGATCTTTGGAAATCAATAAGTATTGTTTTCTAGAAGTTTAGCAGATTTCTGAATACATGTCAAAGCTAGTGGGAGCATAAGTGTTATGCTGATAAGCATATAATCATCATGTTAGTTGGAGCATGATTATTATTTTAAGTATTGCAAGTTAGCAATATTATTTATAGAAAACAAAAGTTTCACTTTGCAAAGTTGCAAGGGTTGAAAAGTTGTTTTGCTATAATTAAGGGAGAGAATATTATACTTCGTTTCACAATCTAAAGGCTTGGATCGAGAAATTCTAATTAAATTTAGTCAAAGGACATATATGGATGTTATGTTGAAAAGATTCAACATACGGGAATTCTATATATGGCAATATTATAGCAAGAAACTGGTAAAGTGTCACGTTTTTCATTATGAACCGTGTCCCATACACTTCGGGTATAGGTTCAATTGCATATGCTGTAATATTTAACTGTTCTAAAATTTTCCAAATGCCTAGGGCATCAAGAGGGAAAAAGGACCATAACCGGATTTCACTAAAATAATTAAACAACTGTCAAGGACAATCTAAGGTTCGCTAAGGATTGGTCGGTTGTGAGCAGTTGGAAGTATAGTAATGAATGGACCATAATGACATTATTATGATTAGATATGATTCTATTAATAATGAGTTGTCGTATGGAAAATATGGAAATGTTTTCATATTGGGAGTTGGACGTTAAGAATTTATGTCTAGATTAGAAACTTTTATGCAAGAAGGATGTTCAAAAGAATGTACTTTGAATGTGAGACTTCATATCTATGGAATTGTCTTGTAACAATCTCCAATAGAACACTTTGAAATTTCATTGGCAAAGTCTTGGTGACTTTTGTGCAATAAGATTACAAAAGGATAATTGCATAAAATGTTAGAATCTGACATATCCTAGTAGTGGCGAGAATTTTGTGTTCTTACACTATCGATAAGGATTAGAAGTTGTGAAATGAGCATCATTGGAAATGTTTTCAATTGATCTATTTCACAAAGTATGGACCATAGGTAAACAGAGTATGCATGCTTGGTGCATGGGACAACTGTTGTTATAATTCAAGTAATAAGCATAAAACATGTACAATCAGTAAGATAAAGGATAGAAACATACCAGCAACCACATCTGGTGCTGCCCTGGCTTCCTTGGCTGTAAGCTGGAAGGCACATCCCTGGGCCATCGGGGGCCCTGCTCTACCCTGAATCCCGCCAGTAATCCTCAGTGTAGCATGCGCCGGCCTGTCGGCAAGCCGTGGATAGTTGGTATTCACGTGACCAACCTGATTGTCGTGTTAGTAAATCCTCATATCCTGAACCGGGGCAGGCTGGCGACAATACCTCACAAAGTGCCCCTCCTTGCCGCATTTGTGGCACACACTACCAGATCTACAAACTCCTGAATGGCCCTTCCCGCACTTCCCACAAGTGCGGCCGCGCTTGCCCCCAGACCTCGAATCAACAGTCTTTGGGCATCTTGAGTGCAGGCTGTGACTGCGTCGGTGCCTGCCTCTGCTCCCGTAGCTGTAACTCGATCTCAAGCTCACGCAACCTAGCGGACTCCTGTAACTCTAGCAGTGTATCGCAACGCTTGGTAACAACAAACTGACAGATGTCAGTCTTGAGCATGCTCAGATAACGTGTCATATGAGCCTGCCCGGAAGCAAACTTTGGGCAGAACATCGCCCTCTCAGTGAACATACGGGTGATCTCCGTCACCGACTCCACATCCTGTCTCAAATCCAAAAACTCCTGAGCTAGCCGCTCTCGCTCGACCCGTGGTATGTAGCGGGAGCGGAACATCTCCCTGAACTGATCCAGAGTAACTGCAGCTCTCTGATCATCTGTATACGACCCCATCATCAACCTCCACCAGTCCTTGGCTCCGGACCTCAGCAAGTTTTAGAGCACACACGACCTTTTGGTCAGCAGGACATGAGCACATGAAGAAACATTCATTCACGTCAGACAGCCACCTCATGGCTATGATCGGGTCCTGAGTCCCATCGAAAGTCGGGGGCTTCGTGTTATCGAAGTCCCGGTACTAAAAAGCCCGATTGGTCCCACTCACAGCGGCTGCTACAACTGCGGAACTACAGCGGCAGCCGTCTCAGCAAGAGCTGCATAGCGCTCGTCGAAACATTCCACCTTAGCGGTCTTGATAGACCCAAACATCTCCGGCAACTGTACCCGGAACAGTGTAGCAACCTCATCATGCAGGATCTCTCGAATCCTAATGTCCAACTCATCCGACCTCATCTGACCAATGACCTCGGGCACTGCTAGTCCACCCTGACCGCCATTTCCTGATCCTGATCCGGATCCAGTCACAAAGCGCCTCGAAGCACCACGCTGAAAATATACCAGGAAGATATCAGACATTCCATACAATAATCGGGGAACCAACTCCCAACAAAGCCCTAGGGGTTGTGACTTCCTCGCTATGCGTATGGGTCCTGTGCTTTTAGTAGTACGGGCCCATACTACCTTCCACACCTACCCATATTTTTCTCAAGTCTCATCACAACGCCCTAACAATATACATATGCATGGCGAGTGCTCAATCCTCACTCCTAGAGGAAGGCTAAGTATCTCATAACTGGCCAAATGACCCCGCACAACCTACCCATGAAACTTCCACCAACCCTGAAGCACTCGTGTATGCTAGCCATACATAACGATGGACCCTATAGACTTTCGAATACCTGATCCTACCCTAAGCCTTTCATCAAAAAAGAATAAGAAATAAGGCCAAACCAAACATTTTCAAGCTCTAAGATCTTAATTATATACAACCATGATGCATACACTAAGAAACTACAGTAATGATGTCAATTTCATATAAGGAAATGCGAGGCTATCAGGCATCATATAATCAGGCAATTCTATCATGCAATTCCTGAAGATCCCTAGCCTAGTACTAGCATGTTGTTCTAACATATCACAAAATCAAATAATTCATAAGGTATTTTGGGGTCTACTTACTGGCTCCGGCTGATCGTACACTTGCATCCTCCTTTAGTATTATGAAAACCATTTGAAAATCTTGTCCTTAGTTTGATACTGGATTCACACGAGTGTTCCTCCAATTCACTCAAACCAAGGCTCTGATACCAACTTGTAACATCCATAAAAATCATGCCAATTTAAAACTTTTTCAAACATTCAAAAACCAATAATTATTACAAAATGTTTTCAAAATAGTTTCATGTCAGAATATCCCAAAAATCAAATCATAAAAACATAAGGAGGTGCACGATCACACCTTCTCCTTCCCGCGATCATCTGATGTACCTGAAACAAAATTAACAACTGTAAGCCCAAAGCTTAGTGAGTTCCCCCAAAATACCAACGACATACAAACCATAACAATATCACACAAACAACATGCATAATGAGCTATCATCCTGACTGGTCCACCTCGCAGGGCCGTCAGCCTATCTGGACCACTCTACGAGCCATCGGCACGTCTGGACCGCGTCGTGGGCCTACAACCTATCCAGACCGCTCACCGGGCCTTCGTCCTGACTAGTACGCCCTTACCGGGTCTGCAGTCTATCCGGGCCGCCCTGGGTATGCTGGCATATTGCACAAAGCATGACCGCCTCAACCCAACCCCTAATCAAACAATTATGTGCACATAAATATCATACGCTAGCTAGCATGTACAGATAGTCATACAGATCTAACAGATCACTAATCATAGCATCATCTTATATACCAGGATACCGATCTAACAGATCACTAACATAGCATCATCATATGATGCGACATCGGCTCCGACCACCTGCTCTGAGAAAGTGCTTTTACGCCGGAGACAGATCTGCGAGGTCACAACAGACAAGGCCGTTAGAGCTGCCCTAGGGAATGTGCCCTGGGAGCGGGCTCTGACGTTTAATTTAGATCATCTGGTAGATCTGAGATGGCTCTCTTTAGCTAGAGAGAACCATCTTGGTGCTGGTGGTGTTTGGTGGCTGACGGCGGCGGGTGGCGGCTGAGCCACTCGACCAAAGTATAGTGTGGCGGCTGAGCCAAGGGGAAGATCTAGTGGCGGCTGAACCACTTGGGCCAGAATCCTCCTCCAAGGAGGAGGCACTATTCTATTTATAGTGGACAATTAGGTCAAGGGGAATTAGGCCAGGCCTTGGGCCAGCCCAATTCAGGCCCAACTAGCAAGGAGCTGGGGAAGGCCGCCCGGAGGCGTCGGGCGGGGTTGGCGGGCGCGCCCCAGTTAAGGCTGGCGGGCACGCACCAAGAAAGGCTGGCAAGGGAGCGCCAGGTCGGGCCAGCAGGAGAGTCCCTAACGAGGCTAGCAACCAATGACATTGGACTGGACTAAGTCAACCAAACTGTGTGTCGTCAAGTCCCCCTAGTCCGATGTGATTGAATTGCTATCAATCATATCAGACTAGAAAAAGCACCAATACATTAAATAATAGAGAGAATGACCAAACCTCCCCAACGAGAGCCGTGGGGTTGTGCGATGAGCCAAACATTGCTTATGCAGCTTGAGCTGACTTGATACTCCTTTCTTGAGAGGAGTGCAAGCCGATCGGTGCGATGCAACGTAGTTGTTGCTGCGATCATGCAGACCGAGGCTGCTAAAGAGTGTAGCGTAATAATGATGTCGATAAAATATCGGGCCAGGGTAGCTAAGAAGCGTAACCTCACCATACAGTCTTTGAGACTGTTATCCGGCGCAGTTGTTGCGTCGAGCTCCGAAGTCTGTAAATAGATGCAACGTACTTGGTCCGTGATTCCTGCGTTCCAGTTACAGCTGAATGTTGTTAATAGAAATAGACGCTCTGAGCATCGCACATGCACCCTGGTAAGGGGGACGAGACCCGCAGCCAACACCGGGTGGGGAGTTATATTTCTATGCCCGTTGGATGGGAACTTTGAGTGACTGGTCAGCGGTGCACACTTCGCAAGTCCCTTGTAAATGCTTTACAGACCGAGCTTTGCTCCATGAGTTTGCCGTTGGCGCACTCTGAGTATCGCAGCCCTGAAGCGATTATCTAAAAGGACAACAAGATCAATTTTATGAGTTAGTATATTTTCTTTAAATCATAAACTAATTGATTTTCTGTTGAGGTTCTTTTGATATGCTTCACGATTAGTAGTAGTACACTACTCTTCTCCCTCCTTTTTTTAAAACGTCGGGTGATTCGGGCCGCAACGTGTATTCTGAAAGCGGAGCTTGCGGTGTGCAAGCGTCGAGCGACTGATTGACAAAATATGACTTGTCAAAAATGGGCCATTTTGTTGTTGTTGTTGTTGAGTTAGCCTTATAATGTGGACATGTCTATTTTAAGAGAAAGCCCATCTAGTGGATAATCAGCCCAAGTTTCTATTATCTCTTCCCTTTTTTTGTGCGCAGGCTGATTGTGGACCAAAGTCCAAAGGTATCACATGGGCCCACTTCCTTTTCTCAAATGAAAGCCTCCAGCTTCACCCTTGCGATCTGAATCTGATGCCAGGACACACCAAAGGGGGAAAACAATGGTTGGTGGTTTGACCACATTGTCCATGTAGTTTTTCGCCTGAGTTCACCATTTGTGCAAGGGATCGGACCAGCGAGATCCATCAAAGACATAGGGTTGTTGGGTTGTCGCTTGAAGGTAACCCGGTGATGACGACTGTGACCGGCGATGGTATATTTTGAAGATGTTCATCGGCTGTAGGTGATCTGCCAGCGACAATTGAGGTCGGTGTTGAAGCTATTATTGGTCTGATGATGATGATGGTGACCTATGGTACTACCAGCGACCAGTTTTGGAGTTCGTCACCCGAGTAGGAGATCAAAGCGTTGGTGCAGCGGCACAGCCCTCTTGGATCGTAGTTGCTTCAGCGACGAATCGAGAAACAGGGGTCGGCGCCTGGCGCTGGTGGCGCTGCTTTGTTTGGTTGGTAGTCGATTAGGTATCTAACGTCGGCGATTATTGATGTTGGAATTGTCGCCGGTGGTGACAGTGGAGTAGATGGAGAGCGGTGGTGCTGGGGAACTTCGTAGGACGTCACTGGTTAGGGACGACAGGCGATGGCCAGATTTCAACCGCCGATGGTTGGCTGGTGGTGATGGTTTGTTTCCGATCACTGGGTCAATGGAGAAGATGGGAAAATCAGGTGCCCCCCTTCCCCGAGGATGTTTTGGCTCCCTCGAATTTTGTCTTTTCTCTTGTTGGTTTGTGGGTCTTTTTCGAGACACGTGGGGCTTGCTTTGGCTTGTCAGCTTTTTGAGTTTTGTGGTGTAGACTGTACACCCATACCCCCTCTTTTTTTTTGTCAGAAAGAGACATGTACACAGTGACTTTATGCAGTCTTTTTCTTGTAATCATTTGCACAATTTGTACAATCAAACTGGTACTATGTATTGTAAAAGTGGTAGCTAGACACAATTTTGAAGTTGGTTTAGAGGGAAATTTGATTTATTTTGTAAAACCATAAACGAAAATACATAGGCATCACTCTTTTGACCTTATTAAAGCACTCTATTTGTCTGCCCCCACCGCCCCCCCCCCCCCCCCTCTTTTTTTTAAAGTAAAAGTGTAAGAGGGGATCTGGTAAATCTTTGAGGTAAGAATATGATCTGGGTTTTGGTGAAGGGGATAAATGACTTTTTTTGAACGTTTTAAGGAATGTAAAAGCCACGCAGCTGGGTTTACAAATAGCTGTTAAAATTGGTAAAAGCACATGAAAATCCTTAGCTAAAAAGGGATTTTCCTCTCAATTTGAACAAACAAAATGGTTTATGAACTGAAAATATGGGTAGAAACTCAAAAAATTTCTTTTCTTCTGAAACTCTCAATAAACCCCCAAAATATAAACAAAAAACGGATCTAAGAAAATTCTTGCAAAATTGGGGAATATTTGAGTGGGGAAAATCATGTAGATCCATAAATCTAAAAAATTTGTGAAGCAAATTTGGACAGATATTGGAAAAAACCAAGAAGATCTGAACAAATGATGGGGTAAAAACTCATAGAGAACATATTTTCTTCTCAACTTACTGAGAAAACCCCAAAAAACGGCTCTAACAAGGTTTTTTTTCTCACTAAACCTTCTTTACTCTTCAGCTTGCTCAACAGATCTGAAAATCTTTTGTTTTCCATCTCTAAGCTTCTAGAGGAAGCCCCAAATAAACAACTTGAATGAAGTTGTACATGAGAAATCAGGAACCAAAAACCGATTTTCTTGGAAATGAGCAAGCAAAAGAGGTACAGACTTGTAAAAATATTGTTTATTCTTCAATTTGCTGAATAAAATTCGAAAATATGAACAAAGATGGGGAAAAAACTCCTAAAAACCTCTTTTCTCCCCACCTTTCTGAAAAATCCATCAAAATATAAACCAAAAGATGGATCTGATAAAATCTTTTAAAACTTGATAATTTCTCAAATGAACTAAAACAAGGCATATTTGGATATCTGAGAAAAAACGAAGTAGATCTAATGATCTGAGCAAAGAACTCAACAGATCTAAAGATCTGAACGAAAAAAGGTAAACAGATCAAAAGACCTTAACGGAAAAAAATGGACAGATCAAGAGATCTAAACGATGGTTAAACAGATCTGAAAAAGATCTTGTCAAGAACCAAATCGATCTGAACAGATCTTGGTAGAAGCCGAATGGATCTGAACCCAATGGTGCTAGAAATGAACAAATCTGAGGAAAACCTTAGCTGAAACGACAAATATGAGCAGATCTAGACAAAAACGAGATGATGGCTGCTCGTTCGAGTTTGGAATGGCTCCAATTGATGCGACATCGGCTCCGGCCACTTGCTCTGAGAAAGTGCTTCTACGTCGGAGACAAATCTGCAAGGTCACAACAAACAAGGTCGTTAGAGCCGCCCAGGGACTGTGCCCCGAGAACGGTCTTTGACGGTTAAGTTAGATCACCTGTTAGATCTGAGATGGCTCTCTTTAGCTAGAGATAACCATCTTGGTGCTGGTGATGTATGGTGGCTGACGGCGGCGGGTGGCGGCTGAGCCACCCGGCCGAAGTATAGTGTGGCGGCTGAACCACTTGGGCCAGAGTCCTCCTCCAAGGAGGAGGCACTATTCTATTTATAGTGGACAATTAGGTAAAGGGGGATTAGGCTAGGCCTTGGGCCAGCCCAATTCAGGCCCAACTAGCAAGGAGCTGGGCAAGGACCCCCGGAGGCGTCGGGCGGGGCTGACGGGTATGCCCCAGGCAAGGCTGGCGGGCACGCACAAGGAAAGGCTGGCAAGGGAGCGCCAGGTCGGGCCAGCAGGAGAGTCCCCAGCAAGGCTAGCAAGGGAGTCCCCAGGCCGGGCTAGCAGGAGAATCCACAGCAAGGCTGGAAAGGGAGTCACCAGCAAGGCTGACAAGGGAGCGCCAGGCGAGGTTGGTGCGCCAGAGCTGTCTAGGCCATGCTAATGGACTATATATCATCATCCTATAACCAGGATACCGATCTAACAAATCACTAACATAGCATCATCCTATAACCAGGATACCGATCTAACAGATCACTAACATAGCATAATCCTATAACCAGGATATAAACCATAAAGGGCCGGCCTTGGTGCCTTAGACCCTGTTGATATAGTGAGAAGAACTCACCTCAAAATGTCGATCAGAACTGAAGTATCAAACTCCCGAAATTACTAAAATACCCCGAGAAGTCAAAATGGTCAACACTTAGTCAAAGTCAAAGTCAACGATCAAGGTCAACAGTCCATGTTGACCCAACTCGTCGAGTGTAGCTTACTGACTCGTCGAGTTCCTTCAGAACTCAAGAAATCCTGAAAACCCCAATCGACTCGCCGAGTTTCCAGACAACTCGTCGAGTATATGCAGTGTCCAGAATGTCGGGAAAACCCTAACCAACTCGTCGAGTTACCTCTCTAACTCACCGAGTTCATGTAGAATCCAGAAAACAGGAAACCCTCATCCAACTCATCGAGTTGACTATGCAACTCGTCAAGTTCCTTCATTCTATTTCTCATTCAGACGCTTTTAAGCAAAACCAAAGCTCCAAACTGTAGATCTAGGCTCCTAGGGTGTAGTTATCACGTAAAGTTGCTAACTTTACGTGCATACAAGGCGTCAAGAAGCTAAAACACTCAAAACTAGCCTTATAAGAAGGTTTTAGACATGGAAAAGGGCTAGGGGTAGATAAAGTCGAGAACTTTATGTTCATGAGGGCCTAGGGGAGTCCAGATCTGAAACCACGTTCTCATGACAAGCTCAAACCCGAGCATGACCCCCTTTTTGCACCAAAATGCCCATATACTAACATAAAAAGAGATCTAGGAAATGGAAAGCCAAGGTAAGGCCTTTTTACCTTCTATATACTGGATGCCAACACGACGTAGATACTGGATCTACAAGCTTCTTCTCGTTCCAAACCTCTAAATATTCAAGCCTCTTCAAGGAATGCACCAAATACACACTTTAGTCTCACACACACTCAAAACTAGGGTTAGATCTATTAGGGTTTGCTTTTGGACGTTAAAAGTGGCAAGGATGGCTGGGGGGAAAGGAATTAAGGTCCTTTAAATAGGGTGCAAACCCTAAAAATTAGGGTTTTCATGCACAACCTCTACTCGTCGAGTTGGGGTCCACCAACTCGTCGAGTAGGTTCCATAAACCACGCGGCGATAACCGATTCTACACGACGAGTTGGGGCAGCCAACTCGTCTAGTAGCTCTCTATTAATGAATATAAAACTTTGAATTTTATACTTGGGAGTCGGGGTGTTACAAAAACCATAACTATCATCATTATGACGATTAACTCAGTTTTAAACACCCAAATTGTAATTGAGCAATGTGTTTAATGGTCATCAATCATCATTGTGGTGTTTAACTTGGTTTCAAGGATATAAATTATAACTCACTAATCTGTCTTATTTGTTTCGTAAATATACAGATGAAACTGAAAAATATGTATAATTAAGAGTTTGGTGATTGATTTCTTATTCATTTGATATCGGTTTTGGATATTCATTATACAAAAACAAACGTTTTCATAGGAGAATAAAAAAACCCGTAAACATTATTTCATTTCGATCTTGGATAATATATGATATTCATACTCCTATATATGTGGATAAAACCATAGGCATAGCTGCCTTACATGAAAGCTAGGTCTTAAGACCCACCTATTTTTCTTATAAAAAAAGCGGGTATACATAATATATATATATATATATATATATATATATATATATATATATATATATATATATATATATATATATATATATATATATATATATATAGAGAGAGAGAGAGAGAGAGAGATGAACGTTCAATCGAGAACATTTCTTATCGCAAGAACATTTGACAACAAATTTGGACCACACAATTTTTTTAATTAAAATTATAAAATAATATTCATATAAATCAAAAAATAGTTAAAAACAATTAAAAAACGCACTAACTAACACAAGTCACCACCCAAGTAACACCACCCAACCACCACCACCCACCACCAGCACCCGCCACCACCAACCATCACTAACCACCACCACCCAAGTAACACCACCCAACCAACACCACCCACCACCAGCACCCGCCACCACCAACCATCACTAACCACCACCACCAACCACCACCCACCACCCATCACTACACACCATCCACCACCACCAACCACCACACGCCACCACCATCAACACCCACCACCATCACCACCCAACCACCACCACCTGCCACCGCCTGCAACCACCATCCACAACCAGTGCCTAGCACCCATCACCACCACCCGCCACCACCACCCATCACTAACCACCACCACCCACCACCACCACCACCACCAACCACCACCCGTCACCACCATCACCACCCTCCAACATCACCATCCTCCACCATCACCACCCAACCACCAACGCCTGCCACCACCACCCACCTCCACCGCCTGGCACCACCACCCACAACCACTACATACCACCCATCACTACCACCCGCCACCACCACCCATCACTACCCACCACCACCAACCACCACCCACCACCACCCATCACTAACCACCACCAACCACCACCACCCATCACCCATCACTACCCACCCACCACCAACCCCCACCACCCGCCACCACAATCACCACCCAACCACCACCACCCACCACCAACCACTACCCACCACCCATCACCACCACCCACCACCCATCACTACCACCACCACTGCCCACCACCCATCACTACTCACCACCCACCACCAACCACCACCCGCCACCACCATCACCACCACCCACCACTTACCACCCACCACCCATCACTACCCACCACCCACCCCCGTCACCACCACCAACCACCACCCGCCACCATTATCACCACTCACCACCCAACCACCACCACCTGCCACCACCACCCATCACCACCGCCTACCACCACCACCCACAACCACTACCTACCACCCATCACCACCACCCGCCACCACCACCACCACCCATCACTACTCATCACCACCAACAACCACCCACAACCACCACCCATCACTAACCACCACCACCAACCACCACCCACCACCACCAACCACCACCCGCCATCACCATCACCAACCAACCACCACCACTCGCCACCCACATCCATCGCCCGTCACCACCACCAACAACCACTACCTACCACCCACCACCACCACCCATCACTACCCACCATCACCACCCACTACCCACCACCCATACCACCCACCACCCACCACCCACCACCACCCCCCACCCCCACCACAACCACCAACCACCACCCGCCACCACCACCCATCACTACCCACTACCCGCCACCACCATCACGTACCACCTACCCACCACAACCACCACCACCACCACCAACTACCACCCGCCACCACCATCACCACCCACCATCATCACCACCCAACCAGCACCACCCGCCACCACCATCACCACCCACCACCATCACCACCCAACCAGCACCACCCGCCACCACCACCCACACACACCCACCACCCACCAAAACCACCACCCATCACTATCACCACCACTTGCAACCACCTACCACCACCCATCACCACACACCACCACCACCCATTACAATTTACGTGGGCCGTATTTTTTTCGTGTTTTCGATTTAATAATTGGCATCATGTATTAAATCACATGTGATTATATGTATTTAATCACATATGATTTACATGGACAATATTTGTTTCCACGTGTTGATTCAATAGTTGGTCTTATGTATTTAATCACATGTGATTATATATATTTTATCACATATGATTCGTATGGAAAATATTTATTCTTACGTCGATTCAATAATTGTTCTAATATATTTAATCACATGTGATTATATGTATTTAATCACAAATGATTTATGTGGACAAGATTCATTATTTCTTTCTCAATTCAATAGTTGTACTCATGTACTTAATCATATGTGATTATATGTATCAAATCGTATATGATTTATATTGATAATATTCATGAGTCAATATTTTTTTGACGTATTTAATCATATGTGATTGTATGTATTAATCACATATGATTAATGTGGAAAAAGAAAAACTATTTAATCAAAAACGCGAAAATGAATCTTGTGTACAGAAATCATATGTGACTAAATATACAAGAACAACTATTGAACAAGAATGTGAAAAATGATATTTTCCATATAAATCATATCTAAGTAGATACATATACTCTCTTGTAAATAAGAACACAAGAACAACAACTGAATCGAGAACGCGAAAATAAATATTTTCCACATAAATTCTATGTGATTAGATACATATAATCACATGTGATTATATGCATTTAATCATATATGATATATGTGGACAATATTTATCTTTGTGTTCTCGATTCAATAGTTGTTCTTGTGTATATAATCATATGTGATTATATGTATCTAATCACATATGATTTATATAGACATCGTTATTATTTATCCGTATAAATCATATGTGACTGGATACATATAATCACATATGATTATATGTATTTAATCACATATGATTACAGTGGATAAAGAAAAATTATTGAATCGAGAATGTGACAATGAATCTCATCCACATAAATCATATATGATTGGATACATGTAATCACATGTGATTATATGTATTTAATCAGATATGATTTATGTAGACAATATTTATTTTTGCGGTTTCGACTGAATAATTGCTTTTGTGTAATTAATCACATGTGATTATATGTATATAATCACATATGAATTGAGGTGGACAAGATTTATTTTTTCCTTCTCGATTCAATAGTTGTGCTCATGTACTTAATCACATACGATTATACATATAATCACATGTGATAGAATACATGAGAACAACTATTGAATTGACAAAGCAAAAATGAATTATGTCCACATAAATCATATGTGATTAGATTCATATAATCACATGCGATTATATGTATTTAATCACATATGATTAATTTGGATAAATATTTGTTTTCGCGTTCTTGGTTCAATATTTGTTATCGTGTATATAATTACATGTGATTGTATGTATCTAATCATATATTATTTAAATAGACAAGATTTGTTTTTCCCAAATAAAATCATATGTGATTAGAAACATATAATCACATCTGATTAAATGTATTTAATCACATATGGTTAAAGTGGAAAAAAAACAATTATTGAATCAAGAACGCAAAAAAGAATCTTAGCCACATAAATCATATGTGATTAGATACACATAATCACATGTGATTAAATACGTATAATCACTTGTGATTAAATACATGAGACGAACTAATAAATGAATATTATCCACATAAATCATATGTGATTACATGTGTTTATATGTATCCAGTCACATATCATTATTTGGGCAATATTTATTTTTTCTCTTTCAATTCAATAAATTTTCTCTTGTATTTAATCGCATGTAATTATATATATATATCTAATCACATATGATTTATATGGACAAAAATGAATTTTCTCAATATAAATCATATGTGATGAAATACAAATTGAGTTTAATCACATGTGATTATATGAATAAAATGGGTGGTGGGTAGTGGTGAGTAGTGATAGGTGGTGGGTGATAAGTGGTAGGTGGCGGTGGTGGGTATTGAGTTTAATCACATTTTATTATATGTATTTAATCATATGTGATTTATTAGGAAAATATTTGTTTTCACGAATCTTGTTTATAAAAATCATATCTGATTAGATAAATATAATCACACGTGATTATATGTATTTAATCACATATGATTTATGTGATTAAATACATATAAATAATACATATAATCACACATGCTTTATGTAATTATATGTATTTATTTACATATAATGTTAGTGGTTGTAGGTAGTGGGTGGTGGTTGTATGGTGGCGATGCTTGGTGGTGGTGGGGGTGTGGTGGTGGTGTGGTGGTGGTAGGTGGGTATAGTTGTGGCAGGTGGTGGTGGTGGTGGGTCGTAGGTGATGAGGGTTGTGGGTGATAGTTGATTTATAGTGGTTCTAGGTGGTGGTGGGTAATCATATTTGATTTATATGATTAAGTAATGGACAAAGAACAATTATTGAATCGGGAATACGAAAATGAAAATTCTACACATAAATCATATGTGATTGGATACATATAATCACATGTAAATATATGTATTTATTCAAATATGATTCAATATGTCCATATTAATCACATGTGTTTAAATACACATTGAATCGAAAACGCGAAAACGATTCTTGTCTGTATCAATCATATTTTATTGGCTACATATAACCACATGTGATTATATGTATCTGATAACATATAATTTGTATGGATAAAATTCATTTTCACTTTCATGATTCAATAATTGTTTTCATGTACTTAATCACATGTAGTTATATGTATCTAATCACATATGATTTATATGTAAAAGATTCATTTTCGAATTCTCGATTCAATAATTTTCTCATGTGTTTAATCACATGTGATTATAAGTATTTCATCACATATGATTAATGTGGACAAGTTTTTTTTTCGCATTTTCGATTAAATGTGACTGTATACACGAGAACAACTATTGAATTGAGAACATGAAAACAAATTTTTTCCACATAAATCATATGTGATTAGATACATATAATCACATGTGATTAAATCCACGAGATCAATCATTGAATCGAAAAAGTAAAAGTGAATATTGTCCAGATAAATCATATGTAATTAAATACATATAATCAAATGTGATTATATGTATCTACTCACAAATGATTTATGTGGACAAGTTTTAATTTCACATTCCCGACTCAATTGTTGTTATTGTATTTAACGACCTGTGATTATACATATCTAATCACATATGATTTATACAGAGAATATTCGTTTTACATTTTCGATTCAGTATTATCATGTATTTAATCTCATGTGATTATATGTATATAACCACATATGATTTATATGCGCAAGATTCGTTTGTGTATTCTAGATTCAAAAGTTATTCTTTGACCACATAAATCATATGTATTTAATCACATATGATTTATGTGATTAAATACATATAATCATATATGATTTATGTAATTATATGTATTTAAATACATGAGAACAACTACTGAATCACATATGATTTATGTGGACAAGATTTATTATCGCGTTCTTGATTCAATAATTTGTTCTTTGCCAACTTTAATCATATGTGGTTAAATACATCTAATCATATGTGATTATATATATCTAATCACATATGATGTATATGGAAAAAAAGGAATATTGTCTATATAAATCATATGTGATTAAATACATATAATCATATATGATTATATAGAGAACAACCATTGAATCAAAAATGCGAAAACAAATCTTTGTTCACATTAATCATATGTTATTAAATACATATAATCAGATATGATTAAATAAATGAAAAATTATTGAATGGAAAACATGAAAACTAATCTTGTTTATATAAATCATATGTGATTAGATATATATAATCATATGTGATTATATGTATTTAATCACGTATGATTTATGTGATTAAATACATATAATCACACATGATTTATGCCATTATATGAATTTAATCACATATAGTGTTGGTGGTTGTAGGTAATTGGTGGTGGTCCTACGGTAGAGATGTATAATGGTAGGTGGTGGTAGTAGTGGAGTTAGGGTAGGGTGGTGATGGGTCGTGGTGACTGATGGTGGTCATGGGTAGTAAGTGATGGGGGTCGTGGGTGATAGTTGGTTTGTGGTGGTGGTGGGTGGTAATGGTGGTGAAGGGTGGTGGGGCTGACAGGTAGTGGTGGTTATGGTAAGTGGTGGGTGGTTGTGGTGTTGACGGGTGGGTGATGGCGGGTGGTCATGAATGGTGGTGGTGGTTGGTGGTGGCGGGTGGTGGTGGTGAGTAATGGTGGTGGTTTTATGATTTGATCACATAAATCATATGTGATTAATATGAATAAAGGTTGTATAATATTTAAGCTTTTTTATAGTAATTAAATGTTTGTATTTTAAAATTTTAAAATATAGAATGAGGGTATTGTGGTCTTTTAATAATAATAATAAAGAATGAAAATGAATTACTTTTGGGAGAGAACATGTCCAAATTTCATACATCCTGTGTACATTCTCGGTTTTGACCGATATCTTCCAAGCGTTGTAGCTAACATGCCTGCATCGAAAAAATTATAAAAAACTATCAAATTTACATTGAAAATTTAATGATTATAATTTATAAGCAACACTTTTATGTGAAAAACGGTCGATTTTAACAAATAGTTTATAGATAAAAGGTCAAATAGGTAAAATTGAAAAGTTTAGCCATAAAAGAAACTGGCTAAACTTACTTTCTCAGCCTATTCAATGATTTTCAGATGCAGCCTATAAACTTTATTGGACATCTACAAGAATTTATTGTAATCAAGGTTAGGCGAGGGGGTAAATATGGAAATAAACATGATACAATAGTTTGATAGCAATTATATGGTATGGTAGCTGAACCATGTCCAAGTTGAAATAGACGAGACGAAAATTACTTACCTGTGGGACATTAGAAATATCATGATGGACATAAAAAATCAACTACATAGCAAAAAAAGAATGTACTTTCATTGCATTTGGATGTATTGCAATGAGGAAGAATTTAATATTTTATCAAGCATGTATAATCAGTAACAAATTGGAAAACATACCAGCAATAAGAACTAAGAACTGAACATGCTAATTTGACTAACAGTAAGAACTGAATATGCTAAGTTAATCGATTATTCTCCAAAATTTAAAGCATAAATGCAGAATCCATACCCAAGTACATATAACATCAAAAGATTTCACTTTTAGATAGATACCCATATTATTTATACTGAAAGCAAATTCTGATACTACTATTATTTATCAGTGAAAAAAGTGCCATTTTGGCTGCAATCATTTTTTTATTATTCTAACTGAAGTTTGAAAGTTAAAAATAATTCATCTCTAAATGGAAATAAAACATAACTCCAACTGAAAATCATATGTTCCCGTGTTTTGTAAAGATCATCATCTACAGTTTTGGTAGAGAAACTGATCAGCAGACCTCATATATATTCCAAAATCGATCATCTTGCAATAACAATTGATTTTAAGCAACTTGAATTCGAATGCGGGGAGAGGCCAGACGAATACTAAACAGATCAAAATAGAAATGGAAATACCTTGATTGCGAGGTCGGCAGGGAAAGGCCAGACGAATGCATCACGGACGGAGGAGTGTTTATGAAGGAATCTCTTGTCAGCTTCGAGCAGGACGGATCTAAGGTGGAGAACACGCTGGATAAAATTGTTTTGATCGGAATCGGTAGACCTAAATTCGAATGTGGCGTCAATTAAAGCGGAATCAGGGACATCACATAACGAATCCAAAAGTGCCTCAATGTTGAATCGATTGTAATCACCTTTCGAAACCCTAGGTAATTGATCAGAGAAGGACCTACGTTTGGCCATAGTCAGTAGAATAGAGATGGCGACAGTGAAAGTACACGCTTTTGGCTCCCAAAGTCACTTAATAATGGCAGAGGGATTTTAAACGCACAATAATCTTCAATGAGGAGAGAGAATCGGAGCGAAGAGGCGGTGGTTCCGGCGACGGCGATTCCCGGTGGTCTATGTGGTGGTGTTGTGGTTCTGGAGTGAAAGTACACGCTTTTAGAATTGATCGAAGTGGGTGGTGGGGGTGGGTTGGGGGTAGGTGGATAGGGCTTTTAGTATTGAAATAGCCCCGAACGAAATTAGAAAACAAAAACGCGTGTTTTTTTAAACTAATAGGCTAAAAAATGTTCTAAAATGTTCTCACGGGAAAAATGTTCTCATTGGAACATAACTATATATATATATATATATACATATATATATATATATATATATATATATATATATATATATATATATATATATTAAAGCACATGACAAGTTTCAACAGGAAACTTTCCATTTTTATAATTTTAACATTATATTTTTACTTTTTCTTAATTTTGCCACTAAAGTTTCAACAAATTTTTCCTTTTTATAATTTTGTCACTTTATTTTTACTTCTTCATATTTTTGCCACTAAACTTTCACTTTTACTTCTTTAAAACCCTTTTTCTTTATTCTTTTATAATTTTACCATTTTATTTTTACTTTTTTATAATTTTGCCACTAAAGTTTCAACAAACATTTACTCTTTATAATTTTGGCATTTTATTTTTACTTCTTTATATTTTTGCCACTAAACTTTCACCCGTGCAACGTACGGGCCTTTTCCTAGTTATCATTAAAGCACATGCCTAATAATAGTCCAATACCTTAATTCATTTAAAAGTTATTTATAAGGCAATAGTTTAAACCATTTAAAAAAAAAGATGAAAAAATATCCTCACGAAAGGTCGCTTGAAGATCTGGATCACTTAGCCACATCCAAACAGTGCATGCATCATCAGTTCATCACGTTGCCGGCAGCCTAATCGATCAATCCCACCGGCCACCGTCATAGACCTCATATGGTTCAATTATAAGAACTTTATTATAACTATTAAAGTCATTTAAACATTGTAAGGCATACGACCTGACCCACCACCATTAGTATCTTTTACTCTTTCATTTTTTTTCCGTTTCATTTACATAAGAAACCACATTGTTATTCATTCTAAATTCATCATCAAAGAAAAACCCATTTTTCCAACATATTTTTTCTTGCTATTGTAACCAAACAACCGGGGGCGGTTTTGTATGGGTGCCTATAGTGGCATCGGCAACGCCTGTTGTCTGTACGTAGTGCAAAAATTTCGATTTTTTTTTTCCAATCCCTATTATGAAATCGTATATCCGCCCCTGCAAACAACTAAAACTATTATATATTGGCAAAAACATATCAAGAGGAAAAAAGAAAATCGAACTTTTTTCCATCATATTTTTATTGCATTTAATCATATTTTCTAACTTGTATAAGAACAAAGATTGCACCAAAGGGCTTTTAGTTCAGTGGTACCAGGTGTTGTCATTTCTTCATGAGGTTGAGGGTTCAAATCCTATCCGGGACATATGTGATACTAGATTTAGTTTGATAGGAATATGTTAGATTTGTCATTGAAAAAAAACAAAGATTCCACCAACACCTGTTAGGAGCGACATAATAATTACAATTCCAGAAACAATGAGAAACTTCATTGCAATCAACACAAGCTCATTTTTATTTCATATAAAATCATTATATTAGACGGTTGCATATAATGTTAAAAGGATCAACAGTATATTCAACTATTTACTTTTAGTGAGGTCATAATTTAATGTTTCTGCATGTGATATTACATGCATGAACTATGCTATATTGATGCTTCTACCAAGTAAAATCCTTATTTATCCCTCGTACACTTTTGAAATGTGCAAGAAAGGCAAGGGGTGTATTTGTAATTTCACAAAAATACACTAATAATTACATGAATTAGTCCAAAAAAGAGGCTGTGTCAACTAGGGACCTCAATGGCAATTAAGCACTCTCCAGAAAAAGAACAACTTAAAGACTTCAACCCTGTGTTGGCGAACTAGGATTCATGATTGATATGATAATTTGGCGAACATCCTACCATGTCTACCCCTGAAACTACTTTAAAATTTTACCCTGTTTAGTAAAGCCCCTGGAAGGTTTAAATCAGATAAATATATTTTTTGTCTAAGAAATTAAATATTTTTTTATCTTTTATTTTTATTCATATAAAATAATGACACCTGAAATTCATTGAATTTCTTTCTCCTCTCTTAATTTTTACATTTGTCTTCATCTAATAAGTAAAAAGATGGGTATTTGAATAGGAACAAGATGTATGAATATATTTGATTTCTCACATGATGAAAGAAAATATCAACACATTGTAAGGCCGCCTAGGTGTTTGACGGACTCTTATTATCGCCGAGGACCAGAAACAATGTAGTATATCCATTGAAGAACTAGATTAAATGAGCATAATTTCTAGAAAATTTCTTGTGTGGCGAACTGACACAGTGAATCACTAAATGATTAAAAAACATGAATTAATTGGAAAAAAAAATGTTGAAGATTCATGTTTTAAATGATAATATTTTTATATACACACACTTTTTCACAATCATAACAATTGTGTTACATATATATATATATATATATATATATATATATATATATATATATATATATATATATATTCAAAATTTGATGACCAACCGGGGTATACAACTTCATGATGGATAAATTGCAAAAATGTCAGACATTTTAACTATTATTGAGCCAGAAATATTTATAAAACAATAAACATATGACCAGACAATTTAAACAAAAAATATACGACTACATGATGAATGAAAAATAAAATAATACTTCTATCTATTTTGTTTTATCAGAATATCACTCTATCTCCTTATGGTCCCAATTTGACCACAAAATACAATTTCCTTTTTTCCCACTCCTATTAAACCCTATAACACCCTCCCTTCAACTTCATTACCAATTACTAGGCAACAATGGCCAACCCCAATTTACTCCTCTATTTCATTTGGGCTACACTTGTGCTCCAAGGTCACTCTCTCCATCACCCTCTTTATTATTATTATTTCAGTAAACGACTCAAAGTTCATATTAAAAAGGTTTTACTAATTTGCTTTTATCCACATTAAAAATGATTATGTTTATCATATCTAAATATGGTTCAAGTTAAGGTTTCTTATGAGAAGATAGAAAAAGTTGTGAATTAAAAAGTTGTCAGTGTATTTTAGAGAGTTGAGATGTAGAGTGTCTCCGTTATGCGGAACAGACTTTAAAAGGTCGAAGCAGTTAGGATATCAATGTGTTCATTTTAATTATTTGTTTTGGCTTTGGTTGTGTTGTTTCTTATCTAGGCATACAACCTTTCTTTTGTTATTCTTGAAGGATCCCATCTGCCGATCGATGCTGAACGAAAATTAGTAGTTCTCCATCATATATAAATAAATAAATAACTTAAACTTTGAGGACTTTTATTGGGTTTTCCAATCAAAGAGGTCGCCATAGAGGAGGTTTTTCAGCAAAGAGGTTTTTAATTTTTTTTTTAATAAAAAATCTGGTGGATGGAACCCACTTCCAAATATACACCGCCATTGTAATGGAACCCACTTGCAAATGGGGTTCATGCAACACCATTGTAATGAGCTGAATGCACTCCATTCTGTTCTTGGTCTATACTCCTAGCTTCTCCATAGTTAGTTGTTCAATGAAATTTGTCTTGGTTTTAAAAAAATGAATTGACTGCACCCGTTCTTATGAACTGAATCCGCCACTACATATGTGCATCCATTCAACATTATATGTTATTTTCAGGGGTTTCAGGAGAGATTTTCACATCGAGAAGAGGATTGCATTTGCATTTGAACAAGAGACGAGCACTGATTGGTTCAGTGATACCAACTTGTACGTTCAACGAATGCAGAGGTTGTCGGTACAGGTGTAGAGCCGAGCAAGTTCCGGTTGAAGGGAATGATCCAAGAAATAGTGCTTATCATTATAGATGTGTGTGTCATAGGTAATTCATATCTCTATAGTTTTAATCATTTTTGGCATCGATCAAATACAAGTGTGGATTTCGTTTGTTATACATTGTAACATCAATGTTTAATAAGATATTCTTGGTGACACATGTTACGCAGAAATGTTTTTGCCCATGAAAAAACCAAGAGAATCTTTGATCGGAAATATCAGCAATAGTACGTATATATTTATGTTGACATGCAAAAATGACTACTTTAGTATGAAGATGTATCGTTAAAAGTATGTGTGGATATCTAGTCAGTAAATATGTCTTTTTTATGGATTGTTAGCGGAACCATGTCATGACAATTAAATCCCTTAAAAAAAACCACTTAATTGTTTTCTTTTACTCGAAAATCCATTCTTATTTTAATTGATGCATATTGGACACGATTTGAAATTTGAAATACAAGCTTTCATGCTCAACTTGTTAATAGTAAAAATGCAAATGTTTGCACATGAGAAGTGGTCCCAATGTTTATACATAATAAGTTGACAGAGGTTCACATGAAGCCCCGTACTTTCCTTTTTCAATATAACCCACCAACAAATTTCAAAATAAATAATACATCCATATTTGCTTTCCTATTAATTGTATTTGTAATGCACTAATGCTTTAAGTTACAAACACCAAAGAAACTCCCAAAATAATCACCGAAGGAGGGAATAAAATACTGAAGTTGCTGATGATTGAAATAAGACACAAAAAATACGAGTTGTTTTCGTTAGAAGGGGAAACTGATGATAACTTTTTATAATTATATAAACAATTAGTTTATTTAAAGTTATAGCACAAACCATATTTGAAATTCACGAAAGTTATTATATTTGCTCAACTAGGTTCACGTAGATGAATAATCAGTTGAAATTTGATATAAGATACATAATAAATTATTGCATGAGCTTCAATTCCCGTTGATGTATAAGCCGCTAAACTTTTATATAAAGTTCATAATTTTGCATATGAAATTCATATATTTGTACATGCACAAACTATTACGGGGATTTCACAAAAGTTGAACATGGTATTATTTACAATGTACATTTTAATTAGTAACTAATTTGTGTAATTTAAGTTTGCTGTTTATGTTTGGTCACCCACCAATGAAGTTTTATATAAGATTCACAATCAAGTCACTGGGTAAACAACATATTATGGAAATCTTATTAAAATAAATTTATATATTAGTTCTTAACTATTAAAAAGCTTTCAATTTTTTTATTAAATGTGTTCTTATTGACCAATCAACCAAAGTTAAAGAGATATAAAATCATCGATTGGGTTGTTTGCTTGAAATGAAAGAAGATGAAGCATAACAAGAATCAAACTCCAATTATTCCTTTCATTAATTTGGGTATTGTTATCTACAAAAATGTAGAGCATAACAAGAATAGAACTACAACCATTCTTTTCATCGCATGCAAGGCGCTCTTTCCAGCTTCTCTAAAGGTAAGTTGCCTATTATTTTAAAAGACAAAAAGCATGTAATGTTACCAAAAATTTTAACCAAAATTAATTTTCATACAAAGATATTAAGTACCAAATTGTTTCTAATATCATCAATCAAGTCAAAAGCATAAATTTTGTAGAGATCAAAATCATAACAACTCTTTAGATATGTATACAGTCGAATTGTGTCTTTCCTTTTGTCAACAAAACTTCCTGGAAAACATTTAACTTTAATATGTAAGCACAAAATTTAATGAGTTTCCCAACACACTATATATTTCACTATAGAAACTATGCATACAGTTGCAGACTCACAACCATTTTCGTGATATCTACTCACGACCACTTTCATGAAACCTCGCCCCATCGGCATGTCAGCTAATGGCTCAGTCATCATCTCATAATAAACATATAACAAACAATCAATCATCCAAGACTCCACTAGTCTACATAACAAAAAAAATCACTTTTAGCAACAACGATAGTCGTTGCAATTGATACAAGAAATCATCGCTAAATGTATTAGGGACAACATGTCGTCGCAATTGGATCGTCATTATTGCTCTGTATCTAATACTCAGAAATTGACGCTATTAGAGTCATCGCTAATAATTGTCGTCGCTGAAAAAGCCTGTTGCCACAAAGGAGATCGTCACTATTACTATTTTGGTACAACGGCCGAAGCTTTTCCGGCCAAGGTTGTCGGAGGCACAATTCGTCGCAAATGAGGCAAATTGTCGCAAAAGGTGTCTCTACTAATGTTTTTTTTGTTATTATAAACTTTAAATTTTATATAATTTGTATTAGAAAATGCATAAATAATAAAAATAAGAAAATTATAATCTACAAATATTCATTACATAAACCATCAAATACATAAAACAAAATATACTACAATCCATAAACGATCTAATTCAATCCATAAAGAATCTAATAAATCGATAGTACCATCATCCATAACATAAAACAAGATATACTACTCATCTTTTCCAGCACCGTCTTTCGTCTCGTTGTTGCTCGCATTATTGACTTAGTTATTAAATGAATAGATAACATCTCCAATTGGTGTCACTAACCTCAAGTTTTGGACAAAAGCATTTGTTGGAACCTGAAAGTGAACCTCTAACAATCCTAAATCCTTTTGTCAATTCTGAAGTCAGCTGTAGTTCCGAAGTGAAGTTTGCTCTGGAATCTGTCTGTGTCCGTACCTGATGTTAAGTTGGTGATGTGAAGAAAGAGAGTGAAGGCATTCCGGAAAGAACTTTGTGTTCGGAATGTTTGTTGTTCCGGAATCCGTAATTTTTCTTTATGCATTAAATGTATTTGTCTTTTGTTTGATTTTGTTGGATTAGGTGTCTAAGTTCATAACTATTTCTGGAATGTACTTGACCCGATTAGCATGGTCCATTTGGGTTGCATGGCATCATGCATTTGGATAGACTAAAATGAGAGAAATATCACTTAAGGTGTATTAATATATTATAAGTACTAATATATTAATAATATTATTTAATTAGTATTGATCAAGAATTAATTTGGAATTAATTAAGTGATCAAAAGAAGACTAATTAAATATATGGGTTGATTGTGTAAATCATCCATACTTGTATAGTGGGCTAATGCTCCATGGTTTATCAAGTTGGGCAAAAACCAATAGGATGCTTCATGGATCATGGAAATGAAAAGTCATGACAATTAGGGTTTACATGGTGTAACCCTAATTGTAACACACTATATAAGCTTCATGTTCTTCACCAAAATCGGTCACTAAGATATACAAGTGAGGGCTAGCCGATTTCTAAGTGTTCTTCATTTCTCTCTAAGTTATTCCAAGTGCATTTGGTGTTGTGTGAGACATTTGAGGCATCACACTTGAGGTGCTAGGCTCACAAGGTTTTCAAGGAATCCAAACTACTACAAGGTATGTTTTCTTGCTTACTTTTATGTTGAAAAGTTCACCATGTATGCTAGATAGGATATAAACCTTGGAAATAAAAATTGCATGTATCATAGTAAAACATAGATCCAAGGTTTCTAGGGTTGCATGTACACCTTAGGAGTGTTAAAATGCTCAAAACCCTTCAGTGGTATCAGAACCTAGGCTTGTTTATTTGATACTTGATGCAAACTTGTCTTTCAAAAGCCAAAAACTACCCAGACAAGGAAACTCGTCGAGTTCATGAGTTATTACATGAACTCGACGAGTTCCTTGATGAACTCGACGAGTTTGTCATCCAGTGAGCAGTTTTTGGAGCTTTGCTGCTGGAAATGGACTAGAAACATTACCCTAAACTGTTTTGGTGTTATAAAACTTGTTTTAGATGGTGTAATGGTTATGCTAATCCATTTTCAATAGCTATTATCAAAATTTCAAGTTTTATATGGTTTATTTATGATTCTTGAAATTATTGATATAAACATTCATGAACTTATGAGTTTAGAAGATCATAGGAATTATATGTAACTTGCTTGTTAGTTTAATTCTTGATCATTATGTGTTTTAATGGAATCCATAATTTGTCCTCAAGTTATGGATTACCAAAAGTCTTTCTTATAAAGTCCATTAAAGAAACACATAGGTTACATAAAATGAAAAGTCACTCATTTTATTACATCATTAACTCATAAGTTATGAAAGATGAAAAGTTTTGAAAGTTACAAAACTTGCCCTCGAGTTTTGGAACATGTAAAGTCACTTTAAAAACTTTAGTTCCAACCCCTAGAATTTTAAAAGCTAAAATTCAACATTTATACTTTATAATATTATAAGTTAATAATATATATATATATATATATATATATATATATATATATATATATATATATATATATATATATATATATATATATAAGAACAAGTCGTTTTACCGTTACTAGACCTCATTCACGAAGCCGGTCTATAAGGGGGTATAAGGTTGTTGCCTATAAAATGACAGCTTAATGGGTGTCCACTCTCACCCACCGCTTCCTTGACTGGTGGAGGGTCGTTAGCCGAATGGGTAGGACAAGGACTTCTAAGTCTTCATTAAAAGTATGATGAAAAATAAAGTAACTAAATGTTTTATAAATTCCCAATCTTAGTTACTTTAGGAAAATGTGAATAAGGTGCTAACCCATGAAATTACACTTTGCACTTTGATTAAGTCGTTAGTAGAGCGTGTGTGGTTAACCGGTACACTAACCTGGACTTAACAAGGTAGGCAAATGGTAACTTAATATTTATCATAGTATCGATGGAGCGTGTGTGGTTAACCGGTACATCGATTGAGGGGTAAATATTGAGGGTACCAAGTAATTTGCATGGTTACTTCACACCTTGTTTTGTGATCCTCGGCATCCCAGTCACAAAACCTGAAGGGCACACTCGAGATTGAAACATGCAATTAAAAAGTTCAATGAATCTCAAAGAGTCTAGGAGTTTCAAAACCAATTAAAACCTAATAATTTATTTCGTTTTTCATGGTGGAACTTGGTGAATCGTCATTCACCTAGCTTCAAATATTTATAGCTTGGATTACGGCATCCCTCTTCTAAGTTATAAAATATTGTGTTGGGTCCTAGCCTTAATATTACATTTGGGTGTTTTGTTAAGGACTATCTTTATATCTAATCTAAACTTGTCTTTCTTCTTTTCAGATGTCTTCCAACAATGTTGCTTCTGGCTCAAACCCTACCGGCTCCTTCTCTCTGATGAACCTTTGTGGGAGAGTCATCTTTGATGGATCCAACTTTATGGATTGGATCAGAAACATCAGGATGGTCACTCGGTATGAGGACAAAGAATATGTCCTCGACAAGGAGCTTAAAGAACTCGAGCCGTCTGCTACTCCTGAGGAGATCGCTGAATATCAGGTTTATGAAAGGGATGCAACCAAAGTGGCCTGCATCATGTTGGCCATTATGACATCCGAGCTCCAAAAGTCTTATGAGGACTACTATCCTTTTGAGATGCACCAGGATTTGATGGACCGCTACTATCAGAGTGTTCGTCAAGAGCGATATGAAATCATCTCCTCCATGATAACAACCAGGATGAAGGATGGTGAACCCATCACGGGCCACATACAGAAAATGCAAAGGTATGTGGACCGTTTGCTGAAACTGAATGTGAACTTCCCAGAGGAGTTGGCAATTGATATCATTTTGCACTCTTTACCTTCGTATTATGATCAATTCCGCATGACATACCACATGAACAAGGAGGAAGATACACTCAGCAAACTTCAAGGACTTATGAAGACCGCGGAAAGTGGTCTTAAAAGTAAGTCGGTTGTTACTACTCCTACTCCTACCGCGGCCCCTGTCTTGGCAATCGGGCAAGGCAAAGGAAAGAAGAGGAAGAGCCCTTCGAAGGGTACCAAGGGAAAGTCTCTTGATGGCTCCTCTTCAAGTGGAACCAAGAAAGCTTTCGTCACTCCTTCTGCTTACCCTAAAGAGGCTGAATGCTTCTATTGCCATGAAAAGTCGCACTGGAAGCGAAACTGCCCAAAGTACCAGCAAGATGTTATGGATGGGAAAGTAAAACGCAACAATGCAGGTATTTACACTATATTGTCTAATAACTCACCCTATTCTAATTCTTGGGTCCTTGATACAGGTTGTGGTATTCACATATGTTGTGATTTGCAGGGACTAAGAAGAAGTGAGAATATGGAGCATGGGAAGATAAACTTGATCATGGGAAATAGGAAAGTTACACCGGTCACCAAGATTGGAGTTTATTCTTTATTGCTAAGTAGTGGGTTAACATTAGATTTGAATAAATGTTGTTATTCGCCTGAAATGGCAAGAAATATTATTTCCTTTTATGGTTTGTATAAACAAGGTTTTACCTTTTCATTTGATAATGATAGTGGTGGTATTAATGCTTTCTTTAATAATGTTCTTTATTTTAAAGCATTACCTTGTGATGTTGTGTATGAAACTGTGTCGGTTGTAGATAACCTAGGAAATAATGTATTGTGTATTGATTCTCCCTCTAGTTTGGATAAAGCATCATTATGGCATTGTCGTCTTGGACATGTAAGCAAGAAACGCATAGGCCAACTCCAAAAGGATGGGGTCTTGGATTCATTTGATCTAAAGTCAGATGATAGTTGTGAATCTTGTTTGCTTGGGAAAATGACAAAGTCACCCTTCACTGGTACTTGTGCTAGGGGTGAAGGTTTGTTGGATCTTGAACACACTGATGTGTGTGGACCCTTCAGAACCGCCACAAGGGATGCTAACCGCTTCTATGTGACTTTTACTGATGACTTTAGTAGATATGGATATGTCTACTTAATCAAGCATAAGTCAGAGACCTTTGAAAGATTCAAAGAGTTCAAACAGGAAGTGGAGAATCAGTTGGGCAGGAACATTAAGATGCTTCGATCCGATCGAGGTGGTGAGTATCTTAGTACAGAGTTCCTTGACTATCTTAAGGAATGTGGGATTATCTCACAATTGACACCTCCCAGGACACCGCAGTTGAATGGTATGGTTGAGAGGCGCAATCGAACCTTGTTGGATATGGTTCTTTCCATGATGAGTCGAGCTTCACTACCAATCTCATTCTGGGGGTATGCCTTAGAGACTGCCGCCCATATCCTTAATCTAGTTCCTACAAAGAAGGTTGCCAAAACACCTCATGAGATGTGGACCAGAAAAGTTCCAAATATGGACCACATCAAGATTTGGGGTTGCGAGGCTTTTGTGAGGCGCGAGTCTCACGATAAGCTCGAACCTCGAAGTGAGAGGTGTATTTTCATCGGCTACCCACAGAGATCCTTCGGTTACCTCTTCTACAGACCCAGTGATAATGTGGTCTTTGTACCAAGGAGAGGAGTCTTTCTAGAGAGAGAATTCATAAGCCAAGGAAACAGTGGGAGGCAAATTGACCTTAAAGAAATTCAAGAGTCAAGTGGTGAAAGAACCTCAAACCCTAGCAATCAACATGAGGAGGAAACTCCTGTTGATCCGACAGAAGAATCTGTACCTCTGAGGCATTCCACAAGAGTTAGGAATGCACCTGAGCATTACTATGGTTTACATATTACTACGGAAGGTGATACACTTATCAGTGATAGCACACTGGTAAGTCTGGATGAACCTAACAGCTACACGGAATCCATGGCAGGCCCTGAGGCTGCTTAATGGAAAGAGGCTATGGACAGTAAGATACAATCCAAGTATGAAAATCAAGTTTGGAACTTGGTTGACAATGTACCAAGTCGTAAGACAGTTGGGTGCAAGTGGATCTTCAAGAAGAAGACCGACATGGATGGTAATGTACACACTTATAAGGCGCGACTGGTTGCAAAGGGTTTTTCTCAAACTCCGGGAGTTGATTATGATGAGACATTTTCACCAGTAGCGAAGATTAAGTCTATTAGGGTTATGTTAGCCATTGCTGCATTTCATGATTATGAAATATGGAAAATGGATGTCAAAACCGATTTCCTTAATGGAAAGTTGGCTGAGGATGTTTACATGAGTCAGCCAGAGGGTTTTGTCAGTACAGAGTACCCTAATAGAGTGTGTAAGCTTGAGAAATCCATCTATGGATTGAAACAAGCACCTCGCAGATGGAATCTTTGTTTCGATGAGAAAGTTAAAGATTTTGGCTTTTCGAGGAGTGAAGATGAATCTTGTGTATATGTCAAGGCTAGTGGGAGTATAGTCAGTTTTTTGGTATTGTATGTGGATGACATACTACTCATAGGAAATGACATCCCAACTCTGCAGAAAGTTAAGTCCTGGCTTGGGAAGTGTTTCGCTATGAAGGACCTTGGAGAAGCTGCGTATATCCTAGGGATAATTATTCTGAGAGACAGGAGTAAAAGACTAATTGGACTTAGTCAGAGTACCTACTTGGACAAGGTGTTGAAAAGATTCAACATGCAGAATTCCAAGAAAGGAGAGTTACCGATCCAGAGTAACGCCAGACTGAGTAAAACTCAGAGTCCGAGTACAGAAGCTGAGATAGCATAAATGAGTCGAGTACCGTATGCTTACGCTGTAGGCTTGATCATGTATGCTATGACTTGTACTCGTCCTGATATGGCCTTTGCCTTGAGCATGGTCAGCAGATATCAGGGGAACCCTGACAAGTCTCACTAGACTGCGGTAAAGAACATTCTCAAGTACCTGCGGAGGACTAAGGACTGGGTCCTTACCCTCGGTGGGAGTGATGACTTGAGAGTATTGGGGTATAGTGATGCTGGCTTTCAGACCGATATGGATAATTTCCGCTCTCAGTCAGGATGGGTCTTTACCTTAAATGGAGGAGCAATTTCTTGGAAAAGTTCCAAGCAGGAGACAGTGGTTGATTCAACTTGCGAATCAGAGTATATAGCGGCAAGCGAGGCAGCAAAGGAGGCTATATGGCTAAAGAACTTCATTGGAGACCTTGGAGTTGTACCAGCTATAAAGGAGCCTATAGAGATTTTCTGTGATAGTGAAAGCGCAGTTGCCTTAGCAAAGGAACCAAGGGATCACAGGAGATCCAGACACATCGATAGAAAATACCATTTCATCAGACATCGAAAAGAAGTAGGACTTCTTGTGGCAAAGAGGGTATCATCGGATGATAACGGGGCAGATCCCCTCACGAAGGGACTGGGCAGGGTTAAGCATCTCCAACACTCAAGGCGCATATGGCTGAAGGATGATATTAGTTTTAGTAGTTAGATAGCTTTGAAATGTGTAAACTGTAATTGACATTTGATGATGAATAAAAGTTGTATTTATTTATGAGTAAAGTGTTGCTATCCTTTGTCAATCGTTTACTATCATTTCATTTTTTATTGCATGTTTTGACTTCCAGAATAATTATGTTATGTTATTTCATATTATTCAAATTCTCCACAGTCGGTCATATGTTGGAAGTAGATATGAATCAAGACTGTCATGGGTTGGCTTGTAGAGGTCTAAGATGTTGGACATAAGTGGTGCTACAACACTTATGAGTGCTCATAAGTTCTAAGTATTGGATTCAGCCCACGCTCGCTGGTATCACTTCATGGAATTTATCTCGAGTGATCGCGAGACGGTAATATCATATAAGTCTTCAAACCTAGAGATATGACTTGTTGCCTATGAGTTGGTTATGCATTGATTGTACGAAAACGCATTGGTAACTCGATGTTATAAAACGTGCCTTTGTGTATGATTCAACAAGTAGTAGAACAAGCATATGAGTCAAAGTTTATCTGTTCCTTCTTGGATTAGAAGCGATATCTGGGCCCCTCGATGATTTTGTGTTGACCCATGTACCGGGCCCGGTCAGAACTAAATTGATGTGTTCGATTAAGTTATTTGTCAAACAAATCGGAAATCGGGAAACAAACTGATGGACAATAAGTAAGACATTGTTCTATGTATTTGTCCAGCTGATATCTAGAACAGAGGATTATATGCTCACTTATCTTAAATGGCGTATCATCATCATCTCAGTTCCGCGAGACCTTGAAAGAGGTATGATTGCTGATCGGTTCCTGAAGTCATTCTTGCAGTTATAGTTATTAGACTTATCCAAGTGGGAGACTATTGGATTAGGTGTCTAAGTTCATAACTATTTCTGGAATGTACTTGACCCGATTAGCATGGTCCATTTGGGTTGCATGGCATCATACATTTGGATAGACTAAAATAAGAAAAATAACACTTAAGGTGTATTAAT
Source organism: Lactuca virosa (assembly GCF_052849685.1). Lineage (NCBI taxonomy): Eukaryota > Viridiplantae > Streptophyta > Magnoliopsida > Asterales > Asteraceae > Lactuca > Lactuca virosa. The sequence goes on along the minus strand of NC_136433.1, from coordinate 197,186,359 downwards.
ATATTATAAGTACTAATATATTAATAATATTATTTAATTAGCATTGATCAAGAATTAATGTGGAATTAATTAAGTGATGAAAAGGAGACTAATTAAATATATGGGTTGATTGTGTAAATCATCCATACTTGTATAGTGGGCCAATGTTCCATGGTTTATCAAGTTGGGAAAAAACCCATAGGATGCTCCATGGTGTGTTTGAACCCATGGATCATGGAAATGAAAAGTCATGAAAATTAGGGTTTACATGGTGTAACCCTAATTGTAACACACTATATAAGCTTCATGTTCTTCACCAAAATCGGTCACTAAGATATACAAGTGAGGGCTAGCCGATTTCTAAGTGTTCTTCATTTGTTTCTAAGTTATTCCAAGTGCATTTGGTGTTGTGTGAGACATTTGAGGCATCACACTTGAGGTGCTAGGCTCACAAGGTTTTCAAGGAATCCAAACTACTACAAGGTATGTTTTCTTGCTTACTTTTATGTTGAAAAGTTCCCCATGTATGCTAGATAGGATATAAACCTTGGAAATCAAATTTGCATGTATCATAGTAAAACATAGATCCAAGGTTTCTAGGGTTGCATGTACACCTTTGGAGTGTTAGAATGCTCAAAACCCTTCAGATTTAACTAGTCATAGGACTTAGCTTTATTTGTCAAACACGGATATTCAGAGTGTCAGATGTAACTGTTTTATCTAGTCCTATGTTTGTAATCAGTTAGTACCATGTTTCTTGTACTCCTATTTATAGGAATATTCAATGTTAAATCAATGACGGATTGTTCAAACTTTTTAGCAATATTTCACTTACTTCACTTTCTTTACAACATTCTATATGTTCTTCATTTATTAACTTTACTTTAATCTTAATTCTCATTCTGCATTTATGGCTTGAATATTTGTTGAATACATTAACTCAGACTTGACTGGTCTATCCAGACTTGACTGGAATATTCATTAGTAAGTAGACATTGATCTTAAAGTATTAACTCAAGGTTTGAGTTTTCAAACCTTGTCCCTGCGCATCAGATTAATTTGTTCTCTCAATTGCTATCAGAGCTTGAGTGGTTGTCCTTTGAATCCATAAGATCAGATTATAGTTGGTTTGAAATTACCTTGGTATTTCAAACATTTCTGTGTTAAGGATAAAAGTTCTTCTATATACCACTTTTGCTTGAAGATACCTTAACTTCAATGGTTGCTTCTAATACTCAACAAATGATTTCAATGCAAATCGCAAATAGCGTGGGTGGCCCTACACGTGCCCCACTGCTAGTTGTGGAAGAATATGATCACTGGAAAGTTAGAATGGAAAGATTTTTACTAGCTAAAGAGAAAGGTGAAGCTATTTGGAGATCCGTCAAAGAAGGCCCTCATGCTCCTGTAAGAACGGTTGTGAGAGATGCTGCTGCTCAGCTTTTGAGTCAAGATGAGACTGGTCATGCTCCTCTAACTGCAGATGATATTGAGAAACTGCATGCTGATCAAGTTGCTTTCTCGAAAATGGTGTTTATTGTTCCTCCCTCACTCTTTGAACACATTAAGTTGTGTAAATCAGCAAAAGAAATTTGGGACACTCTCCAAGATCTGATCGAAGGTTCGGAAAACATGAAAGACAAGCGTCTCACCTCAGTTGTCAATGATTTTGACACCTTCACTACCACTCCTGGTGAATCAGTGGCCTCAGCCTCTAACCGTTACCGAATCGTAGTCAATAACATGACTGCTCATGGGATTGTCCGAACTCCCTTGGAGTACAATCTCAAGTTCATAAACAACCTCGGTAAAGGATGGGGAAATGTGAAATCTTGTCTCCAAATTAATGGTTCTTTGAAAAAGTTAAAGCTTTATCAACTTTTTGATGAACTTCAAGGACATGAATCTAATGTTGCTCAAACTATAAGGGAACTCTCCGGAGGTCCTCTTGCTCTCGTCAGTTCTATTGAACCAACCATTCCGAATACATCCAACTCGGACCTTTTCAAACCCATTGTTCCATCCGTTCAGTCCTCCTTATCTGTCTTACCCACACAGAACTATCATGTTGATGATTCCGAAGCCATAGACTCTGAACTTCGTTTCCAACAGGAGTTTGCTTTACTCTCCATGAAATACAAATGTCCTTTCAATCCCTCTTACAAGTCATACCAAAATCGGTTTCATGCTCCTCACCAAAACAATCCTCAACCATACTCAACTCCGGAACCACAACCAACTCCAAAAAATCCTCCCGCATACAAACCAAACATTACTAAGCCAAACTCTACTCCGGAACCACCGCAGAATCCAAAATCCGACAAACTGAAAAATTTATGTCACAAGTGTGGACATGCAAACCACTTTGCAAAAGATTGCATGGCTGAAGCTCCGTAAAAACCAAAGATCAAGGACTCTGCATACTACGCCCGAAGAGCTCAAGAGATGGCAGAAAGTGAAAAAGCTTTCGTAACTACTATATCAAGGGATGTCGAAGGATATTGGTTATCCGAAGATGATGATGATATGGTGACTGGAAGAAACATGTGCTTGATGGCAAGACAAACTGTTGAATGTGATGAAGGGTATTGGTCCTCTGGGTCAGAAGATGAAGATGATGTTGCTGAACCACACTACTGCTACATGGCCACCAACGATCCACCTGGTCGAAGCATCGTTCAGCAGGTAAAATCTCTGATTACTGATAATAATTTTGATCTGTCTCTTTGTGAACCTTATCTAACCCAGATCCAAACATATATGAGCACCATTTATAAAGCCTATGAGTCCGCCATAGAAGCCAGTGAGAAGAAGGAGTGTGAATTAAATCGTCTTAGGTTACGTTTTGAGGATAAAAAGTTGAAAATCGAGTCTTTAGAGCATGAGCTTGTAATGTCAAAAGATGAATGTATCATTTTGAAAGACAAATGTGAAATCACCTATTCTGAAAGAAATATCTTAATTTCTGATAACAAACGTCTCAATGTTAAGATAGATGATTTGCATAATTCTATTGACAACGAACGGATGACTCATAATTTTCGTCATCCATGGTCAAAAGCTCCTGGTCTCGGAAGCGAGTTTCCGAAACCAATTGCTCGTCCCTTGAAGGAATTGCAAAATTTGACATTCATGGGAGAGGTTCCGAACATCAAACATTCGGACACCCCTGTTTCTCCCCTGTCATCCCTTCTTGAGACCACAGACCACTTAGCGTCCCTAATTCCCGAGTTTCAACCAATTGTTGTCAAGTGTCCCGATTCCACGCCTCTTCAGCCTCTGATAAACCTAGACCTAAATCGGACCACGGAATTCCATCACAGTGTTTCAAATCGCGTAGATCACATTCCGAAACATAATCCTCCTAACAATTGTGTTGTTGAAGAAATTATTCCGGTGACAACTGAAACTGTTACCTCTGAGTTTGTATGGGCATCCTTAGATAATAAAGTTGAAACGTCAAGTTGTGTCTCCTCTGATTCTTGCAAATCAGACTCTAGTAATCTCAAAAACAAATTTGGTTCCCATTGACCCCGAGTTTAGCAATCCATCTGCAGGACAAAATTCAAAATATTTGTCTCACCCCAAGAGAAAACCAATGATAAATAGGAAGGATATTGTAGATCCAAAAGTGGAAGCTCGAAATGCACACAAAAAGGAAGTTAAGACTAGACAAAATTCCAGGTTCCTTGAGAACTCCAAAAAGAGTGTATCACGGAATTCTCATTCATCAAGCCATAGTCAAAACTCCTTCACACCCACTAAGATCCTCAATAGACCTTCTAATTCTCTCACTCCTGGAGAACCAAAGAAAGTGGTCAGTACCACTCAGCCTAAATCTTGTGTGAATACCATGTCTGTCCAAAACACCTCTCCTCAGACTGTTTCATCTTCTTTCATTGCTAAATCTGATGGCACAATTTTTAAACCTAAATTTTCGAAAACAACCGTGTCATCAAGCAAATCAAAAAATGCTAAGAAAACCAAAATTTTGAAAATCTTCAAAGCAAAATCTTGTGTGGAAAGTCAAATCTCATATTGATGAAACAACAGTTCCGGAGGTCACAGTTGTTCCCACCACTCCGGAAGTTAATGATCCGAAGAAAACTGTTACTAACCCTCAAGTCATTGAATATGACTACTGATAGATGAAAAGAAATTAACCTTTTGTTTGTTTCCTAAGAACTCAAAAAACATTCCTAGGAAACACAAAGTTGTTCCAAAGTCACAATCAAAGTCCAAAGCCCGAGCCTATGTCCCTAAACCTAAGTCGGAGCCTAAAAGCTCCACCACTCACTTATTTTGCAGGCATTTTGTGCTTCGGAGCTAGAAACAATATGGTATATTAATAGTGCTTGCTCCATGCACATGACGGGGCAGAAAGACTTTCTGCGGGATCTCAAGCTTTCTCCAAATGTTGGCTACGTGACGTATGGCAACAACTCCAATTATCAAATTCGTGGTTATGGAATTCTCACCAATGGGAATTTCTCTATCTCAGATGTGGCTTATGTAGCTGACCTGAAACATAATTTGATAAGTGTAGCTCAGCTCACTGATTCAAATCGACATGTTTAATTTTGCAAGAAGCACAGCTATGTAATGACTGAAAACCGAAAAGAGTGCTTAATCAAGTCAAATCGCAACAAGATCATGTACCCACTCGACATCAACATGATTATTGGCAAACCACAACTCTGCCTTCTCTCCAAAGTCGTTCCTGACGTCAGTTGGTTATGGCACCGAAGGCTCACTCATCTGAACTTTCGGTACATGAATGATCTCGTATCTGGTGAAATGGTGAGAGGTCTACCTCTTCTCAAATTTGAAAATGATCATTTATGTGTTGCATGTGAGTGTGGAAAGCAATCGAAGAAAGGTCATCCTGTTATCATCGAAAAATCAATCTTGGAACCATTGGAGCTTCTACACATTGATCTTTGTGGACCATCCACTATAGAGAGTCTTCATCATAAGAAATACATTCTTGTGATTATTGACGATTTTACAAGGTTCACTTGGGTTTTCTTCCTTAGACTGAAGTCCGAAACAGCCTCTGAACTCATCAAATTTATCAAAGGAATTGAAATCCTCATCAAACTTCCTATTAGGCGTATCCGAAGTGATAATGGTTCGGAATTCACCAATGGAACAATTGAGAAATTCCTCACCGAGAAAGGAATTGATCACAACTTCTCAGCACCGTACACTCCACAACAGAACGGTGTAGTTGAAAGACGCAATAGAACTCTTGTTGAAGCTACTCGGTCCATGCTTAACTTTGCAAACCTACCACTCTATCTCTGGGCTGAAGCCGTATCAACTGCATGCTTCACTCAAAATCGGAGTATCATCAATCGACGCCTCAACATGACACCGTATGAAGCAATGAATGGTCGGAAGCCAACGATCTCGTTTCTTCATGTTTTCGGATGCAGATGCTTCATCAAGAACAACCGTGATCAGCTTACCAAGTTCCAACCTAAAGCTGATGAAGCCATCTTCCTTGGATACTCTTCTAAATCAAAGGCTTACAGAGTTCTTAATCGGAGAACTGGTGTTCTGGAAGAAAGCTTTGATGTTACATTCGATGACAATTTCGTTCGGAATTCTAGCCCAACCCATGTTACAACTCACATTATGCAGTGCGATGCTCCAGCGCCAGGATGTCCGAACCAGCAAACAATCCTTGAAGTTGACTTTGAAACTCTCTTTGGACCTTCCGAAACAGCCCTTGATTCAGAATCTCGAACAAGGCAAATATCAACTCTGGAAGCCTGTTTCTCAAAATGTCTCCGGTCCAATCCCAAGTCTTCCTCCATTTGATTCTGAACCGTTTCAAGCTTCTCAGGTTGAGGGGGATAATGGTCAACCATCCCTTGAATCAAATATGCATGGTTTCCAAGATACAGCTGCTGATTTCGACAACTCCAATCCTATCAACATTGATGATAATGAAAATTTCTTTGAGTTCCCTTCTGATGATGATGCCAACCTCTCCGGTTCAGAAGTTCAGGGGGAGCATCACCCTCAAGTTCAAACCATTCAGGGGGAGCAACTCAATCCTACTGTTTATATTGGATCGTCTGCTACACAAGAACTTCCAAGGTTACACGCTTGGACCAAGGATCATCCTCTGAACCAAGTAATCGGAAATCCAAACGCTGGTGTACAAACTCGATCTGCTGCAAGTCTTCAAAATGAATGTCATTTTTCGGCATTTATCTCTATGGTTGAACCTAAATCCATTAAAGAAGCACTTGAACACGCTGATTAGATTACAGCCATGCAGGAAGAATTGGCAGAATTTGATAGAAACGAAGTTTGGTCTCTCGTCCCTCCCCATCAGAATCATCCCATTGTCGGTACTAGATGGGTGTTTCGCAACAAGTTAGATGAAGCAGGAGATATTATTCGAAATAAAACAAGATTGGTGGCTAAAGGATTTACACAAATTGAAGGGCTCGACTATGATGAGACCTTTGCTCCTGTTGCACGTCTTGAAGCCATCAGAATCTTTCTTGCTTATGCTGCTCACAAAGGCTTCAAAGTTTACCAAATGGATGTTAAGAGTGATTTTCTTAATGGTGAACTTGACACTGAAGTATATCTTCAACAGCCTCCCGGTTTTGTTAATCCTTCATTTCCGAACTACTGCTACAAACTCCGGAAAGCAGTCTATGGCCTCAAGAAAGCTTCTCGCGCATGGTACGAGACTCTCACCGACTTCCTCAAGCGCTCTGGTTTCCAAATAGGTATTCTAGATCCTACCCTGTTTTGAAGGTCGAATGGAAAGCACCTGATGATGGTTTAAATTTATGTGGACGACATCATTTTTGCATCTACGGATTCATCAATGGTGGCTGACTTTGCTAAACTAATGATCAATTGATTCCAAATGAGCATGAATCAGGAGTTAAGCTTCTTTCTTGGTCTCCAAGTCAAATAGACTAACCGAGGATTTTTCATTCACCAAGAGAAGTACATTTCGGAACTCCTCAAAAAGTACTCAATGGACACTTGTGCCTCAGCCAAGGTACCAATGGGTTTCGGACACAAGATCTTTGTCGACCCTTCAGGTGTAGCAGTTGATAAAAAGAAGTACAGAGGAATGATTGGATCCCTGCTCTATCTCACAGCAAGTCGTTCGGACATAATGTTTGCAACATGTTTGTGTGCCAGATTTCAAGTCAACCCAATGATGTCTCATATCTTGGCTGTGAAGCAAATTTTTCGATATCTCAAAGGTACAAAGAGTCTCGGAATCTGGTACCCAGCGAATGAGAGCTTCCTACTATTATGGTGGTCTTCAACTGGATAGGAAAAGCACATCAGGCGGCTGTCAATTTTTAGGTGGTCGATTGGTTAGTTGGTCATCCAAGAAACAGAACTGCATTGCACTCTCTACAGTCGAAGCAGAATACATTGTTGCTGCCAGCTGTACCTCTCAAGTTCTATGGATGAAATCTCAACTTTTGGATTATGGTTACCATTTTCAACGCATTCCTATCTATTGTGATTCTCAAAGTGCCATTGCGATTTCACACAATCCAATTTAGCACTCCATGACGAAGCATATTGATATACGGTACCATTTCATAAAAGATCATGTTTTAAATGGTAACATTGAACTCATTTTTGTTCCATCTGACGATGAGATTGCTGATGTCTTTACTAAGTCATTAGACGAAATCAAATTCAATGGTTTTCTGAACAAGATGGGCATGATGATGCCAGATTCTCAGTTCTTTCAAGAGACTTGTTCTCTTTTATGGAAGTATTCGAAAGAAAATTGGATCCGATCTCAAAAGTATTTTTCATCTCAGAACTATTTTCTCTCGGAATACATAGGATCATTTTACTTGTCTTTATTTCTAACAATCACTTGAGTTTTAAGCTATACAGTTCATCCTAATTATTTTTTGTTCAAAGTCTGCATAGTCATATTAATCACATTTTGGATCTCGGAATTTACTTCATAAGGTCGTCCTGGAATTCAAATTCGGAAAGGTATTGTACTCCATCTTCCGAAACACTTTCAAACCATATTCCAGAATTTCTTTAATTGCCTCCGGAATCACAATAAATTTTTTGGCTCCTGAACCTCAAACTTCACTCCAGACTGATTATTATTCCGGACCCTTTCTTCAACACAACATGCTCCGGAATACATCTCTTTCCCTTCTGGTTCTAAAATTGTCTGAAATTAATCTCCCGGAAACCCAAGGGTCTATAAGGTGAAATGTTTTTTGTAACGGTAACTTTTGAGGATCCTTATCTTCCTTGAAACTCGTACCACGATCGCACGTCTCCAAAAGCAACCATCAAATCGCCGTTTGGAATTTCCATTCTAAGCTTAAAGCCATCCCTATCTTTCCCTTCACAAGTCAACTCACCTCCATAAACGGTTATTCATTTAATGCTACCCGGTTCAGTTTCGGATCCTCATCATTACTTTTCCTGACCCGGCCCATTTTGCTTACCTATAAATACACCTCAAAACCCTCATTTACCTCTTTACGAGCGCAAAAACAAAAAACTCTCAAAAAAACCCTCAAAATCCTCTGTGATCTTCGTGTTCTTGAAGCTATCATAACAGTTCTTCAATGACGTCCCAATCTTCAACTCAGCAACCATCTGCAACTGCTTCAACACCAAAGAAGACTGCCACCAAGAAGAAATCATCCAAAGACTCATCCTCTTCTCAATCATTTGAGTCGTTTCTTAGGCATACGACTCAACTGTTCTCGATAAATCCCTTGGATTTAGACGAAACCATTCGAGTGATGATCGAGTTCATCGCTCATCATCCTATTGCCATTCCACTCACCAAAGTTCCAGAACCACCACTTCTACTTCATCTCTTGCCTACTGCTTTTTCGAGGATCAAAATTGAAGATGGCATCCTAGAAACAAAGTTAATTGGTGATAGGATTATGCCCATTCTCAAATCAACCTTCCTTAGGGCCATTGGTGTTGCTGAAAATCCTGAAGGTTTCAAGGTTCAAGAACCCACTACAGAAGAATTCCAACTCTTCTTGAATCACATTGGATACAACCAAGACTACAGGGCTAAGGATTTCAAGAAATCAGCTGTTTCCAGACTATGGACCGTGCTGATGCACTTTATCATCTGTGGGTTGTCTAGAAAGCATGGTGGTACGGACACCCTAAGCAAAGATTGGCTTTACGTGGTATACATCATCTACTCCGGACGAAGCAATGCAGTCGATCTTCCGGAGGTGTTATGGCAAGACTTTCGGAAGTGTGCCATCAAGAGAAAACACAATGAGATTTCAAGCCCTAGGTTTTGGGCTTTGACGATTCAGGAACTCTATAAAGAAAGATCCAAACCGATTCCTATTTCAACGATTCCGAAAGAGGTATGTGTTACTTTCAAAACCATTAAGCACTACCGCATTACGGACCAATCATCCTTTGGTCCTATTAGACGACTTCTGGACCATATGTTGGCCCTAATTCCTTCTGGATCCATTCATTTGAAAAACCACTTAGAGACTGCGGTTGTGTTCATCACAACACAACCTGCCCCTGTCTCTGTTGAGCCTATTCCGGAAGAGGCCAATCCCACCATGTCCGGAGTCAAAATCAAAAAGTCTACTAAACGGAAGACTTCTCCCACCAAGCCATAGTCGAAAAAGAGACCCAAAGTCAGCTCTTCCTCTCAACAGGAAGGAGCTCCAGACATTCCGGTTGACTTTGGCCGTCCGAACACCCCATGTACCCACTCATCCGAGGTACCCCTCGATGTTTCAAAATCACTAGCACACACACACACACGGGGAGTCTTCTAATAAACCACCCACACCTTCCCAACAAGGTGATGTAGGTGTTGAAAAAAGTTCCTTGCCCCCCTGGAACACACCCACGAGTCAAATTTGATATCCCATCTTTTTCATCACGCACACACTCCGGAACCCCTGTTCCGGACCCTAAGCATTTCGAAGCTGGAGTTGCCCCTCCAACTTCGGATGCCCCAACTGGTCTGATACCCGGAAAGAGTACAGGACGACCAGGAGCTAACGATCCATTATGGTAAGACTATGTTAATAGGGCTGTGTCGAGGCGTCCGGATCTTACACTCTCTCAGATTGAAGCTACACTTATTTCCATGAGGAACCGAGCTATTCAGAGCAATCAACCTTATGTTGCTCCTACCGACACTGATGCTGATCGAGAGCTTGCCTCCGAAGAATCTCCAGTAGATCCTCACAACAACCTCATCCAAACTGATCCGAATGAAGAACTCTCAAAAGAGGTTATGCTTAATGATGAAGGTACCACCGTTCCGGACACTCATTTCATGTCTTCTGTTCGATTCCAGTTAAAGCCATCCTCCTCTAAATCTGCCTTTGATTTTTGATCATCCTCATCCACTCCGGATGAAGACAATAACTCCACCCACAAGTTTCAAGACGATGATGCCACCAACCAACCTGGTCCTTCCATCAATCCAACATCTCACAAAGTCAAGCCTCAACATTCCAACTCTGACACCGGATCCTCTTCTGGAGACTACATTGATCCGTTCGCTGTTATTGACATACAAACAAATATGTCATATACAATGAAGAAGGTCACCTCTTTCGAAACTTCCATGGCAGTGCTGAACACCAAGATTGATGAAAAGGTTTCCGGACTGGACTCCAAGCTGGACGCAATTCTCCAATCCTTATCAAATCAGTCCGGACCTTCCGTAGCTGAACGTGAAGCTCAACTAGAGCAACTGATCTCCATCCGGTTTAAACATTCAATTGAAGAAGTTGAAGCAAAATATGATGCCTCCGTTGAGCACTATCTCCATATAATCACCATAATGCTCAAAGTCCATGACGACTTGGTTGTTGCTACCAATGATCTCATCAAGCAGACCCATGTCCGTCATGAGAAGCAGATTTAGAGGCTAGAGAAGGAAATAAGAAGAAGGATGAGATGAACTTGATCATACAGCAAGTCCTCATCAAATTTCTTTGATCCACCTGGAACATTGTTGATGTTCCGAATCGCATGTTTGATGAGATTCTTGCTATCCTTGGACATTTATTTGATCATCTCTCCTCTGAAGCGCCAACTGCCGAAGCTTATGATGCTCCCACTCTTCAAGTCAACACTGGTCTTCAAAAGGTGTTTGAAAAGTTTTCTGATCTGAAGGAGTCATTGATGCTTGCACCGGTTTCCAAGGCCACCGATGCAAGAGGGGGGGGGGGGGGAAGGCCCAAGTCAACCATGGAAGACTGCCTCGAAATTTCAACTCTGAGATGAAGACATCAATTCCGATAATCAAGTCCAAGTTATTTCCAGAGTTCTAGGAATCAATGATGATGATGATGACAGTGAAGAAGAGGAATATGTCACAAATGGAGTTATTGCTCTTGAAGCCCCAAGGAAGATTTTCCCAAAGGTGTTTACCAAAGAAGAAAAGAGGATTTGGTCTGCAGTCTCTTGGCCTTCCTCTTTACCTGATGTTCTTTAAAGGGCAATCCAAATGGCTAAGGCGAAAACCCTTCTTACCACTCAAGCTTTCCGAGCCACTCCTTCAATGTTACTACCAATTCCGGCTCCAAAGGTTGATCCTATTGACCAATGTTCCCCTCTCCGGATCCCTGATGTCATTCCGGAAGAACCTCTTCCGACCCCCACTCCGGAATTTGTTATTGATGAGAACATGGCACATGTCATCTCTGCCCTAACGAAAGACAAAGCAAGAAGCCCATCACAGCCGAACATCAAGCCTTCCACTCCGGACCTCCACCAAAGCAAAAAATTTGGATGATCTCAAGAGTAAATCAACAAATATTTAGAGGACAGCATCCGGATCCAAGCTCTTAAGGATAATCCTGATCCGATGCGTGCAATATCCCCTCTATGCCGCGAACGCATTTTTCGTGATTCTGATATAGTACCTTTCATGTACTATGATGTTCCAGCAAATGATTCCGAACAGCTCGATCTTCCTCTCTCTCCATACAACAACTTCTACATTAAGTTCGCTCCTCTTCACCCAAATGACGTTCCAGAGATGATTATCCGGACTGAGCGAGAAAGATTAAAAACCTTCTACTCCAAGAACGCACAACCTCAAAAGGAAGTGTAGAAAAGAAAGAGGATAACAAAGATCCAAGGGTTCGGAAGAAAGATTTTGGTGAAATTTGAACTCAATTGTCCATTGTTCCGATATCACATCATCCGGAACAAACCAGCATACCGCACCATCACCGATGCTGACTTCGCGGCAATGAATCTGAATGACATTCTCACTTTAGCTGCTCACTTTCGAGGAGTCCAAAATGATGATATCAACATGGGTGCTTACCATGCTGCTCTAAGCTTCCTCAAAGATAATGTCGCGGAATTTTGTCGATGCGACTATGAGTTGGCTCATCTGTTCGGAACTTAAGATTTTGTTGCAAAGATTGATTATGTGCTTCCTGAAGCTGAATTGCTTGTTGATGGACCAATTGATGAACCGGTTCTAGGGTTTTTCTACACAACAAAGAAAAAAAACAAGAAAGACTTCTTCAGAGTCCTTGATAAACACCTAGTTCCTACCAAAGCTCTTCGGAAGTTCATCAGTCGTGCGTCTAAGTCTGAAGCTCCGGAACAAGTGAAAGCAAAGTTTGTGATTCAGCTGACTTGGTACATCGAAGTCCGAGAATGGTTTTGCCGAGCTTACACGTTCATCAAGGAAGAAGTGATCTAAGCTGATTTGATTGCTAAATTCACTTAGTAGGAGATTGTTGGAACCTGAAAGTGAACCTTTAGCAATCCTAAATCCTTTTGTCAATTCCGAAGTCAGCTGTAGTTCCGAAGTGAAGTCTGCTCCGGAATCTGTCTGTGCCCGGACCTGATGTTAAGTTGGTGATTTGAAGAAAGAGAGTGAAGGCATTCCAGAACGAACTTTATGTCCGGAATGTTTGCTATTCCGGAATCCGTAATTTGTCTTTATGCATTAAATGTATTTGTCTTTTGTTTGATTTAACTAGTCATAGGACTTAGCTTTATTTGTTAAACACAGATATTCAGAGTGTCAGATGTAACTCTTTTATCCAGTCCTATGTTTGTAATCAGTTAGTACCATGTTTATTGTACTCCTATTTATAGGAATATTCAATGTTAAATCAATGACGGATTGTTCAAACTTTTTAGCAATATTTCACTTACTTCACTTTCTTTACAACATTCTCTTTGTTCTTCATTTATTAACTTTACTTTGATCTTAATTCTCATTCTGCATTTATGGCTTGAATATTTGTTGAATACATTAACTCAGACTTGACTGGTCTATCCAGACTTGACTGGAATATTCATTAGTAAGCAGACATTGATCTTAAAGTATTATCTCAAGGTTTGAGTTTTCAAACCTTGTCCCTGCGCATCAGATTAATTTGTTCTCTCAGCATTAACATCTGTGTCCTAAAAAGTAGGTATATAAGTTAAAATAACAAAATAAAAAAACAAATTATTACTTAACAATTAAGTCACACACACATTAAGTCATTAACAATTTAACAAACTATCAAACTACCAAATCAATTAAGTCTTTACCAATTTAACAAACTATCAAATCAATTAAGTCCTTAACAATTTACAAACGACCAATTTATAACAAATGAATTAAGCACTTAACAAATAAAGAAAAGTACCAAACTACCAAAATTCACTATAAAATACATCAAGTCCTTAACAATATAGAAAAGCTCCAAAGTACCAATTTCATAATAATTGCATTATGACCTTAACAAATTTGCAAAGTACCAAGCTACCAAATTCTTAAAGAGTTTAAGCAATACTTGAGTTTGTTGTGGTGCTTGTGACTATGCCTGTTGGATTAGGTGTCTAAGTCAATAACTAAATTAGTATATACTTGAATTATTAGCAAAGTCCTTTTGCGTTGCCCTCAAACCTACTAATTGAATAGGATGACTTTTAGACAGAGAGAATGATTTATTGATTTATTATATGATTAATAAATAGCATTAAATTAATTTATTAATATGTTATGAAAATAATATATCAATTAGAAATAGTAATATTTAATTAAGCATTAATCAGAAATTAATTAGAATTAATTTTGGGATTAATTGGATTGATTAAAAGTGCAAGGGTTAAAGTGTAATTGTTCAATAGTGGAACAAGAAAGGTTCCAGAACCTTCCTTGGAAGGGGTGGACGGTTTTTATGGTATTCCAGGGCATCTGGAATATTCCTGGCAGATAAATAGGAAGCTGGATAATTACCAATTTGAATTAATATTATTTTATTCAAATTAGGGTTATTTAGGGTTTATCTAGGGTTTCCAAGTTACACAATATAAAGGACCCTTGGCCTTGGATTTTCGACCACTCCTCCTTTAAAATAGATAGCCGAAAATCCCATCACCCCCCCCCCCACCCTTTCTCTTAAGCCTCCTTGTTGCTAGGGTTGGGTGTGAACCATCCGAGGCACGAGATTTCTGGTGCTAGTTTCCAAGCAACTACAAAAAGAATTGTTTGATTGTTTACTACAACAATCAAGAGGTATGTTTTTCTTCTATGTTTTTCGAAATTACCTAGGGTTATAGGGTTCTTGTTGTTCAATAGAATGTTACTTCAATAGAGTTATGACTAGATCTAATAGGTTGCATGTACCCTTAAGTGTATAAGGATTTATCCGCATTATTGCATGTAAAACCCATCAATGGTACTAGAGTGTATGGTTGCCTAACAATTGAATGTATATTGCTTGAAGTTGAACAAAACCTAATTGGAGGAAACAGAATCGACATTTTGTTGTGGCACCATGTCGTGGTGTTGTTCTGCCACAACGTGGTGATCTTCAAATCCATGTCTTTTTCCGTTCGACCACGACATGGCAATCGTCTGCCACGATGTGGGAGACCCTCAGATCAGCTAAAATTGTTTTTGCTTAATTTATAAATTGATTAGGATAATTACTTTAGATAATGTTTTTTAACTATATAAAACTGAATAATTATCTTTGTAATCTAATATCCTTATCTTGAATTTATGAATTATCCTTATGTTTTATTTACATTTAATTATTTGATTAATTAAAAGATAAAGATTAAAAACATAACTGGTTTACTTTAAATTAAATTAATTCATTAATTTCGAAAAAAAAATTATTTAAACCTAGTTTTTTGAAAGCGTTTTTAAAATACACCTTATATATAATGTTAAAAGTTAATTACTATATGTATAAGATTAAGTCATTCAGCTCGCTAGTATGCCTCATTCACGGAGCTGAACTATAAGGGGGTATAAGGAAAATGCCTATAAAATGGCGGTTGAATGGGTGTCCACTCTCACCCACCGCTTCCTTGTTTGGTGGAGGGTCGTTACCCAAAGGATCTAACAGGATAATAACTTCATTAATAAGTATAATAATATAAAGTAACTAAACCATTTTATAAAATCTTACTCTTAGTTAATTTAGGAAAAATATGAATAATATGATAATCCATAAAATTGCACATTATACTTTATAGTAGTTATTGGAGCGCGTGTGGTTAATTGGCACACTAATAGTGACTATAAAGAGTAATATAGGGCATCTCGGAAATTATCATTGATTAATGGAGCATGTGTGGTTAACTGACATATTAATATGCGATGATAAATGACATGGAGAGTGCCAAACATATTTGTATGTTTATTCACATCTTGTTTATGATCCTCAGTATCTCAGTCAGAAATAGTAGAGCATAACCTGAGATTAAACATGCTATTGATAGATTCAGTGAATCTCAAAAGATCTAGGAATTTCATAGTTCGAAATTGGTAAATTGATTTTACCTACCTTTATAAATTCGCGATAAGATTACGACATCCCTCTTCTTAGTAGTGAGTTGTTATTTTAGATCGTAGACTTAATTATTTATTATGGGTTAAAATATTAAGGATTATTGTCATCTAACTAAAACTATTTCTTTTTCTCTATACATGTCTACTCCTGGTGATGCTTCTGCTCCTTCATCGTCTACCCACTACTCGGGTTTCTCCCTACTCTCTATCATGTCCAAAGTGACCTTTGATGGCACCAACTACAGTGATTGGATGCGTAACATCAAGATGGCTCTTCAATTCGAGGGCAAAGAATATGTCCTTGAATAAAAACTCGTTGAAATCGATGAAGCTAAAGCTACTCCAGAACAACTAGCCTTCTACAAGAAACACTATGATGATGCAACAAAAGTTGCTTGCATCATGGTCGCTACAATGGCTCCTGAGTTTCAAAGGTTCTATAAGGACTATTGGCCCTATGAGATGAACAATGACCTTGTGGAAAAGTACCACAAGAGAGCTCGTCAAGAGAAATATGAATTGGTCAAGTCCCTCATGGCTTGCAAGATGAAAGAGGGAGATTCTGTGTGAAACCACGTGCAGAGAATGCAAAGATACGTTGAACGCCTTGTTAGGCTAAATGTGCATTTTGACGATTAGTTAGCCATTGACATGGTCTTGAACTCCTTTCCGAGTTGTTATGATCAGTTCATATTGGCTTATCATTTGAACAACACGGAAACCAAATTGGCTCAACTCCAAAACTTGCTACAAACCGTTGAGTTGGGAATGAAGGGAAAGAATACAACCCCTTCCACTAATGCTCATTTTCTTGCCATTGGTAAAGGATAAGGGAAGAAGAGGAAGGCTGCTCCCAAAGCTAACTGGAAGAACAATGCCCAATATGGATCATCTAGCAATGGCCCAAAGGCAAGGCCCAACTCAGACATTCAGTTGTTAGTGAACCCAAAGAGGCCAATTATTACTATTGCAATCACAAGGGCCATTAAAAGAAGAGTTGCCCCAAGTACCTTCAAGACATCAAGGATGGAAAGGTGAAGCCATCGTGATCAGGTATATACACTATTCAAACTAATAACTCACAATCTACTTGTTGTTGGGTCTTTGATATAGGATTTAGTTTTCACATTTGTTCTGATATGAAGAAACTAAAAGAAAGTAAAGAGGTGGAGCATGGGAGGATGAATCTGATCATGGAAAATAGGCTATCTTCTCCTGTTGCCAAGATTGGGATCTGCTTAGTAGTGAAGTTAATTTAGATTAGATAGATTGTTGTTATTCGTTAGAAATGACGTGAAACATTATTTCATTTCGTGCATTGTTCAGACAATGTTTTCATTATTCATCTAATGATTTGACTAGTTCAATTTTGGTTTATAAAAATTGTGTTTTTTATATTTGAAGCTTTACCTTGTAATGGTGTGTATGAAAATGTGACTTCTGTTGATAGCTTAGACAATAGTGTATTTCACGTTGATTCTTCTAATGTTTTAGACAAGGCATGCTTGTAGCATTGTCGTCTTGGGCGCATTAACAAGAAACGCATCGCCCAAATCCAAAAGGACAAAGTCTTGGAGTCATTTGACCTAAGGCTAAATGATGAATGTGAATCCTGTCTTCTGGGAACGATGACAAAATCACCTTTCACTGGATCTTGTGAAAGAGGTGAAGATTTTTTGGACCTTATATACACAGATGTGTGTGGACCCTTCAGATCCACCACAAGGGATGCTAATCGATTTTATATAACATTTACGGATGATTATAGCAGGTATCGTTATATCTACTTGATCAAACATAAATCAGAAACCTTTGAAAAGTTCAAAGAATTTAAACATGAAGTCGAGAATCAATTAGGCAGGAAGATAAAGATGCTTTGATCAGATAGAGGAAGAGAGTATCTAAGTATGGAGTTCCACGACTACATCAAGGAATGTGGAATAGTTTCACAATTAAATCCTCCGAGAACGCCACACCGTAATGGTGTGGCTGAGAGGCACAATCGAACCTTGTTGGACATGGTTCGTTCCATGATGAGTCAAGCCACTCTTCCCATTTCCCTTTGGGGGTATGACCTAGAGGCAACCACCCATATCCTCAATCTTGTCCCAACTAAAAAGGTTGCAAAAACACCTCACGAGATGTGGGTATGGAAGGTTCCCTCGTTAGAACATATCAAAGTTTGGGGTTATGAAGCTTTCATTAGACGAGAGACTCATGACAAGATAGAAGCCAGAAGTGAGAGATGTATTTTCATTGGCTACCCACAAAAGTCCTTTGGATACTTGTTCTACAGACCTAGTGAAAACGTGGTCTTTGTAGCATGAAGAGGAGTATTTCGCGAGAGAGAGCTCATATATAAAGAGGACAATGGGAGCACAATTGCCCTTGAAGAGATTCAAGAGTTAACCAATAAAGGAACCTTAGAAGACACTATCACTCAACCAGAGGAGGAAGTTCAAGTTGAGCCAGTTGACAA
The DNA here is from genome assembly GCF_052849685.1 of Lactuca virosa. Classification (NCBI taxonomy): domain Eukaryota; kingdom Viridiplantae; phylum Streptophyta; class Magnoliopsida; order Asterales; family Asteraceae; genus Lactuca; species Lactuca virosa. The sequence continues at coordinate 197,168,078 of NC_136433.1, read as the reverse complement.
TTCATTTCCTCTTCGTTGTTCCAATAGAGTTAGCATGCCACCAATGTTATTGTTGGATTAATGTCTAAGTCCATAACTATATTTGGTATGTACTTGACCCGACCCGGGCATGGTCCATTTGGGTTGCACTTCACCGGCACAATTTATATGGATAGTCTTTTGAGAATAGTATATTTATGATTTATATTAATATATTATAAGTTCTAATATATTAATATGGAATCATATTATTTAATTAGTATTGATCAAGAATTAATTTAGAATTAATTAAGTGATCAAAAAAGAACTAATTAAATATGGACTCTTATATATATGGAATGGGCCAAGTTCATTTAGGTTGGGCTAAGCTTTCATGGATGGTCCATGGAGCTTTTAACCCATGGATCCTATGTAAATGAAAGGTCATGGGTATTAGGGTTTACATGGATGTAACCCTAATCCTCCATAATATATAAAGGGGTCCTTGGCTCACAAAATTGGCACAAGTGTGTGAAAATAAGAGTGAGCCGATTTTAGTGTGCATACATATTCTCTCAAGTTCTTCCAATGTGTTTTGGTGATTTGTGATTCCATTTGAGGCTTCCAAACTATTGGGGCTAAGCTCTTAAAGCTTGAAGACATCAAGCTACATCAAAAGGTATGTCATCTAACTAGAACTTTGTAGTATAGGTGCTTCATAATATGCTAGTTAGGATGAAACCTTGGAATAGTTAATATTTGCATGTATAATAGAGATAACATAGATCCAAGGTTTATAGGGTTGCATGTACACCATAGGAGTGTTAGAATGCTCAAAACCCAACAGTGGTATCAGAGCCATGGGTTGTTTTTTGTTATATTGATGCAAATGTTTTATTTTCAAAGTTGAAAAAAAAAGGAAAAAAAACATGACGTTTGTCAAATTTTAAGATAATTACTTGTTTTTGTGAAAAACTAATTATTTGTAAAATTTGAATCATTTGCTATATGAGTTGAATTAGGTCAAATTTAGTAAAAGATAAAATGATATGATTATTTTATTAGTTTTAAAAGTTTGATCAAAAGAGTTTTTTGAAACCTCCATAAGTTATGGATATGAAAAGGTTTTTAAAAAAAATTGATTCAAAGTTTTTTTATGGAGTTACAAAACTTGGTCTTAATGTTTTAAAGAATTCCATAACTTGTTCTTAAGTTATGGAACACGAAAAGTTTCATCATAAAACAAGTATTTAACTCCATAAGTTATGGAATCCAAAAGTTTTCAAGAGTTACAAAACTTGCCCTCAAGTTTTGGAATTTGGAAAAAGTTTTTTTTTATGATAAAAAAAAGAATTGAATTCTAAAACTCTTGGGTTCATAACTTAAACAATTAATTAAATGGTTTTAATTTTGAATTTAATAATTGGAATTATGATGTTTTGTTGAATAGTTCAAATTAACTCTTATGGACTTTATTAATAGTTAATTAAAGCGTTTAATTAGAAGAGAATTAATAATTCCATAATGACATGGTTTAAATTTAATTAAATTAAGAGTATAGTTTAATTAATAGATTAAACCACCAAGTATTTTAAATGTCTAAAATACACCCTTATACTATTATAATATTAAAAGTTTAATATATTATATGTATAAGAGCAAGTCGTCTTACCATTAGTAGGCCTCATTCACGAAGCCGGTCTATAAGGGGGGGGGGGGGTATAAGGTTACTGCCTATAAAATGGCAGTTTAATGGGTGTCCACTCTCACCCACCGCTTCCTTGACTGGTGGAGGGTCGTTAGCCGAACAGGTACGACAAGGACTATAATTCTCCCTTCATTAAAAGTATTAATGATAAATACTAAGTAACTAAACTTTTTATAAATTCCCAATCTTAGTTACTTAGGAAAATGTGAATAAGGTGCTAATCCATGAAATTACACTTTGCACTTTGTTTAAGCTGTTAGTGGAGCGTGTGTGGTTAACCGGCACACTAACCTGGACTTAACAAGGTAGGCAAAGGGTAACTTAATGTTTATCATAGTATCGTTGGAGCGTGTGTGGTTAACCTGCACATCGATTGAGGGGTAAATATTAAGGGTACCAAGTATATTTGCATGGTTACTTCACACCTTGTTTTGTGATCCTCGGCATCCCAGTCAGAAAACCTGAAGGGCACACTCGAGATTGAAACATGCCATTGAAAAGTTCAATGAATCTCAAAAAAATCTAGGAGTTTTAAAACCAATTAAAACCTAATAATACATTTCGTTTATCTTGGTGGAAATTGGTGAATCGTCATTCACCTACCTTCAAATATTTCATAGCTTGGATTACGGCATCCCTCTTCCAAGTTATAAAATAGTTTGTTGGGTCCTAGCCTTAATATATCATATTGGGTGTTATATTAAGGACTTAAATCAACTTTACGTGAATTTCTCCCATTGTTGATGTCTGGTTTAGACAACAATGATCTTCCCAAACCAAGCTTTCCTAATGAATATGACTTCCCGAGTTTGGCTCATGAAAGTCATACTTCTCTTCCTCCACCTCCTCCAATTATTCTCCCTAACCCACAAGTTCAAGGTCACTCAAGCCCTAATGGCAAGCAAGGTCTATGTGTGATCACATCTTAGAGATGAAGTCACATATTGACAAGCCGGGAGAGTTGGGTGTCAAAATCTTGAGAAAGTTGGATGTTCGATCACTTTCTAAGTCACATAGTGAGTTCCTTTGGGACTACTATGAAACAGACTATGACATGAACCTTAATGATCATATCTATTTGCTTGGTGCTGCTGAATCAGCAATGATTTGGAACGATAGTAAAGCAAATTTGATTAGAAGATCAACTTCCCAAAAACTTTATGGACAGTGACAATGGTGACACTGGAAATCCAGAAAAAGCATTCTCTTCCCAATGGAAAGGGATTGGCCATAGTCAACCCGGTTGACCAAATGGTAAAGAGAAAGGCTAAGTCTGAGATAGTCCCATTACCAAAGGGTCCATATGTTTATTTTGCCAAAGGAAGGGGCGTTGATTGCAAAGCTGCCAAATTTACCTAAGGATGTTAAAGTCAATAAGTTTGACTCTACATCAGGTAGAGCCCATTATCTAACTTTGTTAAGTTCTATTCTGAGATCCTCATTACATGATGTGACTGGGTCACATGTTGATGTTTTAAGAATCAAAGAATAGAGAGAAATCTTAAAGGAAGTATATGCTGATTCTGATCGCGAAGGTGGATTTCGATCGCTTCAGAATTTTGAGCAGTTGCTTAAGAAGTTATGATATATTGCTAAGGAATAGATAACAACAATTTTCCATGTGGATTGTAAGGATAAGTTTTTCCACAAAGTTTTAAAATAAAAGAAAATTGTTTAATTTTATTTATTTGAAGTATCCTTACAATGGCATTTGTGGAAAATTGTTGCTTATATGATTCCACTGACAGCAATATTGGAAAATGGATTTGATTCTTTCATTTGTGGTAGTGTCTAAATTTACCAAATCAGGAAAGTTCCTCATCACCCAAGTTTCAATTGGACCGAAACTTGGAATCATGCAAATTGAATAGTATGATGAATGAGAACTTTCAAGCATTGGAAAATCAAGACTAATTACTTGTTCACATGGATGTGTGAGTCAAGTGAAGGACTAAAGGGATCGAGTACATATTCTTGTGCACTGGTCATGTCCACCACAAAGCTCGTTAAGACTATTTGATTTACTAAAGTTTAGTAAATATGGTTATACTTACAAGTTTAAGTATAATTCTGAAACATTGGAAAAGTCTCAATGTATGGTAGAACGAATGGGAAGAGTCAAATTAGGCAGAAAGATAAAAGTTTCTCAAATCTGAAAAGATGGGAGACTACTTTAGTATCATGTTTGTGATCATCTTAATGATTTAGAAATCATATCACAATTAGTCCTCTAAAGGTCATCTTAGTGCATTCTTATGACTAAGAAGAGGAGTCATGAATTGTAGAAATGGTTAGATCAGGAAGATGAGTCATACTTCGTTCCAAAACAATTCTTAGAGTCATACTCCAAGATTGTAACTTGAGTGACATATCTTAAAGAAAGGTTTAAAACACTTGTCAAATGTAAGAGTAAAAGTGTCCTACTCTTGTACATTTGAAATTGGTAAGTTGTGATGTTTTGGATAAAACAAAGACCAACTAAGGCCAATTGTGTGAAGTGTTTGTCTTGATAAAGAATCTGCACTATCTCTTGAATATTTGGAAAGATAGTATTATATGTCAAGAGGATAGTGGGAGTCTTAAAGATCCTAAAAAGAATTTCAAGAACTAATCAAGAATAAAACCTGAGGTTCTTCACTAGCACACGACTTGAGGTTTATAACCTATCGTGTTGACATATTCTGTGCCCATTCCAATTAAAGTTGGCTTTGCATAGGAGTTCTAAAAGTTCTCAATTGGTTGCATAACAACTTGGAAGCAATGGCAGGCCCGGTACTGTCAGGTGGCAAGAAGTTAAGATTGCATAAGTTCAGTCCATATGAGTTTCGATTTGTCATTATCCTTGTCTTGTGACTATGGTTTTGACGATTCACATGGATAAGAACACATACACCATAAAATCTTAAGGGTCATAAGGTTTCTCTCCGATTCATGAAAATGATGGTGAGGAAACACTTCCACCAAGTAGATTTGAAGCAGATGGCAAAAGGTCTAAACAATTGAGACTATGATTACGGCATCCTTTTTCATAGTTCTGAAATTGTTTAGACACACATGCATGCTATCTAAGGAAAGGTGTATGATTTTGATAAAGTTTTATCAAAGCATCTCGTATTAGAAATCTGAACTTTGGTAAGAAAGTCAATAAAGTATTGATTTCTAGAAGTCCAGCTGATTTCTGAGTACATGTCAAAGCTAGTGGGAGCATAAGTGTTATGCTAATAATCATCATGTTAGTGGGAGCATGATAATTATTGTTAGTGTTGCAAGTTAGCAATGTTAATTATAGAAAACAAAAGTTTCAATTCGTGAGGCTGCAGGGATTGAAAAAGTTGTTTTGCTATAATTAAGGGAAAGGATATACTTCATTTCAGTTCTAAAGGCTTAGATTGAGACCTTAATCATCTTTAGTCAAGAATATATATATGAATTTCATGTTGGATTGGTTCAACTTAAGGAAATTCTATATATTTCGTTCTCAAAATTCGATTATGATTACGGCATCCCTCTTCATAGTCAAATTTTGAAAACATGGCAAATAAAAATATTGTAGCAAAAGACTGGTCTAGAATCATGTCTTTATGTGAGACATCATGAATCGTGTACCATTTGCTTTGGGTACAGGATCGATTGCATGTGCTATAATATTTGTCATTTCTAAATTTTTCCAAATGCCCAGAGGCATTAAGAAGGGAAAAGGTCTAGAATTGGATATGACTAAAATGATTAAGCAATTGTCGAGGACAATATGAGGTTTACCAAAGATTGGTTGCTCAGGGACAGTTGGAAGTATAGTGCTATTTTTGGAAGGACCATATTGACATATTCTGAAAAAAGGCATCTCTTATTCAGAAGTGATAGTCAAAATGAGAATATGGAGTTGTCTCCATAGGTGGAAGTTATCTGTGTAATATTAGAAAACTTAATGCAAGAATCATGTCCAAAGAAATATACTTTGAATATGAGACTTAGTTTCCATGGAGTTGATCTCCATTGGAATACCTTATAATCTGTTGACAAGTCTTTGTGACTTTGTACATATTCATTACAGGAGGGTCAGTGCATATAAGTTTAAAATCTAAACAGATTTCGATAAATGATAGGAATTTGAAATTCTCACATTTTTCGATAAGGATTTGGGAGTGTGAAATTAGAATCATTGAAATTATGTTCAATTGGTTTATTTCACAAAGTAAGGATCATAGACAAACATAGAGTGCATACTTGGTGTATGGCAAAGCTATTGTTTAAGAAAAACATAGTGTACATGCTTGGAGCATGGGACAACTAGTGTTTTTAATTCAAGTATAAAGTTGATAAAACCGAAACAATGAATAATGAGTAATCAGTATGGTGATAAATAAAAGTGTTTATTTATATTCATAGGGTTTGATACCATATTTGATTCATTTATTCTTGTGTTTCACTTTGCATGTTTTGACTTCCAGAATAACTAAGTCGCTCTTCCTGAATGATTAAGTTATTCAAACCATCCACAGTCGGTCATATGTTGGAAGTAGATATGAATCAAGACTGTCATGGGTTGGTTTGTAGAGGTCCAAGTTGGTGGACAAAGTGGTGCTACAACACTCATGAGTGCTCATAAGTTCTGAGTATTGGATTCAACCCGCGCTCATTTGAATCACTTCATGGATTTTATCACGAGTGATCATGAGACGATAATATCTTATATTCTTCAAACCTAGAGATATGAGTTGTTACTATGAGTTGGTTATACATTGATTGGACGAAAGCGTATTTGGTAACTCGATGTTATAAAACGTGCCTTTGTGTATGATTCAACAAGTAGTAGAACAAGCCATATGAGTCGAAGTTTATCCATTCCTTTTACCTTCGGGATAAAAGCGATATATGTGGGCCCCTCGATGATTTAGCAATGACACATGTGAGTGCTTGGCCAAGCCAGGACTGATTTGATTTGTTTAATCAGCCAGTCATCATAAATCGAAAATCGAGAAACAACAAATGGACAGATAGAATGATTATAATCCATGTCTCAGTCCATATGATATCTAGAATGGAGGAATATATGATCCCTTATCTAATGGACAAGTCATTGACAAGGTCAGAGTTCGACAGCGGCTTTAAGAGCTACGATTGCCAGTTAGGTTTTGAAGTCATACTCAATAATAGTTTTAGACTTATCCAAGTGGGAGACTGTTGGATTAATGTCTAAGTCCATAACTATATTTGGTATGTACTTGACCCGACCCGGGCATGGTCCATTTGGGTTGCACTTCACCGGCACAATTTATATGGATAGTCTTTTGAGAATAGTATATTTATGATTTATATTAATATATTATAAGTTCTAATATATTAATATGGAATCATATTATTTAATTAGTATTGATCAAGAATTAATTTAGAATTAATTAAGTGATCAAAAAAGAAAGACTCTTATATATATATGGAATGGGCCAAGTTCATTTAGGTTGGGCTAAGCTTTCATGGATGGTCCATGGAGCTTTTAACCCATGGATCCTATGTAAATGAAAGGTCATGGGTATTAGGGTTTACATGGATGTAACCCTAATCCTCCATAATATATAAAGGGGTCCTTGGCTCACAAAATTGGCACAAGTGTGTGAAAATAAGAGTGGGCCGATTTTAGTGTGCATACATATTCTCTCAAGTTCTTCCAAGGTGTTTTGGTGATTTGTGATTCCATTTGAGGCTTCCACACTATTGGGGCTAAGCTCTTAAAGCTTGAAGACATCAAGCTACATCAAAAGGTATGTCATCTAACTAGAACTTTGTAGTATAGGTGCTTCATAATATGCTAGTTACGATGAAACCTTGGAATAGTTAATATTTGCATGTATAATAGTGAAAACATAGATCCAAGGTTTATAGGGTTGAATGTACACCATAGGAGTGTTAGAATGCTCAAAACCCAACAGTTATATGGTTTCCATATAACATTAGATGGTGATACGTTTATCAGTGATCAAACACTGATAAATTTGGATGAGCCAGCAAACTACAAGGAAGCGATGGCAGGCCCTGAGGCTGCCAAATGGAAAGAGGCAATGGACAACGAGATTAAGTCTATGTATGACAACCAAGTTTGGAATTTGGTTGATCAAGAACCCATCCGAAAGACAGTTGGTTGCAAATGGATCTTCAAGAAGAAGACCGAGATAGATGGAAATGTGAACACATTCAAGGCATGACTGGTTGCGAAGGTATTTACTCAAATTCCAAGGATTAACTATGATGAGACCTTCTCACCAGTGGCCAAGATAAAAATCCATTAGGATAATGCTCGCCATAACTGCCTTTCATGATTATGAAATTTGGCAGATGGATGTCAAAACCACTTTTCTTAATGGGAAGTTGGCTGAAGATGTTTACATGAGTCAGCCACAGGGTTTTATTGATGCAATGTTTCCCAATATAGTGTGTAAGCTTGATAAATCCAGTTATGGATTGAAACAAGCATCTCGCAACTGGAATCTTTGCTTCCATGAGAAAGTCAAAGAACTTGGTTTCTCTAGGAGTGAAGATGAGTCATGTGTCTATGTCAAGGCTAGTGGGAGTATAGTAACATTTCTAGTATTGTATGTTGATGACATACTACTTATAGGAAACGATGTTCCAACCTTGCAAGGAGTAAAATCTTGGCTGGGAAAGTGTTTCGCTATGAAAGATCTAGGAGAGGCTGTCTATATTCTTGGGATAAGAATTTTGAGATATAGAAAGAAAATACTAATTGGACTTAGTCAAAGTACATACTTAGAAAATGTACTAAAACGGTTTAGTATGGAAAATTCCAAGAAAGGAGAGCTACCGATTCAGAGCAATGCCAAATTGAGTAAGACTCAAAGCCCCAGAGACAGTTGATATGAGTCGAGTCCTTTATGTTTCGGCTATAAAATCTATCATGTACGATATGACATATACTTGCCCTGTTGGACAAAGGATATGATTCTTGTCTTTGGAGGCAGTGATACGTTAAGCATGACTGGGTATAGTGACACAAGCTTTCAGACAGATAGAGACAACTTTTGATCTTAATCTGGATGAGTGTTTACATTAAATGGTGGAGAAGTTACTTGGAAAAGTTCCAAGAAAGACACAGTGGTTGATTCTACGTACGAATCAGAGTACATAGCGGCAAGTGAAGCATCAAAGGAAGCGGCTTGGCTGAAAAACTTTATCGGAGATCTTGGAGTAATTCCAACCATTCAGGAGCATATGGAACTTTTCTGTGATAATGAAGGAGCATTTTCTTTGACTAAAGAACCGAGAGACCATGGAAATTCAAGACATATCGACATAAAGTACCATTATATCAGACATAGGGTTGAACGAGGTCATCTGATAGTGAAGAGAGTTTTATCGGAAGAGAATCCTGCAGATCCTCTCATAAAGGCTTTGAGTAGGATTAAAAATAGTTAGCATGCTAGGAGCAATGGTTTGAGAGATGATATTAGCTTTAGTAGTTAGAAGATTAGGTTGAAACTTGTAACAAAAATAAATGTAACTAATCTTTGGTGATTAAATAATAGAGATTATTTATGAGTTTATTTATTGTCTTTGTCAATTATTTATTCTTGTGTTTTGTTTTGCATGTTTTACTTTCCGAATAATTTAATTATTCAGATTCCACAATCACTCATAATTTGGGAAGTAAGTAGTGAATTAAGACTATCATGAATTGGATTGTAGATTGTCTAAGGGAGTTAGACATAGCAATTGTATTGCAAGAACATTCATGAGTACCTAGAAATGGAGATTTAACTATTGGATAAACCCACGCTTAGAGAATTACTTCATGGATTATATCACGAGTAATTATGAGATGATAATATCTTATATTCTTGAAACGAAGATATATGAGATGTAATTTACAAGTTGGTTATGCTTTGGTGTTGCGAAAATGTGTCAATAACATGATCTTATAAAACACAGTATAATGTATGATTTGATAAGTAAAGGATACAAACATATGAGTCAAAGTTTATTCATTCCTTTTTCCCTAATGGGAAAAGAAATATCTTTGGGCCCCTCGGTGATTTGGTGTTTACATATAGTGTTGGGCCCGGCCAGGACTTGATTGATGTGTTCAATTTGAAGTCTTATATCGTAATTACAAATCAGGAAATCGGGAAACAAAACTTGGACAATGAGATTGATTCTAATCCATGTCTTATGTATGTATCATATCTAGTAGAACGGAGGAATATTTGATCACTTATCTTAGGACCAATGTCTTTTTAGTTCAGAGTTCGGCAGTTGCTATGGAAGCACTCTTTGTTGTTTAGTTTAGAAGTTACTGGTAATTGCAATTATAGACTTATCTAAGTGGGAGACTTTTGGATTATGTGTATAAGCCAATAACTAAATTAGTATATACTTGAATTATTAGTAAAGTCCTTTTGGCTTGCCCTTATACCTAGTAATTGAATAGGATGACTTTTAGAGAGAGAGAATGATTTATTGATTTATTATATGATTAATAAATAGCAATAAATGAATTTATTAATATGTTATGAAAATAATATATTAATTAGAAATAGTAATATTTAATTAAGAGTTAATCAGAAATTAATTAGAATTAATTTTTGGATTAATTAGATTGATTAAAAGTGCAAGGGTTAAAATGTAATTGTTAAACAGTTGAACAAGAGAGATTCCAAAACCATCCTTGGAAGGGGTGGATAGTTTTTAGGGTATTCTATGGCATCTAGAATATTCCTTGAAGATAAATAGGAAACTGGATAATTACCAATTTAAATTAATATTATTTTATTCAAATTAGGGTTATTTAGGGTTTCCAAGTTACTCTATATAAAGGACCCTTGGCCTTGGATTTTTGACCACTCCTCCTTTATAAGAGATAGCCGAAAATTCCATCATCCCTTCTCCTCTCTCTTAAGCCTCCTTGTTGTTAGGTTTGGGTGTGAACCATTAGAGGCACGGGATTTCTGGTGCTAGTTTCCAAGCAACTACAAAAAGAATTGTTTGATTGTTTACTACAACAATCAAGAGGTATGTTTTTCTTTTATGTTTTTCGAAATTACCTAGGGTTATAGGGTTCTTGTTTTTCAATAGAATGTTACTTCAATACAGTTATGACTAGATCTAATAGGTTGCATGTACCCTTAAGTGTATAAGGATTTATCCGCGTTATTGCATGTAAAACCCAACAATGACTGCCACTGAGAGGGAGAAGTAGTACATGCTATGAAGGGAGGCTTAGACCTCATGCCTCTCACATGTCCCCTTGGAGCGCCTAAAACCTTCTCGAATATGCATATCCAATCAATCTGTAATGACCAAAATTTTACAAAGAAATTTTTCATTTTTAATTAATAAAACACATTTGCATAATCCATGAAATCCCATCATAATTGTTTTCAAATCGGTATTCATTACAACTTATTTAATTCATCAGAGTGTCCCCAAAAACATATCAGTAAAAGAGAGATGGAATGCATGCCGCACCATCACGCCTAGCCCTTGCCCTTGGGCTCAGATGTACCTGAAACAAATCAACAACCTGTAAGCGACATGCTTAGTGAGTCCCCCAGAGCATACCACACACAAATACACATACACATATCTTGTTAGCTAATTAAAGCTACAGACACATCACATAAGCCATGCATAATGCCACGGGATATCCCACATGGTCTTCACCTAGGATTGCCATGGGCTACCCCACATGGTCTTATATCCAATACCATAGGCTCCCCCTCATGGACTTTACCTAGGAATGCCATGGGCTACCCCACATGGTCTTATATCCAATGCCACGGGCTCCCCCCAGGGTCTTCCATGCAAAACACACAATCACATATCATAACGAATCACATTCCATATCAAATCACATAATGACCATCACATATAACCTAATCATATAATGGGCCGGCCTTGGTGCCTTAGACCCATTGGTATGGTGAGAAGACTCACCTTTCAAAGGCTGAACTGGCAAACTCTAATCGGATATATCCCACGCTGCTCCTCCCAAACTATCTATAATCAATGAGTAAAAAATCAGCATAATCCCATAAATACCCCCCCCCAGGGTCAACCCTGGTCAAAGTCAAGGTCTATAGTCAAGTTCAACAGTCCATATTGACCTTGACTCGTCGAGTACAAACAGTCACTCGTCGGGTTCCCTGCTTACTCATCGACTCGCCGAGTCACCCGAGGGACTCGTCGAGTTCCTTGATGTTTACGGCCGTAAACTAGCGACCGTACACCCCTGACCGTGAACCCATGGCCATGAACCCTTGGCCGTGAACCCTTGGCCGTAAATGAGAAAACCCTCTCGACTCGCTGAGTCTTTTGCACGACTCGCCAAGTCCCCCCTTAGTCCACTATGTTTACGGCCCTTTTTAGTAGGACTCAAGGTCCCAAACTTCATATCTATCCTCTACTAGTGTGGATAACACGTAAAGTTGCAAACTTTACGTGCATGCAAGGCCTCACATGGCCATAACACCCAAAACTAACCTTCAAAAAGGTTTTCATGCATGGAGAGGGAATGAGCTTAATAAAAGATGCAACTTTATGATATTTGGGACCTAAGAAGGTCCAGATCTGGAACCATATCCTTGCGATAGGTCCATATCTAAGCTTGCTTCCATTTCCTCAAAGTTGGTCATAACCATCAAATAGAATCTAAGCTTAAGGTAACAGGTTCATACCTTAATTTAATGCCCAAGACGAACTAGATGCTAGATCTAGTGTTTTCCCCTTGATACTTCTTCTTCAAACTTGGAATTCCTTCCACAATTCCAAGGTTTAAGCTCCCAAAGCTCTTACTTCACACACCCAAGTGTTTGCGGCCGTAAACGCTTTCTTATGATGCTAAGGGAGGCTACAAAGGCGTATAATGATGTTTATATAGGGGGCAAACCCCAAAATTAGGGTTTTCTTTAAACAGCTTGGACTCGCTGAGTTGACCCTACTGACTCACCGAGTCACCTCTGTCCTGCGTTCCAGATACCCGACTCTACTCGACGAGTTGGTCCTCCAACTCGCCGAGTCCATGCACGAACCTCTCCAAATTGTCAACTTTCAGCCAATACCTGAATCGGGTGTTACAAGTCTCCCCCACTTGAACTAGACTTCATCCTCGAAGTCTACTGACCCAAATAAATCGGGATAATGCTCGCACATCTCTTCTTCCAGTTCCCACGTCCACTCAGAACCCTTCTGATGCTGCCATTGCACTTTCACCAGTCTTACTTCCTTATTTCGAAGAACCTTCGTCTTCCTATCCAATATGGCAACGGGCTTCTCGATGTAGTTCAAGCTCTCATCCACCTGGATATCACTCAACAAGACAACCGTAGCCTCGTCGGTGACACACTTCCGAAGTTGCGACACATGGAACGTGTTGTGAATCTGGTTAAGCTCCTCTGGCAGATCCAAGCGATATGCCACTTTCCCCACTCGGGCCGTGATCCTGAACGGGTCTATATACTGAGGCCCCAACTTGCCCCTTTTCCGAAACCTGATGATCCCTTTCCAGGGCGACACCTTCAGCAACACGAAATCCCCCACCTGAAACTCAAGATCCGATCATCGTCGGTCGGCATAGCTTTTCTGACGGCTCTGCGCGACCCGCAGCCGGTCGCGCACCTGCTGAATCAATCCAGTAGTCTTGAGCACTACTTCAGTACTCCCCATGACCCGATGTCCAACCTCATACCAACAAACCGGGGTCCTACACCTCCGACCATATAACATCTCAAACGGAGCTCGATCGATGCTGGCATGGTAACTGTTATTGTACGAAAACTCTGCCAGTGGGAGATACATATCCCAACTCCCTCCAAAATCCAACACGCATGCCCGCAGCATATCCTCCAGTGTCTGGATCGTTCTCTCACTCTGACCGTCGGTTTGGGGGTTGTACGCCGTGCTAAAATGTAGCTGAGTGCCCAACGCCTCGTGGAATTTCTTCCAGAACCTGGATGTGAACCGAACATCACGATCCGAGACTACCGACACAGGAACCCCATGTCTAGCCACTACCTCACGCACGTAAATATCCGCCAACTTCTCTGCAAATATACTTTCTGAAATCGGAATGAAATGGGCACTCTTCGTCAGTCTATCCACAATCACCCATATGACATCCACACCCCTCGCCGTCCTTGGCAACTTTGTAATGAAGTCCATCGTGATCTCCTCCCAGTTCCATATGGGAATGGGTAGCGGTTGGACCTTACCATGAGGCCGCTGATGCTTGGCCTTGACCTTCCTGCAGGTCAAGCACCACTCTACAAACCATGCAATTTCCCGCTTCATGCATGGCCACCAATAACTCATCCTCAAGTCCATATACATTTTTGTAGCTCCTGGATGTATAGAGTGATGGGTTTTGAGCATTCTAACACTCCTATGGTGTACATGCAACCCTAGAAACCTTGGATCTATGTTTGACTAATATACATGCAAATAATTATTTTTCCAAGGTTCTTATCCTAACTAGCATGGCATGGGGTACTTGAATCAAATAAAACTAGTAGAATTACTTACCTTGTAGTAGTAGTTGATTGCTTGGAGTTTGAGAGCCTAGCACCAATAATGTGGATGCCTCAAATGGAAGTCACAAATCACCACAAACTTGGAAACTTGAGAGAATAGTCACAAACTTCTTGAGATCGGCCCTCTTGGTTTACACACATCAACTAGTCTTATTTCAAGAACCAAAGCCTCCTTTATATAGTGTGGTGGATTAGGGTTACATCCATGTAAACCCTAATACCCATGTCTTTTCATTTCCATGAGATCCATGGGTTAAAGCTCCATGGACTTTCCATGCAAGCCTAGCCCATTCCAAATAAGCATTAGCCCACACTATATAAATACAAGAGCCCATATTTAATTAGTCATACTTTTGATCTCTAAATTAATTCTAAATTAATTATAGATCAACACTAATTAAATAATATGATTTTATATTAATATATTAGAACTTATAATATATTAATAAATCATAACTTATACTATTCTCAAAAGATTATCCGTAAATTGTTCGGGTGAAGTGCAACCCAAATGGACCATGCCGGGTCGGGTCAAGTACATACCAAATATAGTTATGGACTTAGACACTATCTCCAACAGTCTGCCACTTGGATAAGTCTAATAACTATAGTTGCAAGTATGACTTCAGGAACCGATCAACAATTGTAGCTCTTAAAACTCTGTTGAACTATGAAGCGCCATTTTAGATAAGTGATCATATAATCCTCTGTTCTAGATATCAGCCGGACAAATACATGGAACATGGTCTTGCTTATTGTCCAGCATTTGTTTCCCGATTTCCGATTTGTTTGACATAGAACTTAACTGAACACATCAATTTAGTTCTGACCGGGCCCGGTACATAGGTCAAAACAAAATCATCGAGGGGCCCAAATATCGCTTCTAATCCTAGAAGGAACAGATAAACTTCGACTCATATGTTTGCTCTACTACTTGTTGAATTACACACAAAAGCACAATTTATAACATCGAGTTACCAATGCATTTTCGTGCAATCAATGCATAACCAACTCATAGGCAACAAATCATATCTCTAGGTTTGAAGACTTATATGATATTACCGTCTCACGATCACTTGAGATAAATTCCATGAAGTGATACAAGTGAGCGTGGGTTGAATCCAATACTCATAACTTATGAGCATTCATGAGTGCTGTAGCCCCGCTTTGTCTAACATCTTAGACCTCTACAAGCCAACCCATGACAGTCTTGATTCATATCTACTTCCAACATATGACCGACTGTGGAGAGTTTGAATAATATGATATAAACCATAACATAATTATTCTGGAAGTCAAAACATGCAAAAAGAAATAATAGTAAACGATTGACAAGAGATAGCAACACTTTACTCATAAATAACAGCTTTTATTTATCATCAAATGTCAATTACATTTTACAAATTTCAAGATTATCTAACTACTAAAACTAATATCATCCTTCAGCCCTATGCTCCGAGCATGCCGGAGATGCTTAGCCCGAGTCAGTCCCTTCGTGAGGGGATCTGCTGGGTTCTCATCCGATGATACCCTCTTTGCCACGAGGATTCCTTCTTCTATTCGATGTCTGATGAAGTGGTATTTTCTGTTAATGTGTCTGGATCTCCCATGATCTCTTGGTTCCTTGGCTAAGGCAACCGCACTATTAATGTCACAGAAAATCTCCATTGGCTCTTTTATAGCTTGTACAACTCCAAGGTCTCCGATGAAGTTCTTTAGCCATATAGCCTCCTTTGTTGCCTCGCTTGCTGCTATATACTCTGATTCACAAGTGGAATCAGCCAATGTCTCCTGCTTGGAACTTTTCCAAGTAATTGCCCCTCCGTTTAGAGTAAAGACCCAGCCCGACTGAGAGCGGAAATTATCCCTGTCAGTCTGAAAGCTAGCATCACTGTACCCTACAACTCTCAAGTCCTCACTGCCACCGAGGGTAAGGACCCAGTCCTTAGTCCTCCGTAGGTACTTGAGGATATTCTTTACCGCAGTCCAGTGTGCATTGCCAGGGTTCCCCTGATACCTGCTAACCATGCTCAAAGCAAAGGCTACATCAGCTCGAGTACACGTCATAGCATACATGATCGATCCTACAGCTGAAGCATAAGGTATTCGACTCATTTCTGCTATCTCAGCCTCAGTACTAGGGCTTTGTGTCTTACTAAATCTGGTGTTACTCTGGATGGGTAACTCTCCTTTCTTGGAGTTATGCATGTCGAACCTTTTCAACACTTTGTCCACATAGGTGCTTTGACTAAGTCCAATTAGTCTTTTATTCCTGTTTCTCAAAATCCTTATCCCTAGGATATAGGCAGCTTCTCCAAGGTCCTTCATAGCGAAACACTTCCCAAGCCAGGACTTTACTTCCTGCAGGGTTGGGATGTCATTTCCTATGAGTAGTATGTCATCCACATACAGTACCAAAAAGCTGACTATACTCCCACTAGCCTTGATATAGACACAAGATTCATCTTCACTCCTTGAAAAGCCAAATTATTTGACTTTCTCATCAAAGCAAAGATTCCATCTGCGAGGTGCCTGTTTTAATCCATAAATGGATTTCTCGAGCTTACACACTCTATTAGGGTACTCTGTATTGACAAAACCCTCTGGTTGACTCATGTAAACATCCTTAGCCAACTTTCCATTAAGGAAAGCGGTTTTGACATCCATTTGTCATATTTCATAGTCATGAAATGCAGGTATGGCTAACAGAACCCTAATAGACTTAATCTTGGCCACTGGTGAAAAGGTCTCATCATAATCAACTCCCGGAGTTTGAGAATAACCCTTTGCAACCAGTCGTGCCTTATAAGTGTGTACATTACCATCCATGTCGGTCTTCTTCTTGAAGATCCATTTGCACCCAACTATCTTACGATCAGGTACATTGTCAACCAAGTTCCAAACTTGATTGTCATACATGGACTGTATCTCGCTATCCATAGCCTCTTTCCATTTAGCAGCCTCAGGGCCTGCCATGGCTTCCGTGTAGCTGTTAGGCTCATCCAGATTTACCAGTGTGTTATCACTGATAAGTGTCTCACCTTCTGCAGTAATATGAAAACCATAATAATGCTCAGGTGCATTCCTAACTCTGGTGAAACGCCTCAGAGGTATAGATTCTTCAGTCGGCTCAACAGGAGTTTCCTCCTCATGTTGATTGCTAGGGTTTGAGGTTCCTTCACCACTTGACTCTTGAATTTCCTCGAGGTCAATTTGCCTCCCACTGTCTCCTTGGCTTATGAATTATCTCTCTAGAAAGACTCCTCTCCTTGCTATAAAGACCACATTATCACTGGGTCTGTAGAAGAGGTAACCGAAGGATCTCTGTGGGTGGCCGGTGAAAATACACCTTTCGCTTCGGGGTTCGAGCTTATCGTGAGACTCGCGTCTCACGAAAGCCTCGCAACCCCAAATCTTGATGTGGTCTAGATTGGGAACTTTTCCAGTCCACAACTCGTGAGGTGTTTTGGCAACCTTCTTTGTAGGGACTAGATTAAGGATATGGGCGGCAGTCTTTAAGGCATACCCCCAAAATGAGATTGGTAGTGAAGCTCGACTCATCATGGAACGAACCATGTCCAACAAGGTCCGATTGCGCCTCTCAGCTACATCATTCAACTGTGGTGTCCTAGGAGGTGTCAATTGTGAGACAATCCCACATTCCTTAAGATGGTCAAGGAACTCAGTACTAAGATACTCACCACCACGATCGGATCGAAGCATCTTAATGTTCCTGCCCAACTGATTCTCCACTTCTTGCTTAAACTCTTTGAATTTCTCAAAGGTTTCTGACTTATGCTTGATTAGGTAGACATATCCATATCTACTACAATCATCAGTAAAAGTCACATAGAACCGATTAGCATCTCTTGTGGCGGTTCTGAAGGGTCCACACACATCCGTGTGTATGAGGTCCAACAAACCTTCACCCCTAGCACAAGTGCCAGTAAAAGGTGACTTTGTCATTTTACCAAGCAAACAAGATTCACAACTATCATCTGACTTTAGGTCAAATGACTCCAAGACTCCATCCTTTTGGAGTTGGCCTATGCGTTTCTTGCTTACATGTCCAAGACGACAATGCCATAAGGATGTTTTATCTAAGCTAGTGGAAGAGTTAATACACAATACATTATTTCCTAGATTATCTACAACAGATACAGTTTCATACACGCCATCACAAGGTAATGCTTTAAAATAAAGAACATTATTAAAGAAAGCATCAATACTACCATTATTATTATCAAAATAAAAGGTAAAACCTTGTTTATACAATGCATGAAAGGAAATGACATTTCTTGCCATTTCTGGCGAATAATAACACTTATTCAAATCTAATGTAAACCCACTATTTAGCACTAAGGAATAAACTCCTATCTTGGTGATAGGTGAAGCTTTCCTGTTTCCCATGATCAAGCTTATCTTTCCCTGCTCCACATTCTCACTTCTTTTTAGTCCCTGCAAATCACAACATATGTGAATACCACAACCTGTATCAACGACCCAAGACTTAGAATGAGGTGAGTTATTAGACAATATAGTGTATATACCTGCATGGTTGGGTTTTACTTTCCCATCCTTCAAATCTTGCTGGTACTTTGGGCAGTTTCGCTTCCAGTGCGACTTTTCATTGCAATAGAAGCATTCAGCCTCATTAGGGTTAGCAGAAGGAGTGAAAAAACCTTTCTTGGTTTTGCTTGAAGAGGAGCCTTCAAGGGTCTTACCCTTGGTACCCTGAGAAGGGTTCTTTCTCTTCTTCCCTTTGCCATGCCCGATTGCCAAGACATTGGCCATAGTTGGAGTAGGAGTAGGAGTAGTAACAACCGACTTACCCTTTAGACCACTTTCGGCGGTCTTCAAGAGTCCTTGAAGTTTGCTGAGGGTGACTTCTTCCTTGTTCATGTGATATGTCATGCGGAATTGATCATAACACAATGGCAAGGAGTGCAAAATGATGTCTATTGCTAACTCCTCAGGGAAGTTCACATTCAGCTTCAGTAAACGGTCCACATACCTTTGCATTTTCTGCATGTGGCCCGTGATGGGTTCACCATCCTTCATTCGGGTTGTTATCATGGAGGAGATTATTTCATATCGCTCTTGACGAGCACTTTGATGGTAGCGGTCCATCAAGTCCTGGTGCTTCTCAAAAGGATAATAGTCCTCATAGGACTTTTGGAGCTCGGCTGTCATGGTGGCCATCATGATGCATGCCACTTTTGTAGCATCTCTTTCATGTACCTCATATTCAGCAAGCTCTTCAGGAGTAGCAGTTGGCTCGGGTACCTTCAGCTCCTTGTCGAGAACATATTCTTTGTTCTCATACCGAGTGACCATCCTGATGTTCTTGATCCAATCTGTAAAGTTGGACCCATCAAAGATGACTCTCCCACAAAGATTCATGAGAGAGAAGGAGCTAGTAGGGTTTGAGCCAGAAGCATTGTTATTGGAAGACATCTGAAAAGAAGAGGGAATAGAGTAGATTAGATATAGAGATAGTCCTTAACAAAACACCCAAATGTAATATTAAGGCTAGGACCCAACACAATATTTTATAACTTAGAAGAGGGATGCCGTAGTCTAAGCTATAAGATATTTGAAGGTAGGTGAATGACGATTCACCAATTTCCACCATGAAAAACGAAATATTTAATTAGGTTTTAATTGGTTTAGAAACTCCTAGATTCTTTGAGATTCATTGAACTTTCTTCAATGGCATGTTTCAATCTCGAGTGTGCCCTTCAAGTTTTGTGACTGGGATGCCGAGGATCACAAAACAAGGTGTGAAGTAACCATGCAAATTACTTGGTACCCTTAATGTATTACCCCTCAATCGATGTGCCGGTTAACCACACACGCTCCATCGATACTATGATAAACATTAAGTCACCCTTTACCTACCTTGTTAAGTTCAAGTTAGTGTGCCGGTTAACCACACACGCTCCACTAACGACTTAAACAAAGTGTAAAGTGTAATTTCATGGATTAGCACCTTATTCACATTTTCCTAAAATAACTAAGATTGGGAATTCAATAAAGTTTAGTTACTTTAGTATTATCATTATACTTTTAATGAGAATTTATAAGTCCTTGTCCTACCCGTTCGGCTAACGACGCTCCACCGATCAAGGAAGCGGTGGGTGAGAGTGGACACCCATTAAGTTGTCATTTTATAGGCAACAACCTTATACCCCCCGTATAGACCGGCTTCGTGAATGAGACGTACTAGCGGTAAGACGACTTGATCTTATACATATATAAATATTATTAAACTTATAATATTATAAAGTATAAGGGTTGAATTTTAACTTTTAAAATTCTAGGGGTTGGAACTAAAGTTTTTAATATGACTTTACATGTTCCAAAACTTGAGGGCAAGTTTTGTAAACTTTCAAGACTTTTCATTTCTCATAACTTATGAGTTAATGGTTATTAAAAATGAAGACTCTTGATTTTTTGAAACCTATGTGTTCTTTTAATGGTTATTTATAAATGTGACTTTTGGTTATCCATAACTTAAGAACTAGTTATGGACTCCATTAAAACACATAAAGATCAAGAATTAATCTAATCAATTATTAGCACATAATTTCTATGATCTTCTAAACTCATATGTTTATGAATGTTCATATCAAAAAATTTCAAGAATCGTAAGTACATATACAAAACTTGAAATTTTGATACGAGCTTTTGAACAAAACTTCGATTTTCAAGTTTTTTTTTTTTTGCATCAAGTATCAAATAAACAAACCAGTCTCTGATACCACTGATGGGTTTTGAGCATTCTAACACTCCTATGGTGTACATGCAACCCTAGAAACCTTGGATCTATGTTTGACTAAGATACATGCAAATAATTATTTTTCCAAGGTTCTTATCCTAACTAGCATGGCATGGGGTACTTGAATCAAATAAAACTAGTAGAATTACTTACCTTGTAGTAGTAGTTGATTGCTTGGAGTTTGAGAGCCTAGCACCAATAATGTGGATGCCTCAAATGGAAGTCACAAATCACCACAAACTTGGAAACTTGAGAGAATAGTCACAAACTTCTTGAGATCGGCCCTCTTGGTTTACACACATCAACTAGTCTTATTTCAAGAACCAAAGCCTCCTTTATATAGTGTGGTGGATTAGGGTTACATCCATGTAAACCCTAATACCCATGTCTTTTCATTTCCATGAGATCCATGGGTTAAAGCTCCATGGAGTATCCATGGACTTTCCATGCAAGCCTAGCCCATTCCAAATAAGCATTAGCCCACACTATATAAATACAAGAGCCCATATTTAATTAGTCATACTTTTGATCTCTAAATTAATTCTAAATTAATTATAGATCAACACCAATTAAATAATATGATTTTATATTAATATATTAGAACTTATAATATATTAATAAATCATAACTTATACTATTCTCAAAAGATTATCCGTAAATTGTTCGGGTGAAGTGCAACCCAAATGGACCATGCCGGGTCGGGTCAAGTACATACCAAATATAGTTATGGACTTAGACACTATCTCCAACATAGAGAACCTGGACTTATGCGCTTCCTCCAATATCTTTTGTCTCACTCCACCAGTCGTCGGAACCCACACCCGACCACACTGCGTCAATAGCCCTCGACTATCCTTAACAAACAAAGGATACTGCCCTCGGATCCTTTCTACCTTCCAATTCTCTTTCTTTACTCCCTCAACCTGAGCCTTTTTTATCATATCCAACAATGGAGAGATCACTGTCATTCTCAAACAAACATTTCCAATCAGGGAAACTATCGTCTTACGGCTCAAAGCGTCGGCCACTACGATTGCCTTCCCTGGGTGGTATAGAATCTCGCAATCATAGTCCTTTAGCACGTCCAACCACCTTCTTTGTCGCATGTTGAGGTTCTGTTGGTCCATCAAATACTTCAGACTCTTGTGGTCGGTGTAAATGGTACACCGCACCCCATACAAGTAATGCCTCCAAATCTTGAGGGAAAACACCATTGCCCCCAGTTCCAGATCGTGAGTAGGGTAATTTGTTTCATGAGGCTTCAGTTGTCGCGAGGCATATGCTATCACGTGCCCTCTTTGCATCAGTAGCGCACCTAACCCTGAAATTGATGCGTCACAATACACTACCAGATCATCTAATCCCTCTAGTAAAACAAGGATCGGAGCCTCGCAGAATTTCCGCCTCAAAGTCTCGAAGGCCAACTGATGATCCTTACCCCACCGAAACGACACATTCTTCTTGGTTAGTCGTGTCAATGGCACAACAATCTTGGAGAAGTCCTGAATAAATCTCCGATAATAACCCGCTAAACCCAAGAAGCTACGAATCTCTGATGCATTCTTCGGTACTTCCCACCGCATCACAGCCTCAACCTTGGCTGGATCTATCGAAATACCCTCCTGATTGATGATATGCCCCAAGAATTGTACCTCTCGCAGCCAGAAATCACACTTGGAGAACTTGGCATACAAATTTTCCGCCCTTAGGGTCTCCAGCACCTCCCTTAAGTGTTGTCCGTGCTGCTCTCTGGTCTTAGAATAGACCAAGATATCATCAATAAAAACGATCACCGACCGATCCAGCATCGGTCTACACACCCTGTTAATAAGGTCCATAAACGCTGCTGGGGCATTGGTGAGCCCAAACGGCATCACTACAACCTCATAATGCCCATACCGAGTCCTGAAAGCCGTCTTCGGTATATCCTCATCCCGAATCCTCATCAGGTGGTATCCCGACCAAAGATCAAAATTTTGGAAAACCAAGACGCACCCTGCAGCTGATCGAACAAATCATCGATCCTTGGCAACGGATAGCGGTTCTTCACCGTTAGCTTGTTTAGCTCTCTATAATCGATACACATCCTATGGGATCCATCCTTCTTTTTCACGAAAAGGATTGGTGCTCCCCGCGGAGAACTACTCGGACGAATGAACCCTTGGTCTAACAGCTCCTGAAGCTGTGTAGATAACTCTTGCATCTCAGGTGGTGCCAACCGATATGGTGCCTTTGCTATCGGAGCGGCACCCGACACCAAATCTATGCGAAATTCCACCTGCCTCTCCGGAGGCACCCCTGGTAACTCTTCGGGGAAAACATCCCGAAAGTCTTGAACAACGGGCACACTGCCTACATCCTCCGCGATCTCTACCCTTGTATCCGAGATATATGCCAAAAATCTCGTACAACCCTGCTGCAGGAACCTCCTAGCCCTTGCACCCGAATAAAGGGTCGGTCCCTGTGATGCCCTATCACCATGTATCACCAGTTCTCCCTTACTTGGGGTTCGAACCCTCACCAACTGATGCTCGCAGTCAATCATGGCCCCGTTGGCCCCCAACCAATCCATTTCGATAATCACCTTCAGCCCTCGCAACGGTATCGGGACTAGGTCAAATCGAAATCTCTCACCAAGTACATTCAGGACGCAGTCCCGATACATCCTCGTAGTACTAACGGTGCGGTCATCTGTAATCTCCACCTCGAGCTGGGAATCCAAAGTTCCCGGCGCTTCCTTGAACTTCTTGCTAAGCGCAAGAGATACGAACGATCGGGTTGCACCCGAATCAAACAAGACATGAGCAGACATACCATTGACCAAAAAGGTCCCTATACAAGCATATAGTACACATAAGCGAGACAACTACATAGAGTAGGGAACAATGAATACGTATCAGCCACTACGTCTGCCGCTGCCCGTGCCTCCTCGGTAGTCAGCTGAAATGCACGGCTCATCACTGCTGGAGCTTCCGCCTTAGCAGGGCGACCGTCGGTAATCCTCATTGTGGCGGGCGCGGGTGCCGCCACTGCTCCCCCTCCTCCCTGCAATCTTGGACAATCGTCCTTTTTATGGCCAGTCTGATTGCAGTGGAAACATATCAAGCCCTTCTTAGGGCAATCCCTGCTCACGTGGCCCTGCTGACCACAAGAGTAACATCCCAATATCCCAGCTGTCCGACACTCCCCACTATGAAACCTCCCGCAGTTGGCACATCGGCCCCAGCCCTGCTGGCCTCTACCCGAAGAATCAGAGGTCTTAGGCTTCTTAGCCTGATCCCCTGCTGCATGCACCTGCTCAGTCTTCCACTTAGTGCGGGAATCCAACTCCATCTCCCTCTCACGGGCCTTCTCCACCATCTCGTTCAGGGTTTTGCACCCCGTAAAGCTCACAAATTCTCGGATATCATCCCTCGGCATGGAATGATATCGGGTCCATCTCATCTCCTCATCGGTAGCATACTGTGGGATCAACAAAGCTCGTTCCCGAAACTTGGCGGTGATCTCCGCCACAGTCTCGGTGGTCTGCTACAAAGCATGAAACTCTCGTATTAGTCGTTGCACCTCAATTGATGGTGCAAACTCCAAATCAAACCGCCGGACAAACTCATCCCATGTCATCTCAGCCACCCCGGCTGGTCCCACCTGTCTAGTAACCTCGCCCCACCAATCTCGAGCTCTGTCTCTCAGCATGCAAGAAGCAAACCTAACCTTTGCCACATCCGGGCAAGAACTCGTGCGCTGGGCGTTTTCGATATCCGCCACCCAGCATCGGCTGACAATAGGGTCCCTGACCCCGAAAAACTCTGGCGCCCCACACACCTTCAACTCCCGAAACGAGGGAGTTCGGGCCCCCAACTGACCCGCGGCAATCTCAGTTCGGAATGATCTGAGTCTCTCTTCCATGATCTCCATTATGCCCTCCTTGACCGTCAAAAAAATGACTGGGTGGCGTCAAGGATGCCCTTGGTAACCTCGGCTGCAATAAGCTCGTGCAGCCTCTCATCTATGCCATCTGTGGTGTCACCCGATCCATTCTCGGATCCAGATCGTGATCCTGATCCTCCCACCCCGAAACGTGTCAATACCATGCTGAACTGGAATGTCATAAATCATAACTATCAGGATTTCCATAAAACGAATCTCTCCACACCGGTCCTCCTTGAAATTTTCAGATCGAACATTGGTTCGGGTACAGGTCCTGTGCTTTCAGTAGTACGGGCCCAATACTACCTTCCACACCTACCCGTATCTTTCCCCAAGGCTCGACCTGATAACTCCAATTTGTCCCAAATAAACCGTATTCTACCAACCACCGCATAACTCAAATCCTAGACTGTTCTAAGATTTTCTCTACCCACATCAAACAAATCAATCATAACATGTTGCCTTTATGCATGCAAATTATACACAGAAGAGGATCAAATAGGCTTTCGAATAAAAGATTCTACCCTAGGACCACAATCAGACGAGGAACAGGAAATAAGACCAAATCGATCATTCTAAGGCTATAATCTCCTAACCATATATAATTTTAAAAGCATACAAATAGCAAATTCCACATGATCGTCCAAATTCAAATATCAAATAGCATGACTAGCATATTGGGGATCTACTTACTTGGCTCGGCTGATCACGCGCGTTGCACTCTCATCTTTTCCTTCTTTCAAAAGCTTTTTATGTCATTTTTTAAAACAATTTACCATTTCCTTAGTTTGAGTCCTGACACACCCGAGAGTATGCCCGAACCCCTCAAACCAAGGCTCTAATACCAACTTGTAACGACCCAAATTTTACAAAGAAATTTTTCATTTTTAATTAATAAAACACATTTGCATAATCCATTACATCCCAACATAATTGTTTTCAAATTGGTATTCATTACAACTTATTTAATTCATCAGAGTTTCCCCAAAAACATATCAGTAAAAGAGAGATGGAGTGCACGCCGTGCCATCACGACTTGCCCTTGCCCTTGGGCTCAGATGTACCTAAAACAAATCAACAAACTGTAAGCGAGATGCTTAGTGAGTCCCCCAGAGCATACCACACACAATACACATACACATATCCTGTTAGCTAATTAAAGCTACACACACATCACATAAGCCATGCATACATAAAACCTGTAAGAATGCCACGGGCTACCCCACATGGTCGTCACCTAGGACTGCCATGGGCTACCCCACATGGTCTTATATCCAATGCCATGGGCTCCCCCACATGGACTTTACCTAGGAATACCATGGGCTACCCCACATGGTCTTATATCTAAGGCCACGGGCTCCCCCCAGGGTCTTCCATGCAAAACACACAATCACATATCATAACGAATCACATTCCATATCAAATCACATAATGACCATCACATATAACCTAATCACATAATGGGCCGGCCTTGGTGCCTTAGACCCATTGGTATGGTGAGAAGACTCACCTTTCAAAGGCTAAACTGGCAAACTCTAATCGGATATATCCCACACTGCTCCTCCCAAACTGTCTATAATTAATGAGTAAAAACTCAGCATAATCCCATAAATACCCCCCCCCCCCAAGGTCAACCCTGGTCAAAGTCAAGGTCTATATGATGGGTTTTGAGCATTCTAACACTTCCTAAGTGTACATGCAACCCTAATAACCTTGGATCTATTTTGTCTAATTATCATGCAAAGTTGAATTCCAAGGTTATATTCCTATCTAGCATACATGGGGAACATTTTTAACTTGAATGAAAGATAGAATAACTTACCTTGTTGTTGATTATGATCCTTGAAACCTTGTGAGCCTAGCACCCCAAGTGTGATGCCTCAAATGCTTCACACAACACCAAATGTAAAGGAGTAAACTTTGAGAGAATCTTACACTTGCAAAATCGGCTCTATCCCTCTTGTTTCTCAGTGTCACCGATTTTGGGGAGAACACCTTTGTTTATATAGTGTGTTGCATTAGGTAAACCCTAATGTAACATGACTCTTCATTTCATGATCCATGGGTTAACTCCATGGAGCATCCATGGAGCATCCTATGGGTGGAACCCAACTTGATAATCCATGGAGCCTCTTAGCCCACTATATAAGATATGGAAGATTTACATAATCTATCCATATATTTAATTAGTTATCTTTTGATCACTTAATTAATTCTTGATCAAACTAATTAAATAATATTATTAATATAATAGAACTTATAATATATTAATAAACCATAAGTGTTATTTCTCTCATTTTAGTTTATCCAATTGCATGGTGCCATGCAACCCAAATGGACCATGCCGGGTCGGGTCAAGTACATACCAGAAATAGTTATGGACTTAGACACCTTATCCAACAGTCTCCCACTTGGATAAGTCAAATAACTATAACTGTAAGTATGACTTCAGGAACCGATCAGCAATCGTAGCTCTTTCAAGGTCTCTCGGAACTGAGAAGATGATGATACGCCATTTACGATAAGTGATCATATAATCCTCTGTTCTAGATATCAGTCGGACAAATACATGGAACAATGTCTTACTTATTGTCCAGCAGTTTGTTTCCCGATTTCCGATTTATTTGATAAAGAACTTAATTGAACACATCAACTTAGTTCTGACCGGGCCCGGGACATAGGTCAAAACAAAATCATCGAGGGGCCCAGATATCAGCTTCTAATCCAAGAAGGAACAGATAAACTTCGACTCATATGTTTGTTCTACTACTCATTGAATTATACACAAGAGCACGTTTTATAACATCGAGTTACCAATGCATTTTCGTACAATCAATGCATAACCAACTCATAAGTAACAAATCATATATCTAGGTTTGAAGACTTATATGATATTACCGTCTCACGATCACTCGAGATAAATTCCATGAAGTGATTCCAGTGAGCGTGGGTTGAGTCCAATGCTCAGAACTTATGAGCACTCATGAATGTTGTAGCCATGTCCAACAACTTAGACCTCTGCAACCAATCATGATAGTCTTGATTCATACCTACTTCCGACATATGACCGACTATGGAGGTTCGAATAATATGATATACCAAACATAATTATTCTGGAAGTCAAAACATGCAAAAGAAATATAGTAAACAATCGACAAGAGATAGCAACACTTTACTCATAAATAAAACACCTTTTATTCATCATCTAATGTCAATTACACTTTACAAATTTCAAGGTTATCTAACTACTAAATCTAATATCATCCTTCAGCCCTATGCTCCGAGCATGCTGGAGATGCTTAACCCGAGTCAGTCCCTTCGTGAGGGGATCTGCTGGATTCTCATCCGATGATACCCTCTTTGCCACGAGGAGTCCTTCTTCTATTCGATGTCTGATGAAATGGTATTTTTTGTCGATGTGTCTGGATCTCCCGTGATCCCTTGGTTTCTTGGCTAAGGCAACTGCACTTTCACTATCACATAAAATTTCCATTGGGTCTTTAATAGCTGGTACAACTCCAAGGTCTCCAATGAAGTTCTTCAGCCATATCGCCTCCTTTGCTGCCTCGCTAGCTGTTATATACTCTGATTCGCAAGTTGAATTAGCCACTGTCTCTTGCTTGGAACTCTTCCAAGAAATTGCTCCTCCGTTTAAGGTAAAGACCCAGCCTGACTGAGAGCGGAAATTATCCCTATCAGTGTGAAAGCTAGCATCACTATACCCTACAACTCTCAAGTCTTCACTCCCACCGAGGGTAAGGACCTAGTCCTTAGTCCTCCGTAGGTACTTGAGGATATTCTTTACCGCAGTCCAGTGTGCCTTGCCAGGGTTCCCCTGATACCTGCTAACCATGCTCAAAGAAAAGGCTACATCAGGTCGAGTACACGTCATAGCATACATGATCGATCCTACAGCCGAAGCATAAGGTATTCGACTCATTTCTGCTATCTCAACCTCAGTACTAGGGCTTTGTGTCTTACTCAATCTAGCGTTACTCTGGATGGGTAACTCTCCTTTCTTGGAGTCCTGCATGCCGAATCTCTTCAGCACCTTATCCAAGTAGGTACTCTGACTATGTACAATTAGTCTTTTACTCCGGTCTCTCAAGATCCTTATCCCTAGAATATAGGCAGCTTCTCCTAGCTCCTTCATAGAGAAACACTTCCCAAGCCAGGACTGAACTTCCTGCAGAGTTGGGATGTCATTTCCTATGAGTAGTATGTCATCCACATACAATACCAAAAAACTAACTATACTCCCACTAGCCTTGACATATACACAAGATTCATCCTCACTCCTAGAAAAGCCAAATTCTTTGACTTTCTCATCAAAGCAAAGATTCCATCTGCGAGGTGCTTGCTTTAACCCATAAATGGATTTCTCAAGCTTACACACTCTATTAGGGTACTCTGTATTGACAAAACCCTCTGGCTGACTCATGTAAACATCCTCAGCCAACTTTCCATTAAGGAAAGCGTTTTTGACATCCATTTGCCATATTTCATAGTCATGAAATGCAGCTATGGCTAACAGAACCCTAATAGACTTAATCTTGGCCACTGGAGAAAAGGTCTCATCATAATCAACTCCCGGAGTTTGTGAGAAACCCTTTGCAACCAGTCATGCCTTATAAGTGTGTACATTACCATCCATGTCGGTCTTCTTCTTGAAGATCCATTTGCACCCTATAGTCTTACGACCTGGTACATTCTCAACCAAGTTCCAAACTTGATTGTCATACATGGACTGTATCTCGCTGTCCATTGCGTCTTTCCACTTGGCTGACTCAGGGCCTGCCATGGCTTCCGCGTAACTGTTAGGTTCATCCAGACCTATCAGTGTCTCATCACTGATAAGTGTATCACCTTCCGCAGTAATATGGAATACATAGTAATGCTCAGGTGCATTCCTAACCCTTGTGGAACGCCTCATAGGTACAGACTTGTCAATTGGCTCAACAGGAGTTTCCTCCTCAAGTTGAGTGCTAGGGTTTGAAGTTCCTTCACCACTTGACTCTTGAATTTCTTCAAGGTCAACTTGCCTCCCACTGTCTCCTTGGCTTATGAACTCTCTCTCTCTCGAAAGAAAGCCCTCCTAGCTACAAAGACCACATTCTCACTAGGTTTGTAGAAGAGGTAACCAAAGGATTTCTGTGGGTAGCCGATGAAAATACACCTCTCACTTCGAGGTTCGAGCTTATCAGGAGTCTCGCGTCTCACGAAAGCCTCGCAACCCCAAATCTTAATGTGGTCTAGTTTGGGTACTTTACCAGTCCACATCTCATGAGGAGTTTTGGCAACTTTCTTTGTGGGGACTAGATTAAGGATATGGGCGGCAGTCTCTAAGGCATACCCCCAAAATGAGATTGGTAGCGAAGCTCGACTCATCATGGAACGAACCATATCCAACAAGGTTCGATTACGCCTCTCAGCTACACCATTCAACTACGGTGTCCTGGGAGGTGTCAATTGTGAGACAATCCCATATTCCCTAAGATAGTCGAGGAACTCTGAACTAAGATACTCACCACCTCGATCGGATCGAAGCATCTTAATGTTCCTGCCCAATTGATTCTCGACTTCCTGT
The DNA here is from genome assembly GCF_052849685.1 of Lactuca virosa. Classification (NCBI taxonomy): domain Eukaryota; kingdom Viridiplantae; phylum Streptophyta; class Magnoliopsida; order Asterales; family Asteraceae; genus Lactuca; species Lactuca virosa. The sequence goes on along the minus strand of NC_136433.1, from coordinate 197,137,584 downwards.
TTAAACTCTTTAAACCTCTCAAAAGTCTCTGACTTATGCTTGATTAAGTAGACATATCCATATCTACTGTAATCATCAGTAAAAGTCAAATAATACTGATTAGCATCCCTTGTGGTATGTTTGAAGGGCCCACACACATCTGTGTGTATAAGATCCAACAAACCTTCACCCCTCTCACAAGAACCTGTGAAGGGTGACTTTGTCATTTTTCCAAGTAGGCATGATTCGCAACTATCATCTGACTTTAGGTCAAATGACTCCAAGACTCCATCCTTTTGGAGTTGGCCTATGCATTTCTTGCTTATATGTCCAAGACGACAATGCCATAATGATGCTTTATCCAAGTTATTATCATTAACAGAATCAATACACAATACATTATTTCCTAAGTTATCAACCACAGATACAGTTTCATACACACCATCACAAGGTAATGCTTTAAAATAAAGAACATTATTAAAGAAAGCATTAATCTAACCAACTTCATTATCAAATGAAAAGGTGAAACCTTGTTTATACAATGCATGAAAGGAAATAATATTTCTTGCCATTTCTGGCGAATAACAACATTTATTCAAATCTAAACTAAACCCACTACTTAGCGATAAAGTATAAACTCCAATCTTGGTGACAGGTAAAGCTTTCCTATTCCCCATGATTAAGTTTATTCTTCCATGCTCCACATTCTCACTTCTTCTTAGTCCCTGCAAATCCGAACAGATATGAATACCACAACCGGTATCAAGGACCCAAGAGTTAGAATGGGGTGAGTTATTAGATAAGATAGTGTAAATACCTACATGGTTGGGTTTAACTTTCCCATCCTTCACATCTTGCTGGTACTTTGGGAAGTTCCGCTTCCAATGTGACTTTTCATGGCAATAGAAGCATTCAGCCTCTTTTGGGTCAGAAGAAGGAGTGACGAAACCTTTCTTGGTTCCACTTGAAGAAGAGCCATCAAGGGTCCTAGCCTTGGTACCCTTCGAAGAGCTCTTCCTCTTCTTCCCTCGACCTTTCCCGATTGCCAAAACCGGGGCGGAGTTTGGAGTAGGAGTGTTAACAACCGACTTACCCTTAAGACCTGTTTTTGAGGTCTTGAGGAGTCCCTGAAGTTTGCTGAGTGTGACCTCTTCCTTATTCATGTGATATGTCATGCGGAATTGATCATACACGATGGTAAGGAGTGAAAAATGATATATATTGCAAGCTCCTCAGGGAAGTTCACATTAAGCTTCAGCAACCGATCCACATACCTTTGCATTTTCTGCATGTGGCTCGTGACGGATTCCCCGTCCTTCATCATGGTTGTTATGATAGAGCATATGATTTCATACCTCTCTTGTCGTGCACTTTGATGGTATCTTTCCATCAGATCTTGGTGCATTTCAAAAGGGTAAAAGTCCTCATATGACTTTTGGAGTTCCGCTGTCATGGTGGCCAACATGATGCATGCCACTTTTGTAGCATCCCTTTCATGTGCCCAGAAGTCAGCGATCTCCTGGGGGTTGTAGTGGTCTCATCAATCTCCTTAAGCTCCTTGTCAAGGACATATTCTTTGTCCTCGTAGCGGGTAATCATCCTGATGTTTCTGATCCATTTATTGAAGTTGGATCCATCAAAAATGACTTTCCCACACAAGTTCATAAGGGTAGAGGAGCCATTAGGATTAGAGCCAGAAGCAGCATTGTTTGAAGACATCTGAAAGAAGAGAACAAGATTAGTTTAGATATTAAGAGAGTCCTTAATAAAACACCCAAATGTAATATTAAGGCTAGGATCCAATCACAATATATTATAACTTAGAAGAGGTATGTCGTAATCCAAGCTATAACATATTTGAAAGGTAGGTGAATGACGATTCACCAATTTCCACCATGAAAAACGAAATATAGATATTAGGTTTTTAATTGGTTCTTAGAAATTCCTAGATTCTTTTGAGATTCAATGAAATTTTCAAAGGCATGTTTCAATCTCGAGTGTGCCCTCCAAGTTTTGTGACTGGGATACCGAGGATCACAAAACGAGGTGTGAAGTAACCATGCAAATCACTTGGTACACTCAATGTTTATTACTCAATCGATGTGCCGGTTAACCACACGAGCTCCACCGACCTATAAGAAACTTTAAGTCACCCTTTACCTACCTTTTTAAGTCCAAGTTAGTGTGCCGGTTAACCACACGAGCTCCACTAACGACTTAAACAAAGTGTAAAGTGTAATTTCATGGATTAGCACCTTATTCACATTTTCCTAAAGTAACTAAGATTGGGAATTTAATAAAAGCATTTAGTTACTTTATGATATTCATCATACTTTTAATGAGAATTTATAAGTCCTTGTCCTACCCGTTCGGCTAACGACCCTCCACCGATCAAGGAAGCGGTGGGTGAGAGTGGACACCCATTAAGTTGCCATTTTATAGGCAACAACCTTATACCCCCCTTATAGACCGGCTTCGTGAATGAGGCGTACTAGCGGTAAGACGACTTGATCTTATACATATATATATTAGTAACTTATATTATTATAAAGTATAAGGGTTGAATTTTAACTTTTAAAATTCTAAGGGTTGGAACTAAAGTTTTAATCAAGACTTTACTTGTTCCAAAACTTGAGGTCAAGTTTTGTAAACTTCCAAAACTTTTCATTTCTTATAACTTATGAATTAATTGAGTAATAAAAATGAAGACTTTTCCTTTTTTATAACTCTTGTGTTCTTTTAATGGCTTTAATAAAAGTGAGACTTTTGGTTTTCCATAACTTGAGGACAAGTTATGGACTCCATTAAAACACATTATGATCATGAATTAAACTACCATGAAGGTTACAAACAATTCCTATGATCATCTAATCCTCATAAGTTCAAGAACATGAATATGAACACTTTCAAGAATCAAAAATTACACTTAAAACCTTGTAATTTTGATAATTGCCATTGTAAATGGATTAGCATAAACATTACACCATCTAAAACAAGTTTTAAAACACCAAAACAGTTTAGGGTAATGTTTCTAGTCCATTTCCAGAAACAAATGTCGAAATTCTGAAAACTGCAGCCTCTACTCGTCGAGTGCAAGAATAGACACGACGAGTAACTTGCATTTGTTCATGGACTCGGCGAATTCATACGAGCAGAAAACAGAAAAACGATTTTTTGAAGCAGTTTGCACAAAAAAAACAACAAACAAGCCTAGGCTCTGATACCACTGATGGGTTTTGAGCATTCTAACACTTCCTAAGTGTACATGCAACCTAATAACCTTGGATCTATGTTTGTCTAATTATCATGCAAAGTTGAATGCCAAGGTTATATTCCTATCTAACATACATGGGGAACATTTTTAACTTGAATGAAAGATAGAATAACTTACCTTGTTGTTGATTATGATCCTTGAAACCTTGTGAGCCTAGCACCCCAAGTGTGATGCCTCAAATGCTTCACACAACACCAAATGCAAAGTAGTAAACTTTGAGAAAATCTTACACTTGCAAAATCGGCTCTAGCCCTCTTGTTTCTTAGTGTCACCGATTTTGGGGAGAACACCTTTGTTTATATAGTGTGTTGCATTAGGTAAACCCTAATGTAACATGACTCTTCATTTCATGATCCATGGGTTAACTCCATGGAGCATCCTATGGGTGGAACCCAACTTGATAATCCATGGAGCCTCTTAGCCCACTATATAAGATATGGAAGATTTACATAATCTACCCATATATTTAATTAGTTATCTTTTGATCACTTAATTAATTCTTGATCAAACTAATTAAATAATATTATTAATATATTAGAACTTATAATATATTAATAAACCATAAGTGTTATTTCTCTCATTTTAGTTTATCCAATTGCATGGTGCCATGCAACCCAAATGGACCATGTCGGGTCGGGTCAAGTACATATCAGAAATAGTTATGGACTTAGACACCTTATCCAACACTATAGTCAAGGTCAACAGTCCATATTGACCTTGACTCGTCGAGTACAAACAGTCACTCGTCGGGTTCCCTGCTTACTCATCGACTCGCCAAGTCACCCGAGTGACTCGTCGAGTTCCTTGATGTTTACGGCCGTAAACTACCGACCGTACACTCCTGACCGTGAACCCATGGCCGTGAACCCTTGGCCGTAAATGAGAAAACCCTCTCGACTCGCCGAGTCTTTTGCACGACTCGTCGAGTCCCCCCTTAGTCCACTATGTTTACGGCCCTTTTCAGTGGGACTCAAGGTCCCAAACTTCAGATCTATCATCTACTAGTGTGGATAACACGTAAAGTTTCAAACTTTACAGGCATGCAAGGCCTCACATGGCCATAACACCCAAAACTAACCTTCAACAAGGTTTTCATGCATGGAGAGGGAATGAGCTTAATAAAAGGTGCAACTTTATGATATTTGGGACCTAAGAAGGTCAAGATCTGGAACCATATCCTTGTGATAGGTCCAGATCTAAGCTTGCTTCCATTTCCTTAAAAGTTGGTCATAACCCTCAAATAGAATCTAAGCTTAAGGTAACAGATTCATACCTTAATTTAATGCTCAAGACGAACTAGATGTTAGATCTAGTGTTTTCCCCTTGATACTTCTTCTTCAAAATTGGAATTCCTTCCACAATCCCAAGGTTTAAGCTCCCAAAGCTCTTACTTCACACACCCAAGTGTTTGCGGTCGTAAACCCTTTCTTATGATGCTAAGGGAGGCTACAAAGGCGTATAATGATGTTTATATAGGGGGAAAACCCCAAAATTAGGGTTTTCTTTAAACAGCTCGGACTCGCCGAGTCGACCCTACCGACTCGTCGAGTCACCTCCGTCCCGCGTTCCAGATACCCGACTCTACTCGACGAGTTGGTCCTCCAACTCGCCGAGTCCATGCATGAACCTCTCCAAATTGTCAACTTTCAGCCAATACCTGAATCGGGTGTTACACAATCGATCTCTGATCACCACCGGAGGAGGTTATGAGTTGAGTTTATAAAGCAATCTCACAAACTAAAGCATTTTGTATTTCACAAAGATTATCAATATACTTCAAAACTTATGCAAAATACAACAATCTACTTCACTTTTAAGTAATAAAAACTTACGTATTGCTCTTCGACTAATGGGTCAATGAATTCCCCTTATTTATTGACATGTGCATAATAATATGCATCAAGTCTATTCAAATTACGTTTAACATTAAAAAATACATTATACTTGTATAAACATTACAAAATATGCTATACTTGAATAAACATTACTATAACTTACTTTCTTGATACAGGTACTACTATAGGTGCTCGTTCGTTCATTGTTCTGAATTACTTCATCAGGTATTCTATGTTTTCATTAGATCTTTTTTATGCTTCTCTGTTAAGAAATGATCAACAACAGCATTCCAATGTTGCGCATGCATACCCATGGGGGCTTGAGCCCTTGCTCTCTCCACATCCACACACCCTTGCAAACCTTTAAAATGTTTTTTTTGCAACATGTTTGCAGCCACTATACCACATACATATCTGAATGTTCAGAAACGACCATAAGATTGGAGCCTGGTGATCATTTGAATTCGCTTGAAAGTTAAACCATGTCTACAAAATAATAAAAATAAAAATAAAAATAAAAATAAAACTAGAGAGGTTAAAAATAAATCAAAATTAAACATATTATATATAACTTTATAAATAACCTACCAAAAGATATTGGAACATGGCATTCTTTTCGGCTTCAAAAACTTCTTTCAGACGTTCTTATCAAAAGTGATCCCACACCACATATAATTACTAACCTCCCGAATCAAACAAACATATACAGGACCACCCATGTAAGTAACCCTGTCAAATACCAACTTAAGACACCGCCTACCATTCGCTTCATATATCATGTGCATTTTTTGTTTTGTGCCATAACTCTTCGTTTTGGAGGTATTGTTGCATAAAAAAAATATTAGTTATGATATTTTTTTTATTAACGAATCAAAATAAATATTAATTACCATCAAGGTGGTGACCACAAAAACCTCCACTAAACGGATGTGGTGGCTCCTCACCACCGTCACCACCATGGTCCATCATATCAGCCATAAGATGAAGCAAAACAATCCAAAAAAATAACATTCTAAAAAATTATAAAACAATATGAATATATATATATATATATATATATATATATATATATATATGTGTGTGTGTGTGTGTGTCTACACACATACAATGTGAAACACAATGCAATTTCAGCCATAAAGCTTTCTACTACAATAAGTTTGATATGATTACAACAAATACAAACATTATATTACAAGTCAAATGTAAAGATGTTTTAATCATTCTTGCCATCGGACTCTTCAGTGTCTTGCAGTCAGACACATTATTGACGATATCCGTTAGCAGACCAACTTCAATATCATCTTCAACTGATTGGGTATTTTGAATGTATCGGACAAAGTCGGCTGAAATAATGAAATTAGAAGAAGCATTACTAAGAACGACAACGAATTGTCAACATTTTCAATGGGATCATGGTCGACATCGTTCATCGATAGATCCCAAATTCTTCTATGATTAACATTTTCAACAAGTAACCATTGGTTGTTATTTTGGTCACTTCGAGAAGGTTCTCGTACGTAAAACACTTCTTTTTCCTGCGTAGCAAATATGAGTTGATCTTTGATGACCAATTCATATTGTGGGTCAATCCTGGTGAAATTATTGTAAGATATAACTATTTTAGTATCGAACCACTTTCAACAAAAAAGTATAGCATAATAATTATGGGTATAATGCAACTCGATAACTTCTTCTATCTGAACATAATATTTATGTATATTCTCTCCCTCGGCTATAACCCCCGAGTTTTGTGTTGTTCGTTCGGCGTCACGCGTAAATACCATAAACCCAACAATGTTCACTATGCAAGTTGTGTAAGTAAAGGCATTCACATGTGCACCAATTGAAAGATCCAATAACTCCTTGTTAAATTCTAGAGATTTTTGATTTTGCATATCATAGACCTTGTGAATGAACCATTTAGCGAATTCAGTTTTTTCATCACTTATAGGATGTAATGATTTAAATTCTCTACATTGAGGACAAAAAGATAGATAGATTTTGTAAAAGGGAGAAATTAAGAACATGTAATTAATTAAAATATAAGAATACTTATATAAGATATTGTCTGACTTCTACACAGTTATCAAGCACAAACCATTCTAGTTGTGTTTTCTCACTTAGATTGAGATTTTTCATTTTCCTTGCGCTAGCCAGTCAACATTTAGACTAAAACACACACAACTTTGTTCCTTCTATGACAACATAATCGTTTCTTTCAGGACGATTGATTCAAGTCTCGACATCTTCAAGGTACATTGAACAAAATGATAATGCTTATTCAGTGACATAACCCTCAGCTATAGAACCTTCTGACCTCACCTTGTTTCTGACATAGATTTTTAGTTTTTTCATATACCTATCGAAAGGATACATCCATCTCATACATATCGGGCCTCTGCAAATAGCTTCATCAGGTAAATACAAAACTAAATGGGCCATAATGTCAAAAAACACAAGAGGATAGATCATTTCTAATTTGCATAATATTTTAATAATGGCTGCCTTCACTTCCTTCATATCCTTCACCAGTAGTGTTCTTGTTAACACGTTGTTGCGGGCCTCTTATGCAAATAAAATATCATTGCTCGAATGCACTAAAGGATAGCACGGGGAAGCAGGGTTAAAACCTCAAGGACACAGCCTAAAAGTCAATGCTTCTTTGCGTAAGGCACATACTAGTCAAAAATACTCGAGTTCAAAGAATATGCTTTTTTAGACCAATTCAACTCAAAATAATCCCGTCTTCTCTTAAAACCAACGACTTTACCTGGTGGAAGAGACAGTAGATGATCTAGTTATGCCAATATTTCTTCATCGCTAAACTGTCTTGGAGGGTCTCTTGTCTTGTGTTGACCATTATAAACCAAACTTTTTCTCCATGGATGGTTACCATCTAGGAACTGGCAATGAACAACATATACGACTTTATTTGTTACTCAGTGTAAACATATCCCTCTAGGACTACATTAAAGATAGCAGAACCGCTATCTTTAGGACGACCTAATTAATGGCCGCTGCCTGTCGTAGCGCCTGACCCGAGCTCTCACCCTCATGGTCTCGCGCTAGAGCCTTGGTTGTAACATCCCACCAATACGGTCCAAAATTTTTGTTTAAAAATCATTTAAGAAAACCATAATTCATCAAGCATCACAATAAAATCATAAGTTATGTATCTCATATCATCGTAACAAAATACTGTATCAAAATCATGTCCCAAAATATCAGAGTCTAAGCATCCCAGGCTGAAAGGATGGTGTGTGCACTGCAATCATCTCAAGCTCTTCCTTTTGCTACTGGAAGTACCTGAAACCAAAACTGAAAACTGTAAGCACGAAACTTAGTGAGTCTCCCTAAACTACCACATACCATACACATAATCACATAATAACATACATTGGGCCTTGCCCATTACATCGGGCCCCGCCCGGCATCGGACTGAAGTCTAGTATACATATATCAAATCAACAAGCATATAACATAAACACATAACATAAACATATAAACATTCCTCTGGCTTGCCCCGACATCGGACCGAAGCCCGGAACACATACGCATAACATATAAGCTAAACATTCCTCGGGCTTGCCCCGACATTGGACCAAAGTCCAGAACACATATAACAAACACATGCAAGAATCATGAAGACATCAAGCATACAAACATTCCTCGGGCTTGCCCCGGCATCGGACCAAAGTCTGGAAACATATAAACTACATCGGGCTAACCCCGACATCGCTAACATACATAAACAGGTCGGCCTTGGTGCCATAGACCCGTTCCTACTGGAAGAGGACTCACCTCTCAAGCTGGCTGCTGAAATCTCGAGTGAGGAATCTCTGATGGCTGCTCCAACGACTCCCCAACTATCATTATCACAATAATCACATAGTCAAAAACTGAGAATCCTTCTAAGGGTAAAATGACAATTTTACCCTTGTTCAAACTCAACCTTCTGGGTTGACCCAACTCGCCAAGTTGCTCCATCAACTCGCCGATTCCTAGAATCCTGAAATCGCGATCTAACTCGTCGAGTCACCCCCCTGACTCGTCGAGTTCCCTGGCTACTCATAGTCGTGATTTGGTGAATCAACTCGTCGAGTCCCTTCATAGACTCGTCGAGTTCTATCTTAAGCTAAAACGGGACAACACGACCCAACTCGTCGAGTTCCTCTATGGACTCGATGATTCGCTCTGTCTGTTTGGCCATCTTAACTATGGGTGTTCACGGTCCGGTTTTTTCGGTTTTTAGGTCCAACCGAAGCCAAACCATTACTAACGGTTTTTGTCAAGCAAAAACCGAAACCGAACCGTCGAAAATTTAAAACCGAACAAAACCAAACCGTTACTAACGGTTTGGCTCCGGTTTGGTTTTACGGTTTGGGCTTTTTAGGACCATTTTAGTCGAGTCCATTAAACTAATTTAGTAAAAAAACTGCACTATTAAAAATATTAAAACATTTAATACAACAAAATACAATTACATATTGGGCTGTAATAATTAAATATTGTGGGTTTTAAAGTTTATTATTTGTATATAATAATTAATATATAATACAACAAAATACAATTACATATAAAAAAATTAATTAATATATATACAAATCCTACGGTCCGGTCCGGTTTTTATACGGTTTGAAATCTTAAAAACCGTAAGCCAAACCGTTCAATACGGTTTGAAAAGTTCGAAACCTCAAGCCAAACCGTAAAGAAAAATACAAACCGTAAAACCAAACCGATGACCGATTTGGCCGGTTTCATGGTTTCAAACTGAACCACGAACACCCCTAATCTTAACAGATTAAGCCTCTGCTCTCCAAATCCAAAGTCCATACTTCATCTACATACTGGAAATGCCCTTTTCAGGGTAAAGTTTCCAACCTTACCCATTGATAATCCTTCTTAATGGGTTTAGCTAAAACCCTAGTTCTTTTAGGACATAGATCTTTGTCCAAAAGCTTTATTACCCCAACCCAAAGCATGAAAACCGAGATCTAGGTTCTAGACACCAAATGAACACGTAAAGTCTCATACTTTACTTCCATGCATGGCCTTTTGGGCTTAAAAAGGCCAAACCAACACCTTAGAGCTTGCATGGGGGATTCAATGGCATAAAGTTTGCACCTTTATGCCTTAACAACCCTTAATGATCCCAGATCTGAAAGGACCCTTGCTTGGGACGTCCATATCCCAAGGGTCAAGCTTCTTGGACCAAAACCCTAAAAAAAGTGGAAATAAGGAGACTAATGAACTAATAGACAAGTTAGAGACTTGATTACCATAAAATGATGAGAATGGAAGAAAGTCTTTGGATCTACTATCTTCTCTTTGAACCTTCAAGATCCTTCTTCTTCCTCAAGCTTCAAGAACACACAAAGATCACTCAAAATAGCTCACAAGCTCACACAAAGCTCTAGGGTTTCGTGGATTAGGGTTTGGGACTTGGAGGCTGGAAATGAGGCCAAAATGGGAGGATTAAGATGCTTAAATAGGGTGAAAACCCCCGAAATTAGGGTTTCACCCTGGCAGACCTACTCGTCGAGTCGAGGGCTCTCAACTCGTCGAGTAGATAGCTTAAAACCCCGCGTCCAAATCTCGTTTGTACTTGAAGAGTCTGGGGCTCCCAACTCGTCAAGTAGTTCTACTTAAATGAATATATTATAAATAAATGCATACCAGAAACCAGGCGTTACATTAGTACTTGGTGCTCTCGCACCCAGGTCTGACTCCAGGCGACAATCTCCAGTCTATAATAAGCCAAAAAATCATTGGTCACTCCCCAGAACGACAAGTATAGCGATCTGGGCAGTGTCTACTGTTTCTTCTGCACCAATAGCAGATAACTACAAGTTTCTCACGATCCACCAATAGGACAACAGGTATAAAAGTAACACTTTTTCTCCAGAAGGAGGGACCGCCTCACTATTCTCCTAAACCCTAATCTCCATATCCTCATACACATACTAACTAGACCATTAGAGCTTCGTCTCGGAACCACCTCCCCGACGCCAGCTAACGTTCTTTCTCCGTTGCTGTGATTACAGGGTTCAACCCAGCCAGTACCATCAAGTAACGGTGTTAAGCCCTAAGCACATATAACAACACTTGGTATGAGGAAATGTCTTCATTTCAAGTCGGAAAAGCTTTGTACTCTTTTCTGCTCCAACCAGATAGACTACTACGAGTTGGAAAGTCATTATTGTCCATATCAACATCATTTTTTGACAAATGCACCTATCGCTGCAACTTTAGTATGTAAGCCAAAACTCTACAATTTCTTCAACTCATCCACCAACAGCCTAAGGAACACATTCATATCCTTCCCGGGTGATTTGGCGGCAATAATCAACAAGGTCATCATGAATGAGGACTCTTTCGTGCATAGCCATGGTGGAAGATTGTAAGTGGTGAGTATGACGAGCCACGTGCTATGAGGATTACACATGTTACCAAACGGATTAAACCATTACTAGCAAGCCATTAGAAAGCATTTTGGGGTTCCCTCAAGAAGTTAGGATACTTTATATCAAATTTTTTCCATGGAGTACCATCAACGGGATGACGCATCGTACCATCTTCTACTCGTCCGGTATTGTGCCAAATCATATTTGTAGTTGTGTGTCTAGAACAGGACGGACACTATAGTATAGGGTCACAGGAAACTATCGTAACACCTTATGAGCTACCTTCTTACCGTTTGTATTTTCACCAAACCAACGACTCTCATTAAAAATTGTACAATTTTGTAACAACTTGTGTTCTTTCAAGAAAAGAAAGAAGTCGTTTTTACATACATGTATCGACTCATAACCCAAGACGATCTTTTTAAGTGTCTTTTTTTCTTCATAATGTGACGTAGGTACCTTGTTTCCTTGAGGAAATGTAGTTTTCAACAACAGAAGAAGCTGAACAAGTGAACTATCAACCCATTTGTTGATCACCTTAATATGCATTAGCTTTGATGAAAATTCAAGGGATGAAAAGGAACTGTATTCAGGATATAATTCTAATTGGGCTTCCCCTAACAACTTTTCAAATCCATCATCAACGTCGCTACCCCCTGTATCCCGAGTTTCCTTCATCGTGGTTGGTATTGTTTTCAATCACACTGTCATAACGCCAACAATAAAGTCGGACATCTCTTTAATACGCATTATCTCTTCTACAATCGGAGGAACTGTATTTTCTCCATGATACTTCCACTTTAATATAATGCGGACTAAAACCATGTTGAAGTATATGAAATTTCATTATGGTTAGTAGTATAAATTTATTGGTATCACATTTCTTACACGGGAATTTGATTTGACCTTTGTCATCGACGTGCGCTTTGGACCTCTCGATAAAAACTTCGAGTCCTTGTTGGAATGCGGCAGAGTTACGGTTTTCAAAAGTAGTCCAGGATTTATCAATAGACATGTTGCTACTAAAACATAAGTTAGGTTTTAGTGTTTACTCAACAAGAACTAAAAATCGGATGGAATATTTAGAAGGATAGAGTAACTGCTAAATCGGATGGAATATTCATAAAGGTAGGGTAAAAATAGACGATTCAAAAAGCAGTATCAAAATAGTAACAAAAAAATCGGACAATGAATATAGTATTCACAAGGGTAGGCTTCTAAACCATTTTTTTGAATACCTTACATCATATGTGAATGTGTATTATATAATTGTCGTTCAAGAAAAAATTGGCAGCATTTCCCCTTAGCTCCTAAGTATATATATATATATATATATATATATATATATATATATATATATATATATATATATATATATATATATATATATATATAGAAATATATACCCGACGAGCAAAGAGAAAATAACAACCAAATCTTTCTTAAATAATCAATCATGTAATACGCATTCGCATCCTAAATTAGATAAAGTATTCAAAAAGTTGTCCCAAAATGGGGATAGCCCGAAATTAAATTATAAATCAATTTTGGGTGGGCATATCTAAGCGCTTGATGATTTAAAAGGAAGATACTTAAACTATAAAAAATAATAATAATAATAATTAAGAAAAACTCAGTTTTTTATTATAGCATTTTACTTTTAATAATTAAGTTATTAAATTATAACTTAGTAGATTTAGCTTCTTATATTTTTCGTTTTTATTTTTTTAGTATTATATTATAGCATTTTATTTTAAATAACTTATTAGAATTGTAGTATATTTGTGTTATTTATATCATCTTATTTGTCTATATTTTATTATTTATAGCATCCTACTCTTATTTTTATTTTTCTATTATTGCATTGTAATTTTTCATATTTTTTTATTTATAACATCTTTCGTATGTTATTTTTTCATTAAAATATTGTACTTTAAATGACAGTGTGAATTATAGCATCCTACTTTTTTGTTTTTTCAATTATAACATTGTACTTTACATAGTGTGGAGTTTTAAGGACTAGCATAATTAAATCCTAACATTTTACCTACAAATACACATATACACATATACCAAATACAAATATACATATATAGCACATACACATATACACATAATTTCTATTTGCATGCATACAAATACACATATACACTCATACAAAATACATATATCTATATATATATATATATATATATATATATATATATATATCCAACTGGAGTTAAATATATTAAATAAAGAAGAAAGTTTTACATAGACGTAGCGGGTCAACGAGCAATAAGCTGTACCGCAACCCCTTTTTAGATGGCAAAACTAATTCTTTTAAAAACAACATTTATAGATCTTGGAGTCATAACATTACTATGCATGACCCGTTGAACTCTATTGAGTAGCTCCACAGTTCTATCGCAAGGAAACTGAAAGTATCAAATGCAAAGGGTATAAACGTGTGTTGATTTTTCATGCACACTTTCTCATGTTTTGCCACTTTGTTTGATGCAGCTTTTAAAGCAGCTTGCCCCACAGTGAAAACCCCACTTCTCAAGCATATATATATATATATATATATATATATATATATATATATATATATATATATATATATATATATATATATATATATCCATTCACTATTGTCAAAATGGTCGAGTTATTTTATGAAATTACCATTATTTTGTACCACTAATTTCAAACTTTACCACAAAAACCTAAAAATGCGTCAAAAGAAAAATCATATGCAAAAAAAACATATATACAAACGTACACAATACATGCATATATACCATATACACGCAATACATGCATATACAAAATTCGTATGAACAAATTTTGATCCACTCACTATACCAAATACATGTATATAACAAATACACATAATACATGCATATACAGAATAACTTGTGGCCGGAAAAATGCACATGTGGCCAGAAAAATCCACCGGTTGTGTTGTTGTGCTGGTGGTCGCCGAAGAACATCCTTGTTGTGGTGCCTTAAAACCACAAAATTCAACAAATTAGAGTAGAAATTAAGGCCAAAAGAGAAAGAGAAAGGAGATGCATCAGGCACATACCATCACCGAAGATGCCCGGAGAAGCTACTTGTCATCGGTAACGTCAAGGTCGTGATCCAGGGTGGAGACAGTCCGGCGAGTGGGGGTGGGAGGCCAGTGGCATAGGTTGAAGGTATGGGTGAAAAACTTCATCCTTTTCTGGTGATATCATATACTCATCAGAGAAGTCGAAAGAGAAAAGTCAAGGTAAGGGAGTAACAGTTCTGGGACGAAGGACGAACAAAAAGGTTACGCCTTTAGTGGTAATGTCTTTAGCAGCAACACCATACTATTAGTCTCGAAAAAATAGACAGAAGTAGACTGTTATTTTCTCATGAGTATTAGTCGTTGCATCATGTAAAAAGGTAGGTCTAAGATTATAACATCCCAAAATCAAGGTAATTTTCATTTTTCATGGCCAAACCAAAACCATAAACGTTTACAAAACATAATTTCCAAGAGTCAAAATCACAAATTAGAGTATCCTAAAATCAAATCTCATAACATTCGAAGGATGTACACGATCAAGCCTTCGCATTGCCCCAATCATTTGAAGTACCTGAAGCATAAAACTTAAATTGTAAGGAAAATCTTAGTGAGTTTACCACACACAACCAAACAAATATACAAAATGCATTTTGGGTCCACAATCTCCCGACAAGATTATCCTGGCCCACACCCTCACAGTTGGATTGCCACTCTCGCCCACAATCTCCAGATTGGATTGCCAATCTGGCCCACAATCTCCCGATTTGATTACCCAAGTTTGTTGGCCGATAGCACAAAGCAATACAACCTCAACCCACCTACACTATGTCGACATATGTAACAAATAAACATAAAACTAGCAAGGACAGGTAATCAGACCGATCTACCAATCTATCATATAATCATCATAGCATCACCCTTTATACTAAGCATACACGACCTAGTGGGCCAGCATTGGTGCCTTCGACCCACAAGTATAGTGAGGGAAAAATCACCTCACAGTCTGAAATGTAGCTGAATAGATCACTGCTCTGAATATTGGCTCTACCAGTCACCTATACAATAAGTAGTGACCCAAACTCAATTTACTTCTAAAATTACCCAAAATACCATTGAGTCAAACTTGGTCAAACCCCTGGTCAAAGTTCAAAGTCAAATCCATACTCAAAAGTCCTACAACCACTTGTCACATTGTGACCCTCTAGTAGTCATGCCGTGACTTAATAAGACAGAATAGTCGAGAAACATCAACCTCACGACGTGACACCTAGGTACCCACGTTGTGTGGACGCTTTGGACAGAAATGCTTAATAAAACTCTTAACCCTTTTGGACAAGCAACCAAAACCTCCATAACATTAAAAATCATGGCTTTTTGGACATATATGTCCAATTCATGTCCCAAACATAAACTAGGGCACAAAAGGGATAAATGACACCAAATCTCATGCAAGATTCTCAACACTCAACCACACTTCAGATCTATCACCTAGTTTATCAAAGGGACGTTGGAGATCCATAAAGTTGGCAACTTTATGGATTCCAAACACTATGTCACCAAATCCATGAAAGAAAATGCATAAAAACTAGATATAAGCTGATAAACCCATAAGGTATGATCTTGAAAACTCACAATGGTATAGAAGAAGTGAAAATGAATGATGGAGAGGCTTGTGTGTTGAGAAGATGGCTATATGCTCTTCTTCTTCCCTTTTGCTAGAAATCACCACAAATGAGCTCAAAATCTACTATGGAGTGATAGGGTTCAAAGGGAAGCGTTGAGAGGTGATGGAGACTGAGTGTGGGCTAACCCTAGCCCTCACTTCCTTTAAATATGGAAACATGCCTAAAAAATTAGGGTATTCCTCTCAGACCGGCCTCACATCGTGACCCATATATGCTCACGTCGTGAGCCCAAAGATGATGCTTGTTTTCAAAAATTCCCCTCACGACGTGACAAGCATCCCTCTCGTCATGAGCCATGTGAAACTTCCAAATTCAACTTAATGAAATGATCACCTGAACTGGGTATTACAAAGATTGCTACTTACGTGGGTCACACAGATCGTGATCAATAGCGGCAACGAAGTCCTCACAATTTTTTCATCGCTATTGCCTTCTACGAGAATAAACCCTATTCGTTGGGTCATGGTACAAATATAGGGCAAAGATTCAAAGTCATGTATGTTGGATGGATCATCGGTGGAACCCATTAGTGACGACACTTTTTAATGAGTTTTATACATAGCAAACAGTTCTATGTGTGCATGCAACCCTAATTTTAGGATCTATGTTTTCACTATTAGACATACAAGCATTGAACACAAAAACTAGAAACCCTATGAGTCACATGTAATTTTTGAAATTAACATATAATTAGGGTTAGGATACATACCTTGACTGTTATATTGTAATAACAATCAAATCCTTGAAGATCTTGAACTTTGGTAGCAAGCGCCACAAGTGTCGCGCCTCTAATGGCTCGCAAACAAACCTAGCAACCAAGGAATACTTTAGAGAGAGAGAGAAGTAGAGTAGAATATTGGCCCTTAGGTTCCTTTTGGAGTGCATTGCCCAAAATCTAACCCTAAGAGGGTTTATATAGGTGCTAGGAAGGTATTGGATTAGGCAGATGTATCCAAGATAACCTTAATCCCTTAACTTCTTCCCTAAGGCATCCAAGGCACCCTTAGAGCCCAAGGAAACCCTAGGAACACCCTAGAATTCGTCCCCCTCCCCCCCCCCCCCCCCGGTTTAGGGAGGTTTTAGAATGCTCAATTCTCAACTATTGAACATTGTCACCTTTAGTCCCTGCAGTTTCAATTAATTCCTTTAATCCCAAAATTAATTCCAAATTAATTTCTGATTAAATATTAATTAAACATCATGATTTCTAATTAATATATTATATCCATAATACATTAATAAATCATTTATCTTGATTTCAAATTAATTTATTAACCAAGTAATAAATTAATAAATCATTCTTCTCTCTCTAACAGTTATCATATTCAATTGCCAGGTTTGAAGGCAACCCAAAAGGACATTGCTACTATCAATTCAAGTACATACCAATTATAGTTATGGGCTTAGACACCTAATCCAACACTATCCCACTTGGATAAGTCTGATAACTATAGTTGCAAGTATAACTTCAAAAATTGACTAGCAAATTTTAGCTACCAAAAGTTGTTGTCGAACTCTAACCTAGTCAGTGACTTGTCCTTAGATAAGTGATCAAATATTCCTCCGTTCTACAACATATCGTATGGACATGAAACATGGATTACAATCAATCGCTGTCCAAGAGTTGTTTCCCGATTTCCGATTGATGATGATTGACTAATTGAACAAATCAAATCAGTCCAGGCTTGGCCAAGCACTTTATTTGTCATCATCAAATCATCGAGGGGCCCACATATATCACTTTTATCCCATTTAGGGTAAAAGGAACAGATAAACTTCGACTCATATGCTTGTACTATTTACTCATCAAATCACACACAACAATACGTTTTATAATATCAAGTTACTGATGTGTTTACGTATTATCAATGTGCAACCGACTCGTAAACAGCAACTATATGTCTATGTTTCAAGAATATAAGATATTATCATCTCACAATCACTCGTGATAAAATCCATGAAGTGATTCAAATGAGCGTGGGTTTAATCCAATACTCAAATTCCTATTTCAGGAGTACTCATGAACACTGCAGCAAAAATTTCCTATGTCTAAGCACTTAGACAATCTACAGTCGGATTCATGACAGTCTTGCCTCACTACTTACTTCCAAAGTATGATCGACTGTGGATGTTTAAATAATCTTATTATTCGGGAAGTAAAAACATACGAAGTGAATATAAATAAAAGCGCTTTTATTTAATCACCATATTAATTATACTTTACTTGTTGTATAATGTTTCGACTAATCAACTAAACACTTGAATTCAAACATTAGTTATGCCATGCTCTAAACATGCACAATATGTTTATCTATAGTCCTTTCTTTGTGAAATAGATCAATTGAACACATTTCCAATGATGCTCATTTCACAATCCCAAATACTTATCACAAGTGTAAGAATACCAAATTCTTGCCACTTTTAGAATCTGTTAGAGTCTAACCTTTCATGCAATGATCCTTTTGTAATGTCAAGGCACAAAAGTCATACAGACTTGGCCAATGATATTACAAAGCATTCCATTGGAGATTCGTTACAAAACAAAACCATGGAAACGAAGTCTCACATTCAAAGAGCATTCCTTCAACATCCTTCTTGCATTAAAGTTTCTAACTTACACATAGATCTCAATAAGTAACTCCCACTATGGAAACATTTCCCTATTCCCATATGACAATCAGTTCTGAACAGGAGTTACCTCTATTCAAAATATATCAATATGGCCCTTCCATGATTATGCTATACTTCCAACTGTCCACAAGCAACCAATCTTTGGTAAACCTCAGATTGTCCTTGACAGTTGTTTAATAACTTTAGTCATATCTGGTTCTAGTCCTTTTCCCTATTAATGCGCTACGCATTTGGAAAATTAGAACGAGTGAATATTATAGCATATGCAATCGATCCTATACCCGAAGCATATGGGATACGATTCATAATGTCTTACATAAAGACATGATACTTGACCAGTCTCTTGCTATAATATTTTCATATATATAATTTCCTATGTTGAAACATTTCAACATGATATTCATATACGTTTATGACTAAGTTCCATTAAAACTTCAATCTAAACCTTTAGATTGAAATGAAGTATAATTATCTTCTCCCTAGAATCTTACTATAATGAAACAATTTCCAAATTCTGCAACTTTGAAAATTTGTAACCTTTGTTTCCTATAAATAGCATTGCTAACTCGCAACACTCATCATAATGATTATGCTCCCACTAGCATAATAATTATGTTCTTACTAGCCTAACGATTATGCTCCCACTAGCTTTGACATGTGTCCAAAAAACCAGTTGGACTTCTAGAAATCAATACATATTGACTTCCTTCCCAAAGTCCAGACTTCTGATACGTGATGCTTCGATAAGTCTTTATTTAGACTTCTCAAGCTCATACACCTTTCATTAGATAGTTCACGTGTGTGTCTAAACTCTTCCAGAACTTATAGCAATAAGACCCGACTGTTCAAACTATTTTCCAATTCTCACAATTCGAACTATGAAAAGGTATGCCGTAATCATACTCGAATTTGAGAAAGCAATTATCACAACTCCTAATCCTTTAAAATCTACTAGTGAAAGCATTTCCTCACTATCATTTTCACGAAGTTGAGAGAAACCACTTGTCACCTAGATTTTATGGTGTATGTGTTCCTATCCATGTGAATTTGTCATTTCCAACCATTATCATAAGACAAGGTTTATGACAAATCCAAACACATATGGACTGAACTTGCTTAATCTTAATTTCTTGCCATCTGGCTATACAAGAGCCTACCAGTGCTTCCAAGTCATTGAGCATCTCACCCATACAGATCAATGTACTTTCACGGATCAAGGCGCTTTGCCTTATGCAATCAAATGAGAACTCACACGCATAGTCAACTTAACTGGAACGGGCACAGAAACAAGAATATGTCAACACGATATGTTATCAACCTCAGGTCGTGTTCTAGTGATTACTAAAAGGTTTCTAGTGATTACTAAAAGGTTTATTCTCGATTGTCTTCCTAAAACTTTTCAAGATCAACAACACTCCCACTGACTTCTTGACATATAAGATTCTCTGTCAAGGATCATTCCTTGAGAAACAAATATTCAAGAGTTAGTGTGGGTTCTTATCAAGAAAACACTTCATATAAGTGGTCTTAGTTAGTCTTTGTTTTATCCAAAACATCACAACTACCCATTTCAAATGTGCAAGAGTAAGAAAACATTTCTACTCCACATTTTATTAGGTGTTATAAACCTATTTAGAACACGTTACTCAAGGTAGAACTTGGAGTAACTAGATCATATCCTTAAAACTCGATTTTGGAACGAAGTACGACTCATCCTTTTGATTTAACCATTTCAACAATTCTCGATTCCTCTTCTTAGTCATATAAATGCACTAAAGTGTCCTTAGAGGATCAGTTGTGACATGGTTCCATAATCATTAGGATGATCATAAAACATGATACTAAAGCACTCTCCTTTCCTTTCATATTGGAGAACCTTTTATCTTTCTGCCTAATTGATTCTTCTTTATTCGTTCTGCTATACTTTGAAACTTTTTAAGGTATCAGAATTACACTTAATCTTGTAAGTATAACCATATTTACTGAATCAACAGTAAACTATGACGAATAGACTTTATCGTCCTTTGCGGTGGATCTAACCAGTCCACATCAATGTATGATAGATCCTTCAGTCTTTCACTTGACTCACATATACATATGAACAATGAATTAGTCTTAATTTCCTAAAGATCAAGATTTTCATACATCACGCAATTCAAATCGCATGATTCCAAGTTTCTATCCAATTGAAACTTTGGTGATGAGAATCTTTCCTCACTTGGTAAATTATGACACTACCACAAGCGATATAATTAAGAATCAAATCCATTTTTCAACATTGCTAATAATAGAAACATAAACACCAATTTTCATAAATGTCATTGCAAGGAATAAGATAAAATCAAATTTTATTTTATTGATAAAATGCGGAAAACTTGTCCTTACAACGCAAGTACAAATGAAAACTATGTTACTAAATATTCCTAAGCAATCTATCATAACTCCTAAGTAGTAGCTTCAAATTCTGATCATTGAACCATGTGACCGAAATCCATTTTTTCATATCAAAATCAGCCTACTCTTCTTTTAAGCTTCCTTCCTTTTCTTCGATCCTACAAAACATCAAAATGCAATCTTATCACATCATGTATTAAGAATCTATAAATAGGAACTTAATAGAGTTAGATAGTGGACTTACCTGAAGTAAAGTCATTCAATTTAACTTTACCATCTCTTAGATCTCTCAGGTATTCTGGGCAGCTTTGCTTCCAATGTCCCTTCAATTGGAAGTAGAAACATATGGACTCCTTAGGATTGACACGTGGAACTATCTCAAACTTGGCCATTCTCTTACGGTCAAACGTTTTGACCATGGCCAATTTCTCTCCCTTACGAGAAGAAATCATTTTTGGATCATCATTGTCACTGCCTATGTCCATGGAAATTTGGGAGGTAGATCTTCCAAACAAATTTGCTTGACCAGTGTGCCAAAACATTGTTGCTTCATCGGCAATTAGCAAATATGCCAGATCAATAAGGGTCACATTGTGATATGTCATATAGTAGTCCTTAACGAACTGATTATACGACTCGGGAAGTGACTGAAGAACCAAATCAACAACTAGCTTCCTTGGGAAAACGACACCCAACATTCCCAGTATGTCAATGTGCGAATTCATTTTCAGGACGTGTGCACACAAAGAACTTCCATCTCGGTGTTTGCATCCCAATAGGGCTTGAGTGACCTTGAACTTTTCAAGTCGCCGAAAACGTGGGTCAGGGAGAATTACTGGAGGAGGTGGAGGAAGTGAAGTATGATTTCTAGTTCCACCAATGCACGAAGAAGGGAACAATCTCTCACCTTGATCGACACGTGGAAAATCATCTTCATAAAGAAAGCTTTTTCCAAAGGAATAAGGAAGACCATGGTTGTCAGAACTAGACATCTACAAAAGGGGAGAAATTCAAGTTAGTTGATTTAATCCTTAATATAACACCCAAATGAAATATTAAGGCAAGGACCCAACACAATAATTCACAATTCGGAAGAGGGATGCCGTAATTCAATTGTAAATTATTTAAAGGTAGGTAAATGATGATTGACCAATTCCACCACGAAAACAAAATTCTAAACGAATTAGGTTTTAAATGAAATTCCTAGATCTTTTGAGATTCATTGAACTTTTCAATGGCATGTTTAATCTCTATTGTGCCCTTCAAGTTTGTGACCGGGATCCTGAGGATCACAAACAAGGTGTGAATAACCATGCAAATATGCTTGGTACTCTCGATGTCATTTATCACCTAATCAATGTGTTGGTTAACCACACACGCTCCATTGATCAATTGATAATTTATGAGCTACCCATTGTCATCCTTCATTAGTACCATATTAGTGTGTCGGTTAACTACACACGCTCCACTAACGACCAATAAGGTGCAATGTGCAATTTCATGGGTTAGCATCAAATTCACATTTTTCCTAAAGTAACTAAGATTGGGAATTATATAAGGGTTTAGTTACTTTCTATTTTCATTATACTTATCAAAAGGACATTGCTACTATCAACTCAAGTACATACCAATTATAGTTATGGGCTTCGACACCTAATCCAATACTTTTAACGACGACACATACTTTTAGCACCAACATTAGGCATATGTCGTCTAATGTCATCGCTAATGGTATGTTTTCTTGTTGTTCTATCTAATCATACAATTATAGCATACCAATATACAGGCATCATACAAATAGAGGATCCAATAATGAAATAAGTAATAAAATAAGAAAACTCACAGGAATCTAAAATCACACTCTACAATAATTTACGCAAAGAAACGGCTAGCATAAACCATTTATACTAAACAGAGGCCAAACCTCAACCTACTACTCAAATCCATCAAAATTTGACAAAAAGTCAAACTAGTCAAAAAGTCAATAGTTAATGGTCAAAGCTAAATTCAATGTCCAACACATCAACGTGATGTGGCAATAGGTGGACGCGTCGCGTCAACCAACGGACAAATTAGTCGCGAATCCACAACTCAACGGGCCACGTCCAAGGGGTGACACCTCATTTTTCTAGGCAAAATCACTTCTTCCATTAAGTGCTTAATCCTTTAAGCCAAAAGCTCAAACTTTCTAAAAATCTTAATAGATAAAGTTTACAAACTTTAACCATATACATGCTAGGGGTGAGCAAACATGAACCAACAAACCGAGAAACCGACCAAAATCAATGAAATCGAAACTGAAAAAACTGAAACTGAAGCAGAACCGGCGGTTAGGGTTTAAAATTTTTAAAAATCAAAAAATCGGTTTCAGTTTTGGTTTTGACCCAGAAAAAACTGAAGCAGAACCCATCAAGTCTATTAACTATTGGTATAAGTATAAATATCAATAAAAATGTAAATATAATACATAATTCATTGGTTGTTTGTGTTAGATTAGGTGTCTAAGCCGATAAGTATAATTGGTATATACTTGATTTGATAATAGTATTGTCCTTTTGGGTTTCCTTCACACTGGCAACTAGACAAGATGATTATTGGAGAGAGAGGCTGAATTTATTATATAGAATAATAAATTGGGGCATAAATATGATTTATTAATATATTATAAGAATAATATATTAATTAGGAATCATATTATTAATTAGTATCTACACAGAAATTAATTAGGAATTAATTTTGGGATTAAAGGAACTAATTAAAAGTGCAGGGGCTGTTTTGTAATTATTTGATAGTTGAGGTTTTGGGCCATTGGATCACCCTTATTAGGGAGGGCCGAAAATCCCTAGAAGGTTCTAGGTATTTTCTTCCAAGGCCTAAGGAAGGGGTCCATGGACTTGCTTAGGCCCTAAGCTAAGGAATTAGGGTTTCCACCTTAAAACTCTAGCTAGCCTCAACTATAAATAGGGCCCTTTGCCTCATGAATTTGGGTACCCCTCTTGAAACCCTAGAAGAGCCAAATTTCTGAGCAAGTTACTCCTCTCTCCTCTCTCTCATATTCATCCTCTTGCCCTAGTGTGTTTGTGAGCCATTAGATGTACTACGCTTGTGGTACTTGTTCTCAAAAGCAAGGATCTTTAAGTTTTGGTTGTTATTACTATATAGCAAAAAAGGTATGTGATCTAATCCTTCATTAGTATATTTTCGAGTTATTAGATGCATATTATGGTTTTCTATTTGTGTTCATTTGTTGTATGTCTAATAGAGAAAACATAGATCCAAACTAAGGTTGCATGCACACATAGGATTGTTTGTATAAAACCCAACAGTGGTATACGAGCCTTTGGTTGTTGTTTTCAATTATATTTGATACAATAGTTTGAATTTGACAAATTAGGGTTTATGGCAACTAAACCCTAAGGCTTGGATTTTTCGAAATTAGGGTTTCAAAACCCTAGGTTTGAAAATTGATTAGGGGTTTTTAAACTCGTTCCTTTGGCCTCCATACTTTCGAATTTTAGGGTTTCCTAACCCCTAGAATTTTCGAAATATGCCTTCTCAATATTAGATTTCGAAAATCTAGGGTTTTGGGAAGGAATTATCTTTTAATTGTTTAAACGGATAATTGATGATTTTGAAATATCCCTTCCCAAAATTTCGAAATCTAGGGGATAAAGGGATTAGGTTAAATTATTTATTTAATTGAATGGATAATCCTATGAGATTTAATAATTTAAATTAATTGTTTAATTTTGGATAATTATTAAATCAATGTTTTTAATATTTAAGATTTTAAATTAAAAGGTATTAATTTCAAAAAATTTAAATTAGATTAAAAACCATAATATTTTGAAATGTTTTAAATACACCCTTATACTATATATATATATATATATATATATATATATATATATATATATATATAATGAAAGGTTTAATATTATATATGTATAAGAAAAGTCAGTCTTAACGTTAGTAGGCCTCATTCATGAAGTTGATCTATAAGGGGTGTTTAAGGAAGCGGCCTGTAATATGAGACTGTTAGTAGGCCTCATTCACTTTAGGAAAATGTGAATTTGATGCTAACCCATGAAATTGCACATTGCACCTTATTGGTTGTTAGTGGAGCGTGTGTGGTTAGCCGGCACACTAATATGAGACCGATATTGTTGGCAATGGGTTTCTCGTAAATTATCGTTGATCAATTAAGCGTGTGTGGTTAACCAGCACATTGATTAGGTGATAAATGACATTGAGAGTACCAAGCTAATTTGCATGGTTATCACACTTTGTTTGTGATCCTCGGTATCCCAGTCACAAACTTGAAGGGCATAATAGAGATTAAACATGCCATTGAAAAGTTCAATGAATCTCAAAAGATCTAGGAATTTCATTTAAAACATAATTCGTTTAAAATTTCGTTTTTCATAGTGGAATTGGTAAATCGTCATTTACCTACCTTCAAATAATTTACAACTTGATTACGGCATCCCTCTTCTTAATTGTGAATTATTGTGTTGGGTCCTAGCCTTAATATTTCATTTGGGTGTTATATTAATGATTAAATCAACTCACTTGAATTTCCTCCCTTTTGTAGATGTCTAGTTCCGACAACTATGGTCTTCCTCATTCCTTTGGAAAAGGCTTTCCTTTGGAAAATGATCTTCTACGTGTCGATCGAGGTGAAAGAACGTTCCCTTCTTCGTGCATTGGTGGAACTGGAAATCATACTTCTCTTCCTCCACCTCCTCCAGTGATTCTCCCTGACCCACATTTTCGTCGACTTGAAAAGTTAAAGGTCATTCAAGCCCTATTGGCATGTGAACACCGAGATGGAAGTTTTGTGTGCGCACACGTCCTGAAGATGAAGTTGCACATTGACAGATTGGGAATGTTGGGTGTCGTTTTCCCAAGGAAGCTGGTTGTTGACTTGGTTCTTCAATCGCTTCAAGAGCCATATAGTCAGTTCGTCAAGGACTACTATATGACAGATCACAATGTGACCCTTATTGATCTGACATATTTGTTAATTGTTACTAAGGCAGCAATGCTTTGGCGCACTGGTCAAGCAAATTTGATTGGAAGATCTACCTCCCAAATTTCCGTGGACATTGGAAATGACAACGATGATAGTCTAGATATGATTTCTTCTCCTAAGGGAGAGAAATTGGCCAAGGTCAAAAACTTTAACCGTAAGAGAAAGGCCAGTTCTAAGATAGTTCCACGTGTCACTCCTAAAGACTCCATCTGTCTCTATTGTCGATTGAAGGGGCATTGGAAGCGAAGCTGCCCTGACTACCTGAGAGATCTTAGGGATGGTAAAGTCAAATTATATGACTCTACTTCAGGTACATCCACTATCTAACTCTATTAAGTTCTTATTTATAGATTCTTATTACATGATGTGTTAATCACATTTTGATGTTTTGTAGGATCGAAGAGAGAGAAGGAAGCTTAAAAGAGAAGTAAAGGATGATTCTAATCTGAAGAAATGGATTTCGGTCACATGGTTCAATGATCAGGATTCTGAGCTGCTACTTATGAGTTATGATAGATTTCATAGGAATATCTAGAAACATAGTTTTCATATGTATTTGCGTTGTAAGAATATGTTTTCCGCACATTATCAATAAAGTAAATTTTGGTTTATCTTATTTGCTCTATGATTACTTGGAATGGAATTTATGAAAAAAATTTGTGTTTATATTTCTATTATTAGCAATGTTGAAAATGGATTTGATTCTTAGTTATATACCTTGTGGTAGTGTCATAATTTACCAAATCATGAAGGATTCTCATCACCCAAGTTTCAATTGGACAGAAACCTGGAATCATGCGATTTAAATTATGTGATGTATGAGAGTTTTGATCTTTGGGAAATTAAGACTAATTCCTTGTTCACATGTATATGTGAGTCAAGAGAAAGACTAATGGATCTAGTACACATTGAAGTGCACTGGTCAGATCCACCACAAAGGACGATAAGTCTATTCGTCATGATTTACTATTGGTTCAGTAAATATGGTTATGCTTACAAGATTAAGTTTAATTCTAATACCTTGAAAAGATTCAAGGTATAACAGAACGAATAAGAAGAATCTGTTGGGCAGAAAGATAAAAGTTTCTCCAATCTGAAAGGAAAGGAGAGTACTTTAGTATCATGTTTTATGATCATCCTAATGATTATGGAACCATGTCACAATTGATCCTCTAAGGACACCTTAGTGCATTTATATGACTAAGAAGAGGAATCGGGAATTGTTGAAATGGTTAAATCAAAAGGATGAGTTGTACTTCATTCCGGTATCGAGTTTTAGAGTTATGATCTAGTTACTCCAAGTTCTACCTTAAGTGACATGTTCTAAGTAGGTTTATAACACCTCATGAAATGTGGAGTAGAAATGTTTTCTTACTCTGGCACATTTGAAATTGGTAGTTTTGATGTTTTGTTTAAAACAAAAAACCAACTAAGACCAATTATATGAAGTGTTTTCTTGATAAGAACCCACCCGTAACTCTTGAATATTTGTTTTTCGAGCAATTTTCCCTGACAGATAATCTTATATTTCAAGAGGCCAGTGGGAGTCTGGTTGGTCTTGAAAAGTTTCAGGAAGACAATCAAGAATAAACCTTTTAGTCATCACTAGTACACGACCTAAGGTTGATAACCTATCGTGTTGACATACTCTTGTTTCTGAGCCCATTCCAGTTAAGTTGAGTATGCATGTGAGTTCTATGAGTTCTCATTTGATTGCATAAGGCAAAGCACCTTGATAGGTGAAAGTACATTGATCTTTATGGGTGAACCACACAATAACTTGGAAGCCCTGGTAGACCCTTGTGCTACCGGATGGCAAGACAATTAAGATTAAGCAAGTTCAGTCCATATGAGTTTAAATTTGTCATAAACCTTGTCTTATGATAAGTGGTTGGAAATGACAAATTCACATGGATAGGAATACATACACCATAAAATCTAAGTGGAAAGAGGTTTCTCTCTACTTCATGAAAATGATTGTGAGGAAATGCTTTCACTAGTAGATTTTAAAGGATTGATTAACATCATTAGACTTAGCAGTTGTGATAATCGCATTCTTAAATTCAAGTATGATTACGGCATCTCTCTTCATAGTTCGAATTGTGGAAAATGACAAGTAGACTGAACATTCGGGACTTATTGCTATAAGTTCTGAAAGGGTTTAGACACACACATGAGTTATATAATGAAAGGTGTATGAGCTTGGGAAGTCTAGATAAAGACTTATCGAAGCACCACGTATCATAAATCTGAACTTTGGTAAGAAAGTCAATAAGTATTGATTTTTAAAAGTCCAGCTGATTTCTGGGTACATGTCAAAGCTAGTGGGAGCATAAATGTTTTGCTAGTAAGAATATAATTGTTATGCTAGTGGGAGCATAATTGTTATATTAAGTGTTACAAGTTAGCAATACTATTTATAGGAAACAAAGGATACAAATTTGCAAAGTGAAAAGTTTAGAAGTTGTTTCGCTATAGTAAGGCTTATGGGAGAGGGCACTGATACTTCATTTCAAATCTAAAAGTTTAGATTGAAGTTTCAATGGAAGTTAGTCATGGACATATATGAATATCGTGTTGAATTGATTAAACATAGGAAATTCTATATATGGAAATGTTATAGCAAGAGACTGGTCAAGTATCATGTCTTTATGTAAGACATTATGAATCGAATCCCATATGCTTCGGGTATAGGATCGATTACATATGTTATAATATTCACTTGTTCTGATTTTTACAAATGCCTAGCGCATTAAGAGGGGAAAAGGACTAGAACCTGATATGACTAACATTATTAAACAATTGTCAAGGACAATCTGAGGTTCGCTGAAGATTAGTTGCTTATGGACAATTGGAAGTATATTAATAAACAGACCATATTGATATGATTCTTAATAGACAGGATTCTGTTAAGAATGGATGTCATACGTAATATGGAAATGTTTTCATTATGGGAGTTGGATATTTAAGAATCTATGTTAGAAACTTTTACACAAGAAGGATGTTCAAGGAATGTGCTTTGAATGAGAGACTTCGTTTCCATGGAATTATTTTGTAACAAATCTCTAGTGGAATGCTTTGTAATATCGTTGGTCAAAGTCTATGACTTTGGAGCCTCAAAATTACAAAAGGATTATTGCATGAAAGGTTAGACTCTAACACATTCTAGAAGTGGCAAAAATTTGGTATTCTTACACTTGTAATAAGGATTTAGAATTGTGAAATGAGTATCATTGGAAATGTGTCCAATTGACCTATTTCACAAAGGAAGGACCATAGAGAAACATAGTATGTGTGTTTTAGTACATGGCATGACTAATGTTTAATTCAAGTGTTCATTTGATTAATCGAAACATTATACAATAAATAAAAGTCTAATTAATATGGTGATTAAATAAAGGCATGTTATTTATATTCAAAAGTTTTGAGACCATAATTAATTAGATTATTCTTGTGTTTCACTTTGCATGTTTTACTTCCCGAATAATTGAATTATTCGAATTTCCACAGTCGATCGTACTTTTGGAAGTAAGTAGCAAATTAAGACTGTCATGAATCCGACTGTAGATTGCCTAAGTGCTTAGGCATAGCAAATGTTTGATGCAGTGTTCATGAGTACTCCTGAAATAGGAATTTGAGTATTGGATAAACTCACGCTCAAGAATTACTTCATGGATTTTATCACAAGTAATTTTGATACGATAATATCTTATATTCTTGAAACGGAGACATATGAGTTGTTGTTTACGAGTCAGTTATGCATTGATAATACGTAAACGCATCAGTAACTTGATGTTATAAAATGTATTGTTGTGTGTGATTTTATGAGTAAATAGTACAAGCATATGAGTCGAAGTTTATCCATTCATTTTACCCTTTGTAGGCCCCTCGATGGTTTAGTGATGACATCTAAAGCGCTTGGCCAAGCGTGGACTGATTTGATTTGTTCAATTAGTCGGTCGTCATAAATCGAAAATTGGGAAACAACTATTGGACAGAGATTAATTATAATCCATGTCTCATGTCCATACGATATCTTATATAATGGAGGAATATTTGATCCCTTATCTTAAGGACGCGTCACTGATTAGGTCAGAGTTCGACAGGGGCTTTTGAGAGCTACGATTGCTAATCAGATTCTGAAGTCATACTTTCAATTATAATTATTAGACTTATCCAAGTGGGGGACTATTGGACTAGGTGTCTAAGCCCATAACTATAATTGGTATATACTTGATTTGATAGTAGCATGTTCCTTTTGTGTTGCCTTCACACTGGCAACTAGACATGATGATTATTGGAGAGAGAGAGGCTGAATTTATTATATAGAATGATAAATTGGGGAATAAATATGATTTATTAATACATTATAAGAATAATATATTAATTAGGAATCATATTATTAATTAGTATTTAATCAGAAATTAATTAGGAATTAATTTTGGGATTAAAGGAACTGATTAAAAGTGCAGGGGTTGTTTTGTAATTATTTGATTGTTGAGGTTTTGGGCCATTGGATCACCATTTTTAGGGAGGGCCGAAATCCCTAGAAGGTTCTAGGTATTTTTGTCCAAGGCCTAAGGAAGGGTTCCATGCACTTGCTTAGGCCGTAAGCTAAGGAATTAGGGTTTCCACCTTAAAACCCTAGCTAGCCTCAACTATAAATAGGGCCCTTTGCCTCATGAATTCGGGCACCCCTCTTGAAACCCTAGAAGAGCCGAATTTCTGATAAAGTTACTCCTCCCGCCTCTCTCTCATATTCATCCTCTTGCCCTAGTGTGTTTGTGAGCCATTAGGGGTACTACGCTTGTGGTACTTATTCTCAAAAGCAAGTATCTTTAAGTTTCGGTTGTTATTACTATATAGCAACAAAGGTATGTGATCTAATCCTTCATTAGTATATTTTAGAATTATTAGATGCATATTGGGTTTTCTATTTGTGTTTTTTTGTTGTATGTCTAATAGAGAAAACATAGATCCAAACTAGGGTTGCATGCACACATAGGATTGTTTGTATAAAACCCAACAATTTGGTGGTTATGTTATGTTATGTTATGTGTCTAAATATGCAGGTATGGATGCATGTTTTATGTTGAATAAGTTTTATTTGATATTGTTACTGTATGCCATCTTGTCTTGCCTTCTGTTATTGATAATGTAAAGATTTTAATGTTTTTGTGTAGTGGAATGAAGGAAGAATGGACCATTGGAGTGGTTGAATAGTTGGTTGAATAAACATACTACTATGATCTTCTTCTTCTTATAGGTCGGTTGGTTAGAGATAGATTATATTTTGGCATTTAAGAATATCGGACATAGGGCCTTGCTGACATCCTTCACTTTTAATCTTTATTAAGAATATGGGTTGAACCCAAGAAACCAGAAAACCGCCAAAATCGACTCCAGAACCCAAGAAACCGAACCTATAGGTTCTAAAAAACAAAAACTGGCCATTTTCGGTTTGGGTGCAAAACCGACCCAAACCAACTCATGTACTAACAAGGCCAACACTAATCCTAGATCCACAAAGAGGCCAAAAAAATGTATAAACTTGATGCATGGATCAAAAGAGAAGTTAAACATACATTCAATCCACCACAATAGGGTCGGAAGATCAACCAAGAAATCCTTTGGATTTAGATTTTTCCAAACTCCATAAAATCACGACAAAATAAATCACATACGACTATCAAACTAGATCTAGCAACCACAATCCATAGAGTTGAGAACTTGAATACTTCTAGAGCACAAGAATGTGAACTAGAAGCTTATACTCTATATCTAGGTTTTGATGCACCAAATCTTCTTGCTTCTTCTTTAAGATACACCAAAATGAACCAAGAACACCAAAAGGGGATGGGAGGGGATAGAGGTTCGAGTATCATGAATTTGGTGGATGGAGGTTGGATAAATGAGGAAAACCTAGAAGTTAGAGCCATTAAATAGGATCCAAAACCCAATACCTAGGGTTTTGAGACATTATGGCCACACCCTACTCTTTTCATAAGGACGTGGTGCATCCATAGGTCACTCATGTGTCGTGTCCAGTCCTTAGATGTGTCACATCAATCACTTCCTGCCCAACACCATACTTTTTTATTTCCATAAAATAAATAACTTTTTGATCCAAACACACACTCAGAAAACATGCTTACACAACATATACTAAATGCACAACAAAATTAATTTGGGGCCCCAATTCTCGTAAGGTCCAGGGAGGTCGCCCAGCTTGCGCACCCTATCAAGTTGGGCATGTTCACAATATGTACATCAAGTTAAAAAAATTTACATATAAAATTTAAGAAATTATCTATGAGACTCATGTGTGTGTCTATATATGTAACGTCCCGACTTTCAACCCAAAATTTTTTTTATTTAAATATATCATAGTATAATTGTATTTAAGTGGAAACATGTTGTGAATGTGCATGTGTACAGTCGAACCTTGCTCTTCTCACAAATCAATGAAGCACCTGAATAAAATTTATGAACAACTGGGTAGCAACGAAGCTTAGTGAGTTCCCCCAAAATACCATATACCACAATACATATAAATGCATACAAACAATGGCTCACAATCTGCCAATCATATGTGTATTTTTTACTTACGTTCCAGCCATTTCATCTTCAACATGGATCTTTGTGTACTTACAGGCTACATGTCATTTCTTCAACATGGGTCTATGTGTACTTACGGCCTACATGTCATTTTTTCAACACGGGTCTATGTGTACTTACGACCTACATGCCATTTCGTCAACATACGGTCCTATAGGCTCCCGACCTCTTTTTCATTCTGCCATCATCCCCTAACTAAATGTCAATAGACTATTCAAATATCACATCCATTACGCACAAAGAGACTGCACTTTAGATTCTACTAGTACATGTACATTTATACTTTCTACTCTACCAGTTTCAGGTACATTTACGCTTATACTATCAGCTCTACTCTACTAGTTCTCTTTCCTAACATACATGGATATATATCGTAATACATGGTATAGTGAGAAAACTCACCTGGATAGTTTCTCAAAGGATGAACAGCTTTTGGGCGATCCCACTGGTGGACAACGCGCCTAACGAGTATTAACCTATAATATTATTACTTATTGATCCATATGACATTCTGGTAATTAACGAAATCTGGATCTTTCACTAATCCTAATGAATACCAAGAGTTCTATCAAATAAGGATCAGGCAGGCATGACAGTTGGGAGGCAGGACCATTTCTGCGTAAAGCTTTTCTGAAATCCAACAACCAGGCCAACATGACCATTCTAGATACCTCTCTTATAATTAGATGAATCAGTATTATAACTGGAATTACTGAAAAATCTTATTTATAAATTCATAAGAACGACTATGAATATAAATATAAGTTACACTGAAAGCATTACAAGTGTAGCTTAACTTACAAAGATGTTCCTGACAAAAGTTCGAAAATCGCACTGACATAACTCCGAATCGAAAGCTCTATCTCGCAGACACTCCATGGCCTCGCTAAAGTAGTCGATGACTAGGAAGAAAAGGGAGTAGGGGTACGAAAAAGTTCCAGAGGTTTCTGGGGTTGAAGGGTGTGAGAAATGAGCTGAGAACAAAGCATATTTATAAGGGATATTTGAGGGCATGTCGTGCGCAAGACTTGAGAGCGACGTGACTTTTGTCGGGGGTGTAGGCATGGCTCCTGTTAGATGGTGACACGTGGCAAATTCTGTGTGGATTGTCAGAAGCACGCCACAACTCTTGTCGGGGAACGCAGACGCACACACGAATTTTTTAATTTTTCAAAAATTCATATCTTCTTCATACGAGCTCCGTTTTCGAAGTTCTTTTTATCCACGAGTATCTATCGACGAGATCTGCAACTTTCATTTAGACTCAGTTGGCTAATTCTCATTTTATTTTTAAATTTATATTTTTACAGGCTTAGATTGTTAAAGTCTGTATAAAAATCATAACTCTCTAATGCGATATTCATTCTTGAATGTCTTTATATTGATGGATTCCTAACCACGAGATATTCAACTCTCGTTTAGATTGTTTTTTCCAACAAGCGACCGATTTAAAATTCAGTTTCTGTGTCACACACTGCTACGATGAAACTTCGAAAAATCATAACTTCCTCATATGAAGTCAAATTTGGACGTTCTCTACATGCATGCTCTTGGTTATACTACTATTATGAATTTCGTTTAGATTACTTAGGATAATAAGTAATATATCTCTGATTTGTAATTCACGACGTGCTTTTTTGTATAGGGTTGAACGCAAAACTTCAAACAATAATAACTTCTCCATACGAAGTCAGATTCGATCGTTTTATATATCTACAGAAATTGTATTTATGTTTCCTATAGGTTTATGACGAGTACTTTGGCTAAAAGTAATATATATATATATATATATATATATATATATATATATATATATATATATATATATATATATATACTTCGAATTTTTATAAACAACGGTTTGTATTGAATCCTATTAGAATGTGAAAACGAGGTGTTACAACTCTCCCCCACTTACAGAGATTTTGTCCCCAAAATCCTACTCCTAGCACACCTAGACATTATCTTATCCGAGTTATCGAGATCAACTTATGATCTAGCCGACGTTTTCGCATCGATATTTCTCGTAGAACTTCGTTTTCTACCTTAGACGTACTCTCGAACTCCTCGTAAAGTCTTCCAAAACCGGGAACCCGTAGGTCTGGACTCCCATAATTTATATTTTATGAAGAATGATCACCTTCAGACATGAAATTTCGATTTGTTCTTTCGACTAGGAACATTGTCGACTCGTTATAAAGCGATTAATTAGGGGAATTTATCTACGACATCCTAATAGAATCTACTTTCTAGAATGTACCTCTAAAATAATTTTGGTGTATCCCTTAAAACACACACGAATCTAGATTGCAAATGGTTTTTCTACCAAGTTAAGGTGTTCCATCATCATAAAACTTAACCAAGACTACTATAATGGATTTACTGGCTTGGAACTCTAGAACCAATACTCTAATACTGGTGATAGACTCATTATAAGGCTTGCTCCTTTTTCAACTTACTAGATTATAATGAATACTAGGATACTAATAGCCTTCTCTCAGGGCCTTAACTACTTTACCTGTATCAACGTATGACTATTTATCAAGTAATTTGTTTCTATACCTGCTCATGACATGTCGTAATATTAGCCAACTACTGGGGTTCTGATGCTTGATCGCTCATGTCATCATCCTTCCTTGATCATAACGAATCTCTACATCCTTTAAACCTATGAGGTATCTTCACATCTCGGGCTCTCTTGGCTATCCGAGCCGCACCCGAGAATTTGGTCAATCACTAAATCCTATTAGACGTTTGGAAGGAAATACCAGCCTTTCCTTTCGAATTAAGAAACTCATAGCATATGGGTAATCTTAGCAGAAGAATTCCTTCTTCTTTTACCCTGAATAACTAAACCTAAACGAACAACTTCTATCTACTTGTGTTGCACCCTCTATTCCTCGACGTAGAGACCAAAATTCGAACTTCTCTTCGCACTTTCGTCTTATGGGTCGGTTCTCCCCCACTTGGATTCGACCCATTATTTGTCGCTTCTTGTCACTAATCAAAGCCCAAGATGGCTTTGTCTATGAAATATGTAGCTTCTTTTGACTTTGAAGAAACTCATGTTTTTAATATCCAATGACCTTCGATGTTCCCATTGTAGTACTACTACTTGTGCCCAATGCAAGTTATCTTCACATAGCACGACCAAAACAGGATAAGATCGTGACAAGCATAATGTTTTCTTGAAATGTACCTAACTTAATACTAGCAACAACATAAAATTAACATTGCATTTTTGTTATAACTTCTTCTTCATATATTTATTACATAGGGTTTTAGCTAAAGTCTAAAAACACTATAATCTCTTTGATGTAATCACATTCATTCTAGAGCTTTTATTGTGTCTGTTAGGTTCAGAAGAGGACATTAGGCCTTGATATGGCCCATCTTGTTACACTGGAAATAGATGTGCATTCCCTGTGCTCCCTGCTTACAGTCTCTGCTGTAATGTCCCTCCTTTCCGCACATGTAGCATATTATAGCACGACAAACTCCTTCGTGGGACTTCCCATACTAGTTACACCGAGGACCTCTCTGTCATCCAGACCTTGATTCTTCGTTCTTGAATCTCTTACTTTTTGGTTGAGATGGAGCTGGAGTTTGCCTCTTTTCCTTTCGTTGAGTCTCCAACTCAACTTCTATTCTCCTGGCATGCTCTTGCATTTCTGCTAAGGTCTTGTATCGATTGTTTGATATGAACTCCCTGATGTCAGTCTTGAGCATACTCAAGTTTCGAGACATCTGCACTTGCTCCGATGAGGCATACTCTGGGAAAAACAAGGCTCTCTCAGTGAACATCTTGGTGATCTCAATCACCGATTCAGTTGTCTGTTTGAGCGATAGATATTCTTAAGCGAGTCGCTCCCTCTCTACCAGTGGAACATACTCTTCTTTGAACTTCTCAACAAATTGTTCCCAAGTCAATGTACTCATCTCAGTAGGTGAATAGTTCTTGGTGACAAGGTTCCACCAATCCTTTTCTCCTAGACGTACTGCGCATATATGAACTTCATGTTCTCGGGACAAGCACAAGTGTAAAAGCATCCTTCCACATATGAGATTGTAACGCACGCAGATTCGGGCTAGTCAATTTAGAGACAATAAGCATTAAAAATGACTTTTTGATGGAAGATTATTGATAATAAATAATATTAACTAAGTTATAGTATATGTCACAAGGGTTTCGTACAAATAAAGAACGCTGAAATCCGAGTTATAACAAAGAAGTTATAGCTTGTCGAAGGTTTACGGCAAAACCGACATGACACCGGGAATCGTAAAAAGTGAGTTTGCGATAAAATACTTTCTAGTCTTAGCGATCTTAACGAAATTCGTAGTATACGTTAAACCGAGAGCGTGCATGAAAAGAACGTCAAAATCTGACTTCGTATGAGGAAGTTATGATTTTTCTAAGATTTAGCATAGCAGTGCACAGCCCGGAATCCGAATTTTAGACCGACCGATTTTTAGCCAACACAATCTAAAGTAGAATTGAAGATCTCGTTAATAGGAGCTCAACGATATAAAGACAAACAAAACGGATGTCGGATGATAAAGTTATAAATTTTTAACGGACTTTACTTGTCTGGGCCTGTTAAAATATAACTTTAAAAATAAATTCAAAATTACCCGACAGAGTCTAAATGAAAGTTGTAGAGTACGTCGACGCCTACACGTGGATATAAAGAACGTCAAAAACGGAGCTCGTATGCAAAAGTTACGGATTTTAGAAGATAATTAGTTTTTGGAGTAATCTGCGAGTGACACGTGGCACAATCCTGACCATTGCTTCCTCCCCACGCCTTGCCACCAGATGGTGACACTTGGCACTCAACTCGACAAGTTGGAGGCTCAGAACTCACCGAGTTGGGCCATTTCCCAGCCTATAAATAGAGGCGCAAATCTTCCATTTCCTTCACACCTCTCCCATTCTTTCTCTCTCAAACATCTCTCTAAACCCCTCCCAAGCCTTAGTACTTTCCAAGTGCTAAGAGGTGAGTCTCGGAGCGCCAGAAGGCTCCGAGAAGAAGAGCTTTCTGCTCGGAAGTTCTGCCCCCCGCAGAGCCCGGTTCCTAGCCAACCCTCCTAGTAAGCGAGTTATGCTTACCCTACTTTAAGTATAGCTTATGTTTAAGTTCAATATCGTTATTATGAACTTATAAACAATATATATTATAAAATATAATATACAAAGTGTTATTATAATATCTTTTAACCACTCGCGGTACGGGGAATCAAGTTTGAAGGGCCGCATAGGGTTGTTGGATTTCAGAAGTGTTATAATGCCAAAATGGTCCTGCTCGCCGGTGTTTCATGTCTGGCCCCTGTCTGTGCATAGTGGTTGAAAATTATTGTTTAACACTTATAAAACAATATCGCTCGTAAATAGTCGCAATAAATATTAGAGTAAAATCTAGCGGTAATGATACTAGGTTTCGTCGAAGGAAAAGCCGATTGTTAGAAGCGAAGCGCTGTCCAAATTTCGAGTCATCACTTTAACAAGTGAGTGCATAGTTACTTTCATCTTACACATAGATATGAAGTATTTAATATAAATTGCATGTTGTGTGTGCATATTATCTGTGTTCTTGATATCTATGCTGGATGAACAAAATATACATGTTTTATTTGATTTAAACTGTATATGTATTTTATGCCAATAAAAATAATTAGGTAGAGATGGGTAGATGAATGATGAGAGATGAAATATGATATAGATGAACATTGGCAGCTATGGACTTAGTGCCAAATAGATAAACCCCGGCAGCTATGGACTTAGTTCCTTACAAATGAACATTGGCAGCTATGGACTTAGTGTCTTACAAATGAACGTTAGCAGCTATGGATTTAGTGCCCTATAAATGGATATTGGAAGCTATGGACTTAGTGCCTAACAGATAACATTGGCCGCTATGGACTTAGTGCATGTTGGATGAACCCTGACATCGATGGACTTTGTGCCTATTCCTCAGGACAATCCTTAGGAATGAATGAATGATGAATAAATAATTATTAGGGTAGATCCTTAAGAAAAAAGAAGATAATGGGGATGGGAAGTTGGGTTAATTGTTTGATGATTAAACATAATAATTATATTATTGTGGATTGAAAACCTTATGTACTCATCAGGTTTCCCAACCTGACCCACTCAGTTTATTTGTATCACAAGTATGGATACGAAGACGCATTACACTGAGAGATTAAGGGAGATGTAGATCATTAGTGTAAATGAATGTAATGTCTGTTTATGCTTATGTTTCTGTATTGACGATGACATCCCAAAGTTTTAATATAAACAAAATACATTTCTTCGAAAATGCTTTGATAATATTATTATCATGTTTTCTGAGAACAAATTCCACAATATTATTCTTTAAAATGAATACTCTGATTTTCAAATAAGCATAAATAAAATTTTTAAAATGACCGTGAATTTGGGGATGTCACAGAGATCCACCTCATGGAAACAATTGGATCCCTAACACTATCAAATTGGAGGTTTGGTGTTATTGAACTCTCAGTAGGGCATTTCCTTGTCTCCAGATGGGGTTGCAGCAGAAACAACAGCAGTGGCTGCAACGGCAACAGTACTAGCAAAGGCAGCGTACCGTTCATCGAACAGGGCTATCAATTTGTTCTTAATAGTTCCGAACATTTCTGGAATCATCTTTCTTACAGCCGCTGATACTTCCGTCTCTATCCAATCTCGTATATCAGTCTCGCTTGGTCTTGGCCTTTCAGATCCAGAACCCGACCCGCTTGCTCTTGTGATCATTACCATGTTGAAGGCGTAAATAGATTAATACGGATCGAGCTAACTCTAAAATGATATTCAAATCCTCTCCATATCCTTAGTAACTTTATGGCTTTTCTTGATTCCTGTATGGAGTCTGTGCTTCCGGTAGTACGGGCCCATACTACCTTCCACACCTATCCATACTAGATCAAAGAATTGCTCCAAGGTTTCCAAGTCACTACACTCTGCTATCGATAGGTCTTCACACACACACACACATACACATAGTGTTACAAGGACTTAATTATTTCTTTTTCCATATTAAGCATATATTAAACTTCCTCGACTACCTTGCTAGGATTCATTTCCACTTTTCTCTACTATTAGCTAAGGAAGAACTTCTACCAATATTAACTAATTATTGGACGAATACAATTACATTCCCTAAAATTAAACAGTCTGTCAACTGAAAGATTCGACACTACGATGATTAGACTCAAAAGAGCACTACACAATAGCGCCAAATCAGACAATCTAAAACTATTAAAATTTTTGGAGCATGCAACCTAACGTACTTGTTGAATAACTAATTAATATTCATATATGTTCTAAGTTGCAACTAACAAGCAAATCCCTATGCTATAAACCATCTTAAGTATCAGGCAATTTTATCTTGTAATTCTGAAAAGATCCCTAACCTACATACTAGCATGCATTTCTAACATTTCACATATCAACAATCATCACAATATGGATATTTTGGGAATCATTTTCCTTTCTGAGCTCCGACTGACTATATATGCATCGCATTCTTTCCTTTTGGATAAGGTTCTATTTTTTAAAAAAGATTTGTTAAGATATTCAGATCCTCGATTTGAGTTTGGAATCACACGAATGTTTATCCAATTCTCTCAAACCAAGGTTTTCATACAAACTTATAACGTCCCAATTTTCAACCCAAATTTTCATTTTTATTTATTTAAATATATCAGAGTATAATTGTATTTAAGCGGAAACATGATGCGAATGTGTGTGTGTACAGTCGAACCTTGCCTTTCTCACAAATCAATGAAGCAACTGAAAAATATTTATGAACAACTAGGTAAGCATGAAACTTAGTGAGTTCCCCAAAATACCATAAACCGCAATACATATACATGCATACAAACAATGGCTCACGATCTGCCAATAATATGTGTATTTTAGAGTTACGGCCCAACCATTTCGTCTTTAACACAGATCTTCATGTTCTTAAGGCATACATGCCATTTCGTCAATACGAGTCTATGTGTACTTACAGCCTACATGTCATTTTGTCAACACGCGTCCATGTGTACTTACGGCCTACATGTCATTTCGTCAACACGCGGGCCTATAGGCTCCTGACCTGTTTGTCGTTCCGTCATCATTCCCTAACTAAATCGCAATAGACTATTCAGATATCTCAACCATTATACATACATAGACTGCACTTTAGATTCTACTAGTACAGACACATTTATACTTTCTACTCTACCAGTTTCAAGTACATTTACTCTTGTTTTCTATCCTAACATACATTAACATATATTGTAATACATAGTATAGTAAGATAACTCATATTGATAGTTTCTCAGAACATTAACAGTTTTTTGGCGATCCCACTGGGCAACGCGCCTAACGAGTATTAACTTATAATACTATTAGTTTATAATCCTTATAACAGTCTAGTAATGAAAGTTATATCTTTCACTAATCTCAATGAATAGTAATAGTTCTATCAATTAAGGATCAGAACGAAAGCTAGATTTTTCCTAATGCACAACAATTTATGTTTTATAGAATTGTAATATACAATACTTTAATGCACAAATTGTTGTATATTAAAAAAAAAATATTGTGTACAAATTAGTACTCTTTTGAAATGTTTGACACCCGAAATATACTTTAGAGTAGCATCCAGCTTTTTTAAAGAATAAATATATATTCCAGCCTTAGTTGATAATTGGTGACTACAAAGGAATCTTCTTGGATCAAGAAACCTGACCACACAAATCTTTTCAAGTTTCACTTTAGTCACACACAACACCCTGACTACACTTTTTTCTTTGAACGACTCTGACTGCACCTTATCGCTTTGATTCCAGCTTTAGTCATGCATTGTACATTCTCCTCCCAAACAAAATAGTATTCATTGCCTAATACCATTTCTACTATTTTCTTTCAAAGCAACATTAACATTTTATAAAATAATTTAACATCACAAAAACAAATTTTATTAATATAAAAAAAAATAATAATAATAATAATAAAATAACTCTTGAATTAAAATTCAAATCGATTATTGAGAGAGATGAATGGTCACCAACCATCAAATCCATCACTTATATAAAGACAAACTGATCAAAAAAATCCAGTGAAAGAGGAAAAATAAATAAATATATAAATACAAACTTTGCAAATGGGACCATATTAGAATATTGGATGTGGGGAAGAGGCATCTGTGCTTGTTGCTACTTTGGAAGCAGTTTTGACTCCAAAATATGCATTCAATTTGATATATTAAAAGAGAGGTAATACAAAAAAAGATTACATTTACTAGTTTTTTTGACTTGACGAGGGCAAAATCGTCATTTTCTTTTTAACAAATGCTTGAGTTCTGCTTTGAGGTTCATCATCTTCATCACTACTCTCATCATCTTTATTTGCAGGTTGAGATTCCTCAGCCATTTTTGCAAATTTCCGCTTTTGTGCGTCTAATTGTGAATGTAATTTTCTTTCAACAGGATCATTTGACAATCCAACTTTCTGTTGGCGGGGAACCACAGCACCAATTCCAAGCCTATATAAAAAAGAATAATTAATTAATTAATTAATTAACTAATATTACTAATCAAAATAAACAAAAATGACCAGAATGGGGGAAGGTGACTAACAAAATTGAAATTATTTTTTATATTTACACAGATTACTTTTTGCTGCAAAATCACATTTTTGATTTTTGAATGGTCCCCACAACAAACAATAAAACATCAAAGATGAAAAATCTTTGTAGTTCACAATAAAAAATTTTAAAATAAAAATCTTTTAAAAAGTACATTAAGTGTTTTTTTTTTTTGTTTTGGCCTTTGGGAATCAACCATTCAAAGAGTAGTTTCACAGAGAAAAATGATTTCACGGTGGTCCCATTGTATGTGGTCATGTTAGTAAAAAGTCAAAAAAATGGAAATTTTGTTAAAAATCATCCCCCATTTTGTTCACTTTTATGATTATCTAAATAGATTTTTTTTTTTTAAAAGACGCTTATTTTTCAAGCAACCCTGCGCCTCATGTAGTCATGTGAGATGTAAATCAGGCACACAATGAAACTGTAGACCAACCAACTGTACTATGTACTATGGTTTACAATATTGGGTTGAAATAGAAACACCGATCAACTATTTTTTTTTTTTAAATTCACATATTTAAACATATATACTTTTAAGAAAAGACATGAAAAGGCTTTAGAGGAAATAAAAAATTTCAACTCAATACTAACCCGGGAGGTCGAGCCTCTAAGACAACTCGAGTTGATTTTTTGTCTGTAGTTCTAGTCATGTTACTAACCCATTTTTCGGCCTACACAAAAAAAAAAAAAAAAAAAAATATATATTAACATAAAAAGATTAGTTAAATGCAAAAAATGGCAATGTACTTGTATTTGTTTTTTTAGTATAAATTTTCAGTTTTAGTTCTTCCTGTTATAAAATTGTACTTTGAAAGCTCAACCTTATTATAGCAATGTAGTCCAAATACAAAGTAATTTTCACTTCTATAAACCATATATTCATTTTAATAAGTGGACTTTTTCATGAGTAATTATAGAGCAAAGAGCTTAAATCATTTAGAGCATGCGTATACAAATCATGACAGAATATTTGATTAGTATATACAATGGGAAAATTAAGTGCATACCAGTTTAAAAGCTGAATTCAACTTCACTAACTCAGGGCGGGAATTTTTCTTGGACAACTCCTCTGTGCTCATTGCAACTATTCAGCATAAGCAATAAAAAGTCTAAATTCAAACACTATAAGAATTGTTAAAAGTACATGTCAATTGCTGGAATGACCAAAATTAGCACAATCCCTAAAGCAAAATGAGAATTTCAACACTGTTTAAATTCTAAAGTCCAACTAATTTTAATCTAAATCAAAACAACAATTTCAACTTTCAAATAATCAAAAAGAAAGACTAAGATTCATAAGTCGAATAGTAGTTTAACTATCACAAATCCAGAAGTCACAATTATCTTTCAAATTAAGAATGAATTAACATACAGAGGACTAATGACTTGATTAAGATTTCAGATGTGTGAAAATCCACAGGCAGTAGTGTGTTCAGACTTTAGTTGATCTCTACATATCTACTTTCTTTGTAAAGTTA
This sequence comes from Lactuca virosa, assembly GCF_052849685.1. Taxonomy (NCBI): domain Eukaryota; kingdom Viridiplantae; phylum Streptophyta; class Magnoliopsida; order Asterales; family Asteraceae; genus Lactuca; species Lactuca virosa. The sequence continues at coordinate 197,093,546 of NC_136433.1, read as the reverse complement.
GTTTCAGTTGTTTTCTTAGTTCTCATTATACATTATTGCTTGGACACATCTTCCATAACTAATTACAAACTACTCTCTTACTTCATGAAAGTTACAATATTTAAAATTCTAAACTAATAAAGTTTTGATTGGCTTTGATTTCAAATCGTTTTATTACTTTCCTGTGTGAGTGAAATTATTCCGATAACAAAAACGCAAGTTCATGATTTTCGATAAGATGAATGAATCTTAGGCACATAGCAATCCTTTACTAACAGATTTCTTCCAATTAACTGCGGCAGCATCATTCACAGGAAGCTAAGTTGAACAGATAAAAAGTGTACGAACACGATGACACTTCGGTAGATTAATCGTTATAAATTCCTACAACCGAAACTCATAAACCCTAAATTATCAATTGAAAGGGTTTCTACCAGTGCAACAGCGCAGAACGAAGATTTGCTACTTTCATGTACTCAGATTAAAGTTTTAGAATTGTATAATATGCATACCTTTGTATGCCGGAATAAGGAATGAACTGGAAGACTGGAGGACTGGATGCGAGGTATCACTCGACGCCGTTTCTTCCCACCATGTATGAATCTGGGTTTTGTAGAATGTGGGCCAATGAGCAGGAAATACTAATTGAGAAGCCCATACCAACACAATTTTTGGGCCGATAACTTTTTTAGTTTGTCATATTATAAGCTGTATTAAATATAAGCTGAAATACTATTATTAATTCTCAATTAATAATAAGCCTTGAATAATGAAATATTTAATTAATTATAAATTTTTTATTTATTTGTTCTGATTTTCAAGTGTGTGACTGCATTGATTCACATAAAAACAATAATATTGTTATTTCTTTGTTTTTGCAAATTAATTCCAAAAATTATTTCATATTAAGATTTAAGACATCCCTTGTAGTTTTCTACTATTTTCTAAACATTGTTTTTAAGCTAATGTTTGAAAGCAGAGGATTTTCCTTTGCAATATTTTTATAAAATTATAGTTTAAAGTATAAACATATTTTCGAATTGGGCCTAGTTGATGGGATGTCACAACTTGTATCAAAGCATTAGCTTAAGTAAATTGGGTTTATAAGAATCTCCTAGTTAACCGAGTTTTAGTTTACTATATTAGGTAGTATATGCATTCTGAGTGATTGTCTGGTAGCTATTTGGGGAAGTAGAAGCAGACCTATGTTTCTACAAAATTACTATTTTTATATTAATCAGTGTATTATATTCCCTAACATTTTTCAATGCGTGTTTTGTTGTACATTGAGCCGACTTTTATGTACATAACTATGATGGTGAGGACACGCAGTAGTGTAAGGAAGTAGGGAGAAAAGCTAGAACTTAGGAAAGGAAATGTTGAAACTTTTAAATACATCAAGAAGTGATAGTGTGTAGAGGCATTCATTAGTCACAGGCCACCCAATTAAGGATCATGGAAGCTTAAGCCCGGAGATGACTTGGAATTGGGTCACGGAGATGGAGAATATCTTCGCCGATTGTGATAGTGTTGAACAAAATAAATTAAGTCATGTCGTGCATATTTTAGAGCATTTGGAGTGGATCGAGAAAACGGCGTTATAGTCCATGTGGACACACCATAACGGCGTCGTAACGCGGAGCACACTGCCCCGCCTTCTCATTATTGCAATTCCCGTGGTAACGACGAAGCCAGACAACGCGCATTTTTGGACTGTTTTTTGACCGTTGCATGCAATCCAACCGTTGACAAATGATCAATTATAATAAAAAAAAATACTCCTTTTTTTACTATAAATACAACACTTTTTACCCAATCTTTTTAAATCATTCTTATCTGTTTGGACAAAATCCAAATTTACAACCAAATCTTTTCCCAACTTTCTCTTCGATGCAATAAACAACCACCCAACCACCACCTCCAACACAATCATCGGTCGAAACAAAAACGGGAGGTAGAAGGTGAGGGAAAGGGAAAGGGATAACTATAGCGGTTGAAACGGAAAGTGAGGAAATTCCACAATGGTGGCACCGGATGAGGAATATGTTTTGGCAGCGGCATGGTATAGTACTTCAAAAAACAAAAACCACGGAAATGGTATAAAGCAAGATGCATATTGGGATGCGGTGCTCGAAAAATTTCACGCTATGTTGAAGAAAAAATCGTATTGTGATATGGACATGCTAAGCAGCAAATGGAGTCAAATAAATAAACGCCGCACAAAATGCAATGGTATTTACATCAGGCTTCAGACGCAACAGCAGAGCGGAACCAACGAATTTGCTTTGTTCAAATCTGCAAAAGAACAATAACGCGTCGAAATGGGACATGTGTTCGAGTTCGAGAAAGCATGTGAGTTTGTGCGAGTATATCCAAAATGGATTTAAACTCCTAAATCGTCATACGTTCAATCGAAGCGGTCGAGAAATTCGGGTTCGGTCAACGTTTCGGACGGGCGAACTAACATTGACTTCAACGCCTACACTGATGAGATTATGGATGATATCGGGGAGATATCCCACCATGACGACCGACTGGATGCGACAAAGTGAAGCGCGCGCAACGACATGTCGATTAAGCTGAAAGAAGGGCACAAGAGTTAGCAGAAACGAAAGAAAAGTTCGACCAACACAATTTAATAGCAAGAGAAAAAAAAAGTCGAAGTACAACGCTAACGCTTGGAATTCCTTCTCCGTCAAGCAGAGGAAGATCAAATGACGAAGGATTTGACAATTTTTCGCACTAGCGAGCAAGATGAATCCACGAGAAGTGCAAGTGCTCAGAAAGATGAAAGAGAAGATGGTAAAGAAATATTTGGACTATGGCTATCGTTTTTATGTTTTTAACTTATGAGTATTATATTTTTTGCTTTCAATGTTTTTTTTTGTTTAATGTTATTTTTAGTTTTTAAATGTTATGTTTAATTTAGGATTTAATTAAATAGCATGTCTTATTAATTTTTTTTAAAATATTATAACATAAATAAAATAAATTAAAATAAATCAAAAAATTTCAAAAAAAAATAAATAAATAAATAAAAATGATGACGTGAACATTAGTGGGTGTTATACCATGTTATAATATGGTGATCATTTCCTTATAACATGTGAGGTGACATCAAAATAGTAAATCTTCTAAGTTGGCCAGTGTTTGCAACATGTAAGGGTAAAATAATGTCTTTTGGTGAGTTGTGGAAAACAATGTTTTTTTGATTCAATAAAAAGTATAAAAGGATTGTGTCTTTTACATGTATTTTTTGGTTGTGGTTGATCTAAATCACCCATGATTAAAAAAGACTGTTATTTGGTTCTTACTGCTAGTAATCAACATAACTTCATCAAGAAATATCGTTTCTAATCTCCCAACAAATACATAACCCTTTTCTTCATCTTATAGTGTTCATAATATTACATATAAGAAAGGGTTCATCTAATAGCCATTCAATCTACATTACTTATATATGAGCCTTCTTAATTTGATGTGAAGGATTACATGAAATTCCACCAATAAGTTCGTCTACTTGATGAAATTTTGTAGTTTCATTCGATGGAATTCTTCTTATTTTCCAACCAAACACAACACAAATCGAATCCACATAAAAACTTGAATTCCAATTTCTTGATTCACATTATGCAAGACATGCACGTAGAAAACAATCCCCACCTCTTCTGTCAAATAAAACAAGACCCACATTATTAGTCACACCACGTCAAATTTGTACTTACAATTCCAATTTATTGACCTATCAACATCCATTTGATTTGGATTACGTCTGTTTTCAACTAGCATATTCTAACAACTTTAAAGATATAAAATTATGGACTCCAAATGCGATAAATATACAATATGAACATTTTAATCATATAATGAGAAACATGGGTTAAATTTTGATTCGTAATCAGTTAGATAGGCAAGTTAATAAAATTTGGCTATAATATAAAGAATTAAATGGTTTATAAATTTGTATTAAAATGTTTGCAGTCGTATTATTTTATTATAAGAAAGCTTTATAATGGGATTAACTACTAATGATTAAAATAAGATGTGTCATATTAAAATTTTTATTTCTTTAAACTATCAAATAATCATATATTTCCTAATTTGTGTTGATGAAATTCTTTTAAGTTCATAAAATTAATTTTCGGACAATTCTAACACCAAAAAATAATAATAATAATAAATCGATTATTTTGCATATTGATTCATGTTTTGCAAAATTTTTTTGAAAAAGAAATAGCAAACGATAAGTTTTTTGTAGCGGATTATTTTATAAAAAATTTTGTAAAGCAAAATGAATTTGGAAAATATATATTTTTCAAACTCGATTGTTATTTTGTGGTATCATCTTAAAAGATGATCATTTCTTATTATTATGGCTTTAGTGCTTTGCAATATCATCGAGCATTACTTTAAAAAGTAGAAATCACTCAAATCGGATGTTGAAATATAGTCGACCATTTTCTTCCACCAACATTTATTAACGAATTTACTTACCCTTCTGGGCTTCAGACGGAGGAGCTCCGGCGAGATCTTGTACAAGTCCTCATCCACAGCCTTCGGTTTCACTCGCCTGCTCCATGCTCCGGTCGGTGTTGCTACACTCACAGGGCTCGGTGGTTCCTTCTTATCACTGTCGTACGCATTTTTCGCTTCCTTTGGGTACCTCTACGTAACAGAAACAACTCCAAATTCAGATCGATCACAGTTTTGATTCGAGATTTGAATATCAAAAAAACGATGTTAAAAATGGTTAAATTGTATTACAGTTACTCTCCTGCGAGGAGCGACAATAATGGCGGGAGTGACGATGTTATTCTCGTATAAATCACCGGCTACGTAGAGATCGCGATCTCCGGAGTAGCTACAACGGATCAAACCGGCTTGTCTGGCGGATTCGAAGCATTGTGTGAATTGAAAATCGTCGTTGAAATCCCAACTACCGAAGGCAGGAATGTGATTTCTTGAGTAATGCTGTAAATTTAGTTGAAACAACTAATTAAGATTAAATTCGAGTAGAAAATTAACATTCGATCGTACAGAAATGAAGGAAACAATAGCTTACATTCATGGAGAAGAATTTGAAAGCGAAGTGAGATGGGGATCTGTTGAAGAAGGACTGCTCCCTGTGTTGTGGGGTATTGATTTTATTCGGGAAAAGCAATGACTACTGCGGACTGTCCACTGGGTTTAATGGTGAGGTAACTGGTATGTACAGTAATGGTGGCAGTGATAGAGATAGGAGGAAGATCCGGTGGGGACATAAACGGAGTTGAGAGATGTAGGCTGTTTGTAAAAAGAAATGATATTTGGGTTTTTGACTAAAAAAGTCTCCCTTTCACATAAGACATATGCTTTTGTCCAATGGAAGAATCTCCGACGCAATCAACTTCTTTATACAAGTTTAAAGTTTCATGGACTATTTTATATAAGTTTAAAGTTTGGTGGACTTTATATATATATATATATATATATATATATATATATATATATATATATATATATATATATATATATATATATATATAATCTCGTGGACCTTAACAACAGTATACTTTGGCTGTTTTGAAATTGTGCCACCAAACTTTTGTCAATTGCCGTATCGTCCCTTGCCGCCCCTATCATCCAATAACCGACTACTTCCACCGCCTTCTAGAGCTTTCATCTACCTTCATCTTTTGGACTACTTCCCCAAAAATTCTCCATCGCCCTCTTCGATGCCCACCGCCATCAGCCTCTGGCCTTCACAAAGACCCTAATTACTTTCAATCACCGATGCTGTTTGTATTTTGAAAAAAAACATCTTCAAACCTCTTATTGCTGCGCGGCACAGCACACGCACAGCACTTTTCATCTCGCAGCTGTTTGTTTTTTAGAAGTCTTCGGAGTCAAAAACCTCTACGCGTGCTTTGTTTGGCGCAACACTTGTACTGCCTCTTCCAACCTCTTTTTCTTCTTTTTTTTCTTGTTGTAATTTTGATTATATGTTGTTGAAATTTTATTTCACCTTTTTTTTTGTTTTTTTTTTGTTTATTCTTGTTGAATTTTTTTTTCGTTTTTTTATATTCAATAATGATAATTTATTAATGAAATATCATTATTTTTTACTAAAATATCTTTATTTTTTGTTGAAATATCATTATTTTTTACTGAAATATCATTAATTGTTGCCGAAATGTTATACATTATTAAATTTTACGTATTAAAAAACTATTTCGATTTATAAAATTAGTTTATTTTAATTTTTTAATGTCTGCAGCAGTATGCAGATGTTAAAAAAACAAACACGCTTCTTTAACTCTCTTTCCCCCTTCGATCACTGACATCGCACCACTCAACATCGACCATCACCACATCGATTGAATGTTTTTCTTTGTTAAAGATCGAAGAATCCATACATGTCATCAAGAGAAACTTTTGCGTCACATCGATTTGCAGGTAAGATGCGTTCTCTCTAATGGAAGACTCATCTGGAATCATTGTTCTTAAGGAATGGTGGGGGGTTTATTTAGAAATCAACAAACTGTGGAAAGTCGGAATTAAACCTCTCCCTTATCTATTTGATTGTAAACCGGGTACCCCATCTTTCTGCACCATCTCTCCCGCTCTCAGGCATAAGCCCCACCAGATGAAAAATCAATACCATAGCCACTGATATCACTCAACTTCCCCACCCATCTTTGCTTTTTCTGCTGATGCTTGCTTCCTGTCTATACTTTTATTTACTTTTCAGGTGGTAAGAGAAGACAAATCTGATGCAGAGATTAGGAAGAGTGGATCTTGGATGTTCCGGTCTGATTAAGCCAAACAGATCAGAGAAAGGTTTCAAAGTACAGGTAGCCTGTTTAACATATGTATATATTCAATATATTTGTTTGATTCCATCTTTCGAATTTACTTTTTGTGAGAGCTTTATTATACTTGGGTTTTTTTTACTATGAATAGTAACTGTTTGGTTAAATGTCTCAATGAACAAACAAAACTTAAAGTGTGCTTCAATTTGCAGTTCAGTTTGAAGTGGTATGTTTGTCACAACTAGCCTTTTTGGCTAGGAAATTTCGTCCTCAAGTAAGCAAGTACTATTGTGAGACTTGTGCTAACACTTCTAAGTGTACAATATGAGTTCCTAATGAGCCATGAAGTGTTAGACTGAAAACTCTCCAAGTATATGAAATCTCTCCCAAATCTCATCAAGTATGTGAAATCTCTCCCAAATCTCTCCAAGTATGTGAAATCTCTTCCAAATCTCTCCAAGTATGTGAAGTCTCTCCCATATGTGAAATCTCTCCAAGTATGTGAAATCTCTCCCGAATCTCTCCAAGTATGTGAAATCTCTCTCAATTCTCTCCAAGTATGTGAAATCTCTCCCAAATCTCTCCAAGTATGTGAAATCTCTCCCATATGTGAAATCTCTCCAAGTATGTGAAATCTCTCCCAAATCTCTCCAAGTATGTGAAATCTCTCCCAAATCTCTCTAAGCACCTTCCTTAGTCGAAAACAGCTCAAAACCGGAAGAGGAAACCCAAAAGGACCCTCTTGGTTCGGAACCCTCTTGGTCCGGAATCCTTTTGCTCCTGAACCTCTTGCTCCTGAACCTCTTGCTCCTTAACCTCTTGGTCCGGAACCCTCTTGGTCCGGAATCCTTTTGGTCCTGAACCTCTTGCTCCTGAACCTCTTGCTCCTGAACCTCTTGCTCCTGAACCTCTTGGTCTGGAATCCTTTTGGTCCTGAACCTCTTGCTCCTGAACCTCTTGGTCCGGAACCCTCTTGGTCCGGAATCCTTTTGGTCCTGAACCTCTTGCTCCTGAACGTCTTGCTCCTGAACCTCTTGGTCCGGAACCCTCTTGGTCCTGAACCTCTTGCTCCTGAACCTCTTGCTCCTGAACCTCTTGGTCTGGAACCCTCTTGGTCCGGAATGCCTTCTAAGGAGCCAAGAGGAAGCATTTTCGGAACCTCTTAAGTGACTTCGGAGGTGAGAAGCTCCGGAAGGCTTCACTCCGGAAGCATCATGATCGGACCCTTCGGATCTGCTTCGGACGTCTAGCCGCCTCGCACCTCGGTCTGGACTTACCCGTTTCGCACCTGACTCCGGAAGTGAGGATTGACTTCGGAACCCGCCCAGTACCTCCGGAACCCCCCTTGTACTCACTTCGGACCCTCGCAAGTAGGAAGCTCCACTCCAGAAATTTAACTACAGCTTCGGAATTCGCATAATGGCTCCGGATTTCACCATTTAGCTCCGGATTTTGGACTATTCCGGACATTTTCTTCATTTTGGGGTATTTTGAGGTCGGGAATCCCACCAAACTCGTATTTTTCTTAACTAAGACCCCTAAAACCTTTATTTTATGCCAAATTTAATTATTTAAATTATATTTACATAAAATAAAAGTTTAGGATTTAGGAAGATCCTATCCTAAATCAAGATAAAGACAAAGAGGTTGACTTTGTGATTTGATGAAGTTCTCATTTCCCATACAAATCATAGTATTCCATGCTTTACCCACCAAATATTCATGCATGGACCACCAGATACCCATGCACCAAAGATTCCCTCCCTTTTCATCCTCAAATCAACGTCAGTAAGGAGTTTAGACTTCACCTTCTCCCACACTTTTCCCATTTTCTCTCAAAAACTCATCTTCAAGCAAGAACAGGGGATCTTGCTGAAAGGAAATTTCTCAACTTCTTCCTGGGAAATTTTAAGGTAAATTCCTCCACTCATCTAATATTTTATAATATTTCAAGATGAATCCATATTATTTTGCTCATAATAATATGTGATGATCATCCTTAGGAAAACATCCCTCCCAGGGAAGTTCTTCATCTCAGCCAAAAGTTTAAGCTTGAGATCTTCACTCCATAACTCCAAACAACTCCTCAACCAACTCAAGGTGAGCTTCATACCCCACCTTTTTCAATATTTTAATGTTTTTGGGGGAGAGTACAAGTCAAATCTTGCCTAAATACTTGCATACTTGCATGTATATGTATGTTTGTATGTGTGTGGTAATATTATTAAATTATTATTTTAGTAATATCCTCATGAACGTAAGATTTCACAACTTCATAAGAAACAGAAGATACTTTGTGTACAAAAGAGCCTCTCAACTATTGGATGTGTCTAACTTAAGCCCTTTATCTATGCTTTCATGTCTATAAATAAAACTTATAAAAAGGAACCTTGATAAGTTGACACTTATTCTAGTGATTTTCGAAAATGGGAACTTTGTGACTATTTTGCAAACTGTCAGGGGTTATTTTATAAATATTCAATATAAAAGTTTGCGTAAAGAAAATACACAAATAGAGCCTTTATGACAGAAATATTTGCATGTCATAAACTGCTGTCGTAAAACCTCCAACAACATAAGTAATGTTCTATATGTCATAAAACAGAAAATGCGTGTCATAACCGGCAGTTATAAATTTATACAAATTATAACTTGACACTTTTTCTCTTGACTAAAATGACTTATTTTTTTCAATAAACGAAAAGGAACGAACACGAGCACCTAGTTAACGAGCACAATCAACGATATGGAATAAGAACGATATTTTTATTCAACAAGTACGAATTTCATTATTTATCTAACAAATAATGGATCTCTAACGGTTGCTCAAAAGGTTGTTAATATTCTAGTCAGACAAATCTCAAAAGTACCTAAATATAAAAATATTAGTGTACGTCTAAGTCCTGTAAGGAGTTATAGCCAGAGTCTCTTGGAGGGAGAGCGGGAATTTGTGTATAGATCTATACGGGGTTGACACCCCGCACCTTCGTTGTTCGCTACAGCTAGACAGGCCAGTCTAGGGTGAAAAATGTCTTTCCCAAACCGAGGGCGCCTGAGAAACGCCAAAACAGGCACTTCGTCAGATTAGTATGGTTATAACGACTCACTAGAATATGTTATGTCATCTATAAATTTATGTAAGGAAAAACCTCATAAATAAATTTTTGGCACGTTGTGTTGACCGTCCTATACATGATAAGTGATGGTCCGCATTTGTTGCGTTGACTGTCCTTTTTCATCGCGTAGAATGTCCACAATTGCCATGTTGATTCTTTCTCCTAACAAGTATAGAGTCGTAATACTGCTATTTTTACAAATTAAAAAGCGTAGGACTCTATGGAAAACGTTTGTAAACGATTTTGAAAATGATAAATTAACCCACACATATACATAGTTGGAACTAGAACTTACGAATATTTTATAGCAGAAAATATAGGATTTTCTGGAGAAAACGATTTTCTACGATTTCGATAACGATAAACTAGAACGCACACTCAATTTTACTCGATAAGAGGAACAAGATTTTCAACCATGTTCTCTTTTTGAAAATAAGGGATTTTTCTGGAAACGGTTGACTATTACTATTCAAAAGAACTATTCTCGTACACAGCTCGCTTTTACAAATCACACTACTTTTCAAAATCACTCCTTATAAGGATGAATAAAAGTAATGACATGCACACACATATTCATGATTTTTAAGGCAAGACTTCAAACGATTTCATAGAAAATATCGGATTTTCTGAAAGTACGATAAGAACGATTCTAAACAAGTGTAAACGATTTTGTACAAAAATGCTGATGAACTCACCAACTTTTTAGTTGACGCTTTTCAAAACGACTTGTATTCTCAGGGATCTAGTAAGCAGATAACAAGGGACGCGGATGCAAGACTTTTAGCTGTAGCTTGGATTTTTCTGCTTATGTCTCTTTTGTGTAATTCGAAGAACAAATACAATATGTAAACAATGTAAGTTTGTTATCTCAATGTATGATGTTTGGATTGCTCTGTTTCATTTATATTCAATTGTTATGATACTGCACAATGAAGTCACCCGCCTCCGGACGTTTCCGCCGTCTGGTCCGGGGGTGTGACAATGTTATCTGTTGTGCACTTGATTGTCTGATTGTAGGACCATAATTATTTAGGTTGCATAACTGGTCAGAGAGAATCCGTTGTAGCCTTGGCCACCTCCTCCCTCTCATCACCGTTGTCACTTAACCACAACAAAAACACCTTAAATTCAGGTCAACGTCCACCACCTCTTCATCATATATAACGTTAAATTGCAATATTTATACACCACATACTTTTATCAGTTTTTGTTAATAATATCGTCATACATTCATATCTTACAAAGCAAATAGGACTTTAAAGACTTATTTCAATGGCATCCTTAGAGGATGTAATGGTTTAATTGTATTTGTGTTTGTTTTCAGCCTTTGTGAAGTGTACGTCAACAACAAGGAAATACCACAAAAGAAAAAAAAACTACATGTCTTGGGTTTTGTTTGATTAAATTTAATCAATGATTACTATCTTTAAATGGTTAATATATAAGGTAGGGCTTTAACCATTTAGATGCTTTTGACTTTTTAGTGATATACAATAGCTTTTTTAAAAGTATACACTAACTGCTAACTCTTTCAGAGACCATCAACAACACTTTTAAATGATGGTTTATATAGTTAAGAGCTAACTTTTTTAAAAGTATATTATTTTTCAGAAACAGAAATTACATATTTATTGGCTATGTTTATTAGAGATGACAAAACAATTTGGTTCGGGTGCATAATGTTTTACTATCGTATCTTGGATTGGATTACTTAATGATAATGGAATGGTGACAGATGGATGCGATTCAGGCATGTGGTCGTTAGATGACTTCAGATGGAAGACAATATATGAATGTTGTTGAAATTTTGTGATATAAGGAGATAATGAAAAAAGGGGGGAAGTTTGAGGTAATCTTACATTTACTCATAATATATGTGTGATTATGAATGACGATTATTGAGTTGCATAATCATGATTGGGGATCGTTGTTTTTTGCAGAGGTAATTTAGGCCACCAGAGGAAAGGTAAACCACTAAACCAGAACAAACTGTTCCGTCGATGCATAATTAAGTTATCTGATTGTTATGCTTTTGCCAGGTTAGACATGTTGTATGTTCTTTTATCTGATTGGAGAAGAAAAAACAATTCCCACTTCCGAATTCCGTCAATCAATTTAAACCACATAGTTAAAGACCTGGTATAGATTGAAATTTTGATATGAATGAAACAAAATAAGTGCGTGTTTATATTATTTTTTCATAATAAGGAATTTAACTTACTTGCTTAAGCATTGTAATCTGAAACCTTTCTTGAACAACTTGACTAGGAAGCGTATGATTGTGAAGTTCAACTGGAGAATGAAGTTGAAAGGTTATTTTGTCTCTGTGGGATCAAACATCAACTTGCATGTATATGCTAATGCTACGATTTAAACTATACAATGTTTCTTTCCATCGTTAAACATTTGTTTCAACATGTTCTATTCATTTCTGCATTTTTTAACATCTAATGTTATTAAAACACTTAATCTTCTTTTCCAGGAGTCTGATTCTAATCAGTCTCCACCTGTATGTATTTTGTGAGCATGCAAATGTTATCAATGTATTACCCTTTTTAATCAATGAATTTACAGTTTCCTATGCCTTAGTTTTCTTTTTAAAATCTGTCTTTTGCTCTTATTTAACAGCTTTATAAACCTGTCAAATTTCATTGCCAAAAATAACACACCCAACAAAAAAAATCTTTGAACTAAAAAAAAAAAAAAAAAAAAACCAACCCGGGGCGAAGCCCGGGCTTTTTCCTAGTTATACCTTATTTTAACGGAGCATAGTATAACATCTTATTTTAATTATATATATATATATATATATATATATATATATATATATATATATATATATATATATAGGCTTAGGTTATTCTATTCAAAATAATTATTGTGTTATTGTATGCATAAATGTGGGCAAATCATTTTACTTATTTTAAGAAAGTGATTAATACATATTATTGACTTAAATATAATTGAAAAATACCATCCAATTTAACTAGAAGGGTATTTTAGTCATTTAATATAGATTTAATAAATGAAATTTGCATATTTTAAGGGATCATAGATTCTATTAATTTTAAAAATCCAATTTTTACTAATTATAAGGTTTTTAATTCGGACATTCTGACAGAATATGTTTCAGTATGTTCAAAAATAAAAATATTCTAGAGCAATAAAATAATAAAAATATTTTTGAACATATTTCTTGATCATGACTTTAAAAATTTCTTGTAGAATAACAAATTCTCGAACCAGCAATTGAAGAATTAAAACAAAAATTACATTAATTCTTATAGAATACATGTAACAATTGTTAAGAATTACATTTATTGTTAAAGAATAAAACTAAAAAACTTTCAAATCGGGAAAAAAAACATCAAAATCTAACAAATACACTAATTTATTCTAAAAGAATAATGTTGCTAAGAAACACTTTTAATTTTGTTGTCCGTTCTTCAAGCATCAACTTCTGTGAAAAAAAATCCAATTGTAGTTTAGAATCTAATAACGCATTAGCAAATGATAAATAAAAAACTATATTCCTTTGGAAAAATATGCGCACTTGTTAACTGCACCAAAACCAATAACCAAAAATTATAGAACATGTATAATCAATGAGAAAATATCCATATTCCATTCCAACAGAATTAGAATTCATGTTTCCATTCCGATAGAATTTGAATTCGTGATTCTATTCCGATAGAATTGGAATGGTATAAAATACACAAATAAACCATATAGTATTAAGAAATTCTATCAACACCAATGTATATGTAATAAATAAAGAACTACTACTACACAGAAACTCAGATTTGAACTAATTCCTTGTTACAAATTCTAAAACATCAACCCAAAACTTAACTGCTAGTTCGATATAAATCCAAAAATTATCATCAACGGACAATGGTTTTAGTGAATAAATGATCATTTTGGTCAATTTTGGGTACAAGGAGTCAACTAAACAACAACATAGTGCAGTAAAAAAGCTTAATCTATGATTTTTAATCTGTGTTTAGTAAGTAAATCATACCTTAAATCAAGTCGTACGACTTTCGCTTCCTTTCTGTTGTGTTTTACACCAAATCGTCCCAAATATTTTGAGAGTTCGTGATCGATTCTTTCAAATCGACTGAAACGAGTAACCTCCATGACCTAATCAACTCCAACAAAGAAATCAAGAGTAATGACTCATTAACCTAGACAAAAACAACATCAACTAAACCAAACTATAGCATAATGAGATGATTACCTGTTAGCATCTTTGATATCAAAAATGTAGATGAAAAGGAAACAGAAGAAAATGGAGATACAATGTGATCGAGAGAGTGATTGAAGACAAAGGAGGTGAACTTGGGCAGCGAAATAGTTGCGATCAACGGTGGCTACGTGGTTGGAGAACTGCAATGGTTTAACGAGGGGAGGAATCGGAAATGAATAGACCTAATTTTACTGAAGGTAATTTCATCAACTTAGGATTGGGAGGGAATTCCAAATTGGGGGCGACGATGAATAGAAGAGAAGGGGAAGAGGTGGACGTGAGGATATATATATACTAGAAATTGGGTTTTAAAACTGATATTCCTAAATTAAAGGGATATTAATTGATTTATATACTTACCATAATTAATTAAATGTAAGATTACATATTTACCCTTTTGAAATGATTGGCTTATATTGATTCATACATTCACACAATAAATACTTAAAATACATGAACCTAGCTCTCTCTCTCTCTATATATATATATATATATATATATATATATATATATATATATATATATATATATATATATATATATATATATATATATATATCTAATTAAAATAAGATGTTATACTATACTCCATTAAAATTAAGGTATAATTATATATACTTATATAAAAAGTCCACCAAACTTTAAACTTATATAAAAAAAGTCCATATATATATATATATATATATATATATATATATATATATATATATATTCTCCATCCGACATAAGGTATTATCTTGTTGTAGTCTTATTCTATTATCTCTATGACAAAGTATATATTTACTACAACTTTACTATATTTGTAATGTCCGCGTTTCTAGGCTAAGCATTAGTATGATGATGTAATAGTTAGGGTCAACAAATATAACTTATTTTAAAGTAATAAAGAGAAATTACTTGAATATTATGTGAATTATGTGATTTTATGTGCATTATACTTATTTATAAGATATAACAAATCAAGAATGAAATAAGCGTTAAAAATAAAAATATAGATAAACCCGATATTTATAAAGAAAGTTGTAGTGGTCGTGACAAGGACTCTGGAGATATAAAGAACGCCGAAATCCAAGTTATAACGAGGAAGTTATGACATGTCGAAGTTTTACGGCTAAACCGGCACGGCACCGCGTAACGTAAAAAGTGAATTTTTGACAAATTAATTTTTAGCCTTAGCGATCTAAATGAAAGTCGTAGTATACGTTAAACCGAGAGCATGCATAAAAAGAACGTCCAAATCTGACTTCGTATGAGGAAGTTATGAACTTTCTAAGATTTGACATAGCAGTGTGCAGCCCGGAGTTCGAATTTTAGATCGAGCGATTTTTAGCGGACACAACCCAAACGAGAATTGAAGATATCGTCAATAGGAGCTCAACGATAAAAAGACAGACGAAATCGGACGTCGGATGACAAAGTTATGAATTTTTAACGGACTTTTCCTGTCCCGACCTGTTAAAAATATAACTTTAAAAATAAAGTCAAAATTAGCCGACGAAGTCTAAACGAAAGTTGTAGAGTACGTTCCCACCTACACGTGGAAATAAAAGACGTCGAAAACGGAGCTCATATGTGAAAGTTACATAATTTCGAAGTCGGAAGGGTGCTGCTGCGAAGTGGGTGACGTGGCGCAATCTGGGCCCTTGCTTTCTCCCCACGCTTTGCCACCAGATGGTGACAAGTGGCACCAACTCGACGAGTTGGACTCATTTCCAGCCTATAAATACCAACCGAGAGTGCCTTCTTTTTTTACACCAAAACTCATTCACTTCTCTCTCTACTCTCTCTCTCTAAACCTCCCAAACACCCCCCAAGCCTAGGAAACTTCCCTAGCACTAGAAAAAAAGCCCCGGAGCACCCGAAGGCTCCGAGAAAAAGAGTTTTTTGGCTGGGAACTTTGCCCCCGTAGAGCCCGGTTTTCAAACAAACCTCCCGGTTTCGTCGAAGCGAAGCGTTGTCCAAGTTGGAATCACCACCTTATCAAGTGAGTGCATAGTTACTTTCATCTTACATATAGATATGAAGTATTTTATATAAATTACGTGATATGTATGCATATTATCTGTTTACCAAATATCTATGATGGATGAAAGATTTAAACTTTTTTTTTTAGATCTAAACTGCATATGTATTTTATATCTTGAGATCTATGTTGGATGAAAGATTAAAATTTTTTTTAGATCTAAACTGTCTATGTATTTTATATCTACAAATATGTTGGGTAAACATGGGTAGATGAAATAGTTCATGTATGATGAAATAAAATGATGAGAGGCCTCGATGTTGATGATGATCTAGTCATCTAGCGAAGTATGGATGACGACCACAGACTTTTCTAGACAGTCCAGTGGAACGCTAGCAGACTCGCAACCTGTAGGTGTTTATTTGAACTACGTGTTCACCAGGTGTACTCCATCCCCCTCATGGTTGCCTTATTTGACATGTATTGCTGAGGAATTCCCTAAGTAGTGTTGTCACCCCGATGAAAAATCTTTAGGCTAGATCCCTTATAATAGATGCTTAAGGGACGTAAAGTGAGGATAACGGGAACGGATAATCGGGTTGAATGATTGTTGAAAACAATAAACTTATTTATTGTGGGTTGAAAACCCTATATGCTCACCAGACTCCCAAGCCTAACCCACTCAGTTTCTTGTATTACAGGTAGTGACACAAGAGTATAGATGCGAAGATCCGATGAGAGATTATGGATTATAGGCCAGTAGAAATAAATAGAATATTTGTGAGGCCTATGTTGTTTTTGTTTATGCTTTTGATCTATATTGACAATGACATCCCGATGTTTGTAATTTAATGAAAATACATTTCTTCGGAAATGTTTTGATAAAATTTTTATCATATTTTTTGGAACAAATTTCTCAACATATTTCTTTAAAAGTATACTCTGATTTTTGAATAAAGTATAAACAGATCGGTCTTTTCTGACCGTGAAATTTGGGGATGTCACAATATTCTCTATGTTTAACAAAACATAGCATTTTATTATAATTTTACTCTATTCTATTTGTATGACATAATATATTATCTTAAAATATATTATCTTACAGTAATCTTATTATATTCTTTATGTGTGGGAGATGGTCTTGTTATACACTTATATTAAAACTTTAATGTATTTTTCTTTGTGTGACAAAGAATATGATCATATTATAATCTTATTATATTTACCATTTCTAACATTAAATATTATTTTATTATATTCTTATTGTATTTTTTTATCTGACTAGGATATTACTGTATTCTAATGTTACTGTAACTTATATGTGTGACAAATTGTATTATTTTAATTTAATCGTATGATATTGTATTATGTTAATTTAATCATCTGGTATCATATGACGTATGTGACTTCTCTGAAGATTATCGGCTAAACTCATATATTATTGTCTAAAATATTGAATGTGAACGATTTCCAGTTTGCTGTCTTTTTTATGTAACAATTATCGTTATTTGTTAATTTTTGTTGTCTTTTTATATAAACAATAGCAATTTTTTTTTAACTTTTTGTACATAACAATAACTTCATAGCTCTTCTTTTATAAATAAGACCAAAGCTTGATAACTTTACTCAATATTTCCTTGAAAAAACTATAATTAACTACTTTGCAAATTGCAAAATTTATTGTTATTTAGTTATAAAATATAAAATCTGTGTCATTTAATGATAGAATACCTTTCGTTTTGTTCATTAGTGGTTATCCTATAATAAAACGAAACTTAAATAAATCTTGTAATTGGTGTCCCAATGAGTGCAATGAAAGCATATTGCTGAAACCCACACCGGCACAACGCGTCTTTCGAAAGGAGCTTCGGTTTATCGTCAAATATGGAAATATATTCCTGCCTAAAGGAACTCCTATTTTCAGCCATGTCCTTTTTTCCATGCCTATAATTATATCAAGTTTTCCCTTATTATTTTAGATAGCTGCTAAATAAACAACCCATATACATCTCATTTTAATAGTCAAACTATTTTTTCTAAAAAAACACCCTATTTAATAGGTATATTGAAGACCTAAAAAAATTCAAACTTAGTAACATGTGTCTCAAACTTAGTAACCTGACATCTTGTAAATTGTATATATAATAAAACCACATTAATATCGATATAACTAATAACAACTTATATTTTATTATAAAAAGATAGATCAACATTAATCTAACCATGTAATCCAGTTTAGGTAAAATTTCTAACTTTGTCTATTATTTCAAAACTTAAAATATAATTTTGGTTATTTCAGTCCAACCACCGTCATCATCGCCGACGGCTAACGGCACTGCCGCCGGAAAAGTATAAAACGTCGATCGAGAGAGAGAGAGAGATAGAGAGAGAGTTATGGTAATCATCGCCGACGTAAGCATCGCCTAGATCTTCGCTGCCGGAAAAGAGAAACCGTTTAATGAGACAGATCGATGGATGGTGTATTTTGTGTTGGCGACGCTCTGGGTGTGCTCCGGTGGCATCGATCTTCGGCGGTTGCTGTGCTCCGGCAGATGAGGCGACGTTGTTGCTCATTCAGATGGGGGCGACGTTGTTGCTCTTTCACAGCAAACTGCAAATGAAAGTGAAAATGTTTTAACGTTTTTAGGGTTTTAATTGGGTAAATGGACTGGACATTAACTGGTGGGCTAAACTTTTAAAATAAATTAGTTTTGTAAGTGGACATTTCAAGCTATGCGTCGGTTGCTGGAAAAACTCAAATACATATTTATGTTTAATTATTGCCTTTTGGTTATATATATATATATATATATATATATATATATATATATATATATATATATTATTTTATTTTTTTTAACAATTTTTTTTTTGTTATGTTCATAGTTTTACGAAAAGATGGCGAATTTTTACGAGAAAAACTCACTGTTTTTCACCGAACGGGTATGATACTTATCATGATATTAGATTTTTTTAATCATTGTAATGTTCACTAGTTATTAACATAGATTATTTGAATTTTTAGGTGTTCTATTCTCTAAATGAGTTGATGGGATGGGTACAAAACAAAACATTTTCTCTTGGTTATGTCATCGTGAGAAGAAGATCAAAGACAAATGAAAATGGTGTGGTGTCTTATGTCACACTTATTTGTGATCGTGGTGGTGAATACAAAATTAAAGCAACAAGTAAAAATTCCGGCACAAAAAAAATCAATTGTCCATTTAAATTGGTTGGTTCGTATATAAAACAATTTGATGGTTGGACGTTGAGAGTGAAATGTGATCAACATAACCATCCACCAGCACAACATATGGAAGGACATGCTTATGCTAGACGGTTGAAAGAAAACGAAAAAAAGTTGGTGGCTGACTTGACAAGTCAGAATGTTGAACCACGCAACATACTCTCGATACTAAAAGAGCATGATGAGAATAATGTTTCTATACTCAAAACCATATACAATGCACAATACAAGCTTCGCTCGTCCCAGAACGATGGAAAAACTCCGATGCAGGTATAATATTTCAACAAGTATATTTTACATATAATTTATATATTGAATTTTTATTAATTAACGATATTTCAATGTAGGTTCTTATGGGAATTTTGAATGATAAAAAATTTGTTATCGAGTTTTCCGTAAATAATATTTCAAATGAATTGGAAAACCTGTTTTTCATTCATCCTCTGTCGTTAGATATATGGCAAGCATTTCCACACGTTTTGATTATTGATGCAACATACAAAACAAACAAATATGCTATGCCTTTTGTTGAGATTGTTGGAGTAACTTCAACCAACAAGACATTTAGCATTGCTTTTGCCTTTATCATTAACGAAAAGGAGGAAAGTTATAAGTGGGTGTTAACGTGTCTAAGGTTGACACTAGAAAAGTGCATGCAACCACGCGCTATAGTGACGGACAGAGAATTGGCATTGGTGAATGCATGCCAACAAGTTTTCCCTTATGCAACTCGCTTACTTTGTAGATGGCACATTACCGAAAATATTAGAAAGCATTGTAAGACGCTAATCCCATTGAAAGCTGAGTGGAAATCCTTTCGTGCTATGTGGAGTATACTTGTTGAGTCTCCAACATGGACATCATACACTGAAAACTATAGAAAACTGCAGTCAATGTTAAGAGAACATCAAGGTACAATGCTACTTATTTTTTAATTACTTGTTTATAAATTTAGAAGGCTTTTTATGTATAAATAACATTTATATAAATCCAGATGTCTTACAATATTTGGACGATGTTTGGTTAAACAAGTATAAGGAAATGTTTGTCTCTGTTTGGATTGATCAACATCTGAACTTTGGACAACGAACCAGTAGCAGAGTTGAGGGCCAACATTCAGCGTTAAAGAAGTACTTACAAGAAAAAAATTATTCTTTAGCTAAATTTGTTGGTGCTATTGATCGGTTTGTGAAGTCTCAACTTACTGCAATAAATGAGAGTTTTGAAAAGAGCATGATTGTCTCCAAACACGAACATAAATTTTCGTGTTTCGACTTATTGCGGGGTAATGTTTCAATTAAAGCTCTAGATATGCTTGTAGAGGAACTTCAACGGGTACATCAAGTTGACTCTTCAAACTGTGGTTGTAAACTACAAAATAGTTGTGGTTTACCATGTGCTTGCATGCTATCAGCGTACTTGAAAGAAGAGCCAGACTTGAATGAAATTCCAGACTTGAAGGAAGAGCCTCAATCATGCTACAATCATCGACTAATAGATGAAATTCAAGTGATGTTTCATCCTTACATCACACATATACAAGATGTAGAGGGGGATGGAAACTGTGGATTTCGAGCAATATCTGTTTGTCTTGGGTATGGCGAGAATGATTGGCTCTATGTTCGACGTCAACTACTAGACGAGTTATTGAGTTCATACGATGCATATGCTAGAGTTTTCACTGATGGAATCGGTGAACTATATACTTCGTTGAATTTCTTAGAATCGCCGGCACCTAAAAGATACTGGTTACTTATGCCTGAAACAGGTATCCTCATTGCCAACAGATTTGGTGTAGTCCTTACTTTTTTAACCAACCAAGGCTCTCTCACGTTCTTTCCTCTTTGGAAAGGTCCGGAAGAATTTTTGTACCATCGCGTTATTACGATTTCACTTGTATATGGTAATCATTATGTGATGGTACAATTAGAAGAATATTGCCCGCTGCCTACCATTTCAGCTTTCTGGATCCGCCACAAAGCCCCATGTACAGCTAGATGGGAAACTATGTTCATGTCACGTCTAGAACTTTATAGACAACTGAAACCTTACAATCCTGAAACACCTTTTATAACTATAGAGGATTGTTAGAGGGTATTAATTTTCTCTCGAATTATGCATTTATGTATTCATGAAGGATTGCTAATGCTATTGTTTTTTGCATCATATTTTTGTTTTTATATATTCATTTATATTTAATTATTAAATAATATACAAATATATATACGTTATTAATCTATATTAATTAAAAATAAATAATTAGTCATTTATATATATATATATATATATATATATATATATATATATATATATATATATTATGTTTTAAATACTCCAAAAAAAATATTAATATTCAAGCATAAAATAAAAAAGAAAATATAAATAAAAAGTAAAGAAAATAAAAATAAAAAGAATGCACGTGAATTAAAAAAAAACAAAAAGTAGGGTATACAAACTTCGATGTAAAATGGAATTGTTGACTTTTTTTTATTAGGGTGTTTTTTTAGCATAGGTTGTGTTTCTAGTAAATGAAGGTGTTTATTTAGCCATTCCCTTTTTTAATTCACGTGCATTCTTTTTATTTTTATTTTCTTTACTTTTTATTTATATTTTCTTTTTTATTTTATGCTTGAATATTAATATTTTTTTTGGAGTATTTAAAACATATATATATATATATATATATATATATATATATATATATATATATATAATGATTAATTATTTATTTTTAATTAATATAGATTAATAACGTATATATATTTGTATATTATTTAATAATTAAATATAAATGAATATATAAAAACAAAAATATGATGCAAAAAACAATAGCATTAGCAATCCTTCATGAATACATAAATGCATAATTCGAGAGAAAATTAATACCCTCTAACAATCCTCTATAGTTATAAAAGGTGTTTCAGGATTGTAAGGTTTCAGTTGTCTATAAAGTTCTAGACGTGACATGAACATAGTTTCCCATCTAGCTGCACATGGGGCTTTGTGGCGGATCCAGAAAGCTGAAATGGTAGGCAGCGGGCAATATTCTTCTAATTGTACCATCACATAATGATTACCATATACAAGTGAAATCGTAATAACGCGATGGTACAAAAATTCTTCCGGACCTTTCCAAAGTTACCATAACTCTCTCTCTCTATCTCTCTCTCTCTCTCTCGATCGACGTTTTATACTTTTCCGGCGGCAGTGCCGCTAGCCGTCGGCGATGATGACGGTGGTTGGACTGAAATAACCAAAATTATATTTTAAAATTTGAAATAATAGACAAAGTTAGAAATTTTACCTAAACTGGATTACATGGTTAGATTAATGTTGATCTATCTTTTTATAATAAAATATAAGTTGTTATTAGTTATATCGATATTAATGTGGTTTTATTATATATACAATTTACAAGATGTCAGACACAGGTTACTAAGTTTGAGACACAGGTTACTAAGTTTGAATTTTTTTAGGTCTTCAATATACCTATTAAATAGGGTGTTTTTTTAGAAAAAATAGTTTGACTATTAAAATGAGGTGTATATGGGTTGTTTATTTAGCAGCTACCTTAAAAAAAACAAAAAGTAGGGTATACAAACTTCGATGTAAAATGACATTGTTGACTTTTTTTTATTAGGGTGTTTTTTTAGCATAGGTTGTGTTTATAGTAAATGGGGGTGTTTATTTAGCCATTCCCTTATTTTATTGTGAGTTTTAATTTTGAAAAATAAAACATATATGAATATCCCTAAGAGCATACAATATGGGCCATTAACGGTGTTGAGATGCCTATGTGGCACCTTCTTAACGTCGTTGTAACACCATGAACACTACCACCCTCAAGATGTTATGAGATGTCTCATTCACGTCATGATATTTTGTGACGGGAGAATTTGCCAATCAAATAACTTTTCTTCCGTATTCTCTTTTTCTTTTTCTACCTCTTAACATGTATTTAGAGCATTTAATTTCGACCATTTGCACCGTTTAACAACAGTCAAATTTAATAATAAAAAAAAAGTTAACTTTAAAAAAAAATAATTAATTTTTTACCTATAAATACATATTATCTATTTACAATTTTTTTTCCATACAAGTCCTCTCTTTTTCTCTATAATTTCAATTATCTTCAAAAAATTATGGATCCTTTCGACTCGTCCAATGATGACGATGACGATATATTCTTCACTATGATTTATCATTATTACACCAACGAGATGCTACAACCAGACTCAACCCTGCTACAAACAAGGCGTGCGTTGTAATAGAAATTGTGAGGAATGACACGAACGTCTATATCGTGATTACTTTGAGAATAATTGTGTATACGGGTCGAAGGACTTCAAAAGAAGATTTTGTTTGAGTAGGAATGTGTTCCTACGAATCGTCAACGCCTTGGAAAGCCGGTATCATTTCTTTAATCTTAAATACAAATGTACTAAATGGTTCTTTAATTTTAATACAAATGTAACATCCCAAAATGCAAGACCAAAAATTCCATTTTTAATTAAGTTATTATAAAACCAACAGTATAAAAACATCCATAATAACATCACATGTCAAGACCAAAGTGTCAATAATCAAAACATGTTATCATGAAATAATATCAGAGTGTAATCCCAAAGATCTCATATGCGGAAAACATAATGTGATGCGCTGCGATCAAGCCGGCTCCTTTCCTTTGAAAACGTAGTACCTGAAACCAAAACTGTAAACTGTAAGCACGAAGCTTAGTGAGTTCCCTCATCATACCACATACCATATAAACTCATAATGCCTAGCATATATGGGTGCTGACCTCCCCTTCGGTATCTTTCAACCGGTAACTGCCTAGCATATCTGGGTGCTGGCCTCCCCTTCAGTATCTTTCAACCGGTAACTGCCTAGCATATCTGGGTGCTGGCATCCCCTTCGGTATCTTTCAACCGGTAACTGGGGACTATTTCACCCCTACCACTACCACATAATAACATAACATATACATATAAATCATATACTGACTAGCATATCTGGGTGCTGGCCTCCCCTTCGGTATCTTTCAACCGGTAACTGGGGACTATTTCACCCCCTACCACTACCACATAATAACGTAACATACTAGCACGTAAAACATGACAGGTAGTAGCATACCAGACAATTATCACAAAGACACTCATCTCAACTATAATCACCTACTAGTGGACCGACATTAGTGCCTTAGACCCACTTCTACTGGAAGCTAACTCACCTCACACTGCTGAAGTCCCGCAGACAAAACCCTGGCTGCTGGATGACAGATTCTCGAACTGTCAACATCAAAATAACACCCAATTAATAATTGGGTTCCAACACATATCCGTAAGTCCATGCTTGGGGTAAAAGACTACTCTACCCCCAACTTAGCTTGATTCAAGCCCAAGGTCCAATCCAAATGCCCAAAAGTCAACTATGAGTCAAATCCCAACATATGGCCCAATTTTCCAAATTGGGCCCAAACCTTTGCTTGGTCTTACCCTAAGGCCCAACCATTCATTCCAGTCCAAACATTTAGCATTCTAATGGCCCAATATCTCATAATCATAAAAGGCCTAATTATGGCCCACCTATGGCCGAATTTTCCAAATTTGGCCCCAACCATCTCACGGGCCTTACCCTAAAGCCCATCCAATTATTCTAGTCCAAATGAGTGTTCTTGGATGGCCCATTATTAGCCCAATCACCAAAGCCCAATAGAAAGGCCCAACTTAAGGCCCAAGCAAGATTAGGGTTTTTACATAAAATGACGACTAGGGTTAAGTGTTTCTTACTTAACCCATTAAGGACTTAATCCATTAAGTCCATCAATCTACCAGGTTAATCATGTAGTGTGGCCAGGCTTACACATAATCCCAATCCGGTCATCCAAAATGCGGGTCCCGACAATCCATAATCTATATATCCAAAATTAGGGTTTCCAACCCAATCACAACCCAATAGGCCCAAAAGCTAAGTCTTTAGATCAATTAGGGTTTCATTAGGCCCACTAGGATTTCATAAGTCGGGCACCACCCACTACCACCTCGGGTAGTGGTGATCAACGACGACGGCCACCACCTCATGGTGGTGGTTATGGTTCTAGTCCATTTTTGTCCAAGCATCCCAAAAGCAACTAAACACAAGCAAAATCACACCGCCACCCAACACGGCGGCTGGTGGCGGCAGGAGGCGGCAGCCACCACCTCACGGTGGTGGTTATGAGTTTTCTTTTGATTATTCCGACACCGATTACAATTTTACAAAGAAAAATCCAAATAACACACACACACACACAACCACCCTTGTGGTGGCCAGCAGTGGTACATGGTGGCAGCCACCACCTCATGGTGGTGGTGGTGGTGGCTTTTTCGTGAACTCCGGCCAAACAATACCACCCAAGACACACACACAAAACATAAACACACACACGCGATTATGTTTGCAAAATGCACCCAACCACCCACCTGGTGGCGTACGGTGGCGGCAGCAGCGGCTAACGATTGTAATGAGCACGAAAGGGCGGCGATGCAACAGTGAATGGAGGTGGCGCGACCGGCGATGACCTCGTCTTCGCGGAAATGGCAGCGTAGCGACTCGACCATGACCTACAGCAGCCCCTGAAGTCGTTGGTCTTCTGTTTCCCACGACTGAATCACGACGGAAGAGGTGACTCCTCGTCTTCATCGACGGTGACTATTCGTGGTCCTTACCGGCGACGTAAGTCACGATGGAACTTGATAGTTGACGGCTTCCATTGGCGGCAGCGACGTTGGTTGGAATCGGCGGTCGTTTGGCGGCCATGGATGATCGGAGGATGAGAAAAAAACGGTGGTGGCTGCTGAAGGGTGATCCTCGGCGACTGAGGCAACAAGTTAGGGTTAGGGTTATGGGATGGGTTATATACCTGGTCCCCATGAAACATCACTCCATAATGTGACAACCCGAAACTTTGTCCGTTTCCGTTTCGCGATTCCCATTAATAAAATGTCGAATTTGTTAGCTTTTCCGTCAAACTTCTTGGTTTTGAAAATAATCTAGTTATATATAATTAAATTATTTACGAGTCGGAACCAAAAATCGCGCGGAAACCCAAATATCTCGAAAAATCAAACATTTCCGGTCTAAGTGAGGTTACGACCGTAAACAAGTTTACGGCCGTAAACTCGTTTACGACCGTAAATCTGTTTACGGTCAGTAACGAGTGGACCCCCATCACCGACCACCTCACCCCTATAAATACGATACCTTCACGTTCATTAGAACATTTTCTGGCCAAAAACACCCTCCTCCTCTCTCTAGGAACCTTAACCGTAAACAGCTGAAAACGCCTTCAAAACTTCGGAAATCATCAAGAAATCACGTTTGGAGTCACTTTGGAACGTCTCAGAGCGTTTACCTCTTCGAAATCAGCAATCAGCAACATTGTTTTCGAGTTTACGGTCCACCTTCAAAGACCGTAAACACTGTTCTTGAGTTTACGGTCCGAGCCTTCAAGAACCATAAACTCTGTTCTTGAGTTTACGGCCCGAGCCTTCAAGAACCGTAAACTCTGTTCTTGAGTTTACGGCCGTAAACTCACCGAGCCTTCAGGAACCGTAAACTCCTCTTCGACCGTAAACACCTTTTAAGTGGTGCTTTTGACTGAAAACTCACTTTCATCGATTCGGCCAAGTCCCGGTAACATTCCTCAACCAAATTCAAGTGTTCCTCTAACACGTTATCTAACGAAATCACCAATTTAGATACATATATGTATTTATTTGATAATAGGATTTCGTTAAGTGTCACGTGCAACAACTCGAGGATCTTCATTTCAGTCAACGCTTTCACACAACAACTGTGAGTTCATACCCCTACATTTTTCCGTGTTTTTAATGTTTTCAGGGGGGGGGGGGGATACAAGCTAAACATAAATGTTTTCAAAACTTATGGAAATCGCATACTTTAACCCTTTTGTACTGTGTTGAGCATAAGGGACGTTTTCACTAAAATTTGCATAGTTTTCCGGACACGCTATTCACTATACATGCAAACTATAATCGGTATAGTTTGGGATTTTCTAAACATAACGAGTACATAAACTTTCACTACTAAACATATGCACTAAGACATAAATAGTTTACAGTTACATCGGTACTTTATCATGGTTTTCATAACTGTAATTATCACTATATACGGGATACATACGGATTTTCACTACGATAGAACGCTACTACACTACATGTAAACTAGATTGTACGATACTGTGAGGCGCTACTTCACTATTGTACCCTTAGGTGTACAGGGATAAATCCTACCATAGTATAAGCAGAGTCTCCTGGAGGGAGAGCGTGAGATTTGTGAATAGATCTATTCGGGACTGACAATCCCACACCCGAACTGCTAGCTACAGTTGGGCAGGCATGCCTAGGGTGACAAATATCATTTAGCTCGACGCCTGAAGAACGTTGGAAAGGTCTCTAGTCATATCAAGCATGGTTATACGACTCACATTATGTATAATTCACCTTTAGTTTACAACCTGGCGCTCTTCAACAGTTTTATTTTTACTAAATAGGACTGATACACACTACGTATACTGGCTAAAGCCAGGGTTTTCAAACAGAGCCGATTAGGCAATAGTTTCACATACAAAATACTTACACTTCATGATTAGTTTTAGCTAGTCACATGAGGTAGTATTTTTGCATATCACTACAGTTTTCAGTAACGAACATTCATGGTTTTATACGAAATCGATAACGCTACCTTTTCACTAAAGAAAATATCGGATTTTCTTGGAAACGTACAGATATTCATGGTTTATTACAGAACTGATAACACTACATTTTCACTAAGGAAAATATCGGATTTTCTTGAAACTATACAAATATTTTTCAAACTCATCAACGATTTTCACTACAAACCACCGCTTATGAACTCACCAGCTTTATGCTGATGCTCTTTTAAACTGCTTGTATTCTCTGGAAATTAGTAGACAAGTACTTGCTGGATTTTCGAGGAACGGGAGCAATAAGAGTTTTAAGTTTATACTATACAAAGCTATTGAATATAATTCAAACAACGTTTCAAACTGATGTAAACATTTTTATTTTAGTATGCACTGTACTGGTTGTGTTGCTATGATTGCTATTATTCATTGGTTGTGATGCTACACATGACGTCCTCCGCCCCGGAACGTTTCCGCCATCGGTTTCGGGGTGTGACACATAATGACAACATTAGCCCCTCCTTTTCCCTTTTCTTTCAAAACGAATCCATAACTTACCATTTAAACCCTGCCTTCTGAAATCCTTTACAAATCAAGTCCGAAATTTACCAAGTAGCCCCTCCCTCTACAAATTGTTTTCAATTGAAGTCCTTATGTTACCAAATGGCCCCTCCTCTAAGAAAACCTTTTTAACTTCGGTCCAGAA
This sequence comes from Lactuca virosa, assembly GCF_052849685.1. Taxonomy (NCBI): domain Eukaryota; kingdom Viridiplantae; phylum Streptophyta; class Magnoliopsida; order Asterales; family Asteraceae; genus Lactuca; species Lactuca virosa. The sequence goes on along the minus strand of NC_136433.1, from coordinate 197,064,788 downwards.
TTTACTCTTTAGCCTCTGCTTCCATAAATCCTTTCATATTAAGTCCCATACTTACCAAAACCCCCTGTCTTTTAAAAATATTTACAAAATAATCTAGAAACTTACACTTTTAACCCCCAGCTTCTAAAATTATGACAGTTAACTCCTCGAGACCAACACCTTGCTATATAATTATTGATTTTAGGGCTACTATTCATGCATTAGTTTGTTTATTTATTTATTTAATAAATGGGGTGTTACAACAAATGTAGTATATTTTTAAACCATAGTTAATATATGTTTAGGTATATATTTTTCCAACTGAGACATGATGCTAGATGTAGGTGAGGATTTACAACGTTACAGAAATATGTTGCAGCCATTCGTTTGATGGCTATGGGGAAGTCACCCGACACCATGGACGGCTATATGAGAATGTCTGTGTAACATCCATAAAAATCATGATAAATTTAAACTTTTTAAAAACAACCCAAATTCATTAAATGTTTATAAAATAGTTTTCAAACATTTTCCAACATCAGAATCTCCCAAAATCACAGGTCCTAAACAAGAGGATGTGTACGGTGACGCCTTCGCCTTCCCGCAGTCATCCGAAGTACCTGAAACATAAACCAAAACTGTAAGCCAACACTTAGTGAGTTCCCCCAAAGTACCAACACATAACCAGATAACATATCCAATAACAGCATGTAATGGGTCCACAGCTAAAAGACTAGGTTACCCCTGAGCCCACATCATAAGTCTGGCTTGCCCTCAAGGCCAACATCTTATGTCTGGCTTGCCCCCTGACCAGATCAGTCATCGGACTAAAACACCATCAAGCTCTCAGTACGAGTCTGGCATACCGCCCGGTCCTCTGGAATGCTCATAAGCCCTCAGTATAAGTCTGACATGCCCTACCCAGCCCTCAACTCATATTTGGAATGCTCCGGGGTTTGTTGGCTACATCACGGAGCATACATGTAACATCCGCATTTTCAGGGATATTATTGTGTATGTTAATCTTGAGATTGAAAGAGAGACTCGACGAGTTGAGGGTCCAACTCGCCGAGTCGAGTCGAGTTTCTCGTGTGGATTTAATGAATGGACTCGACGAGTCAGAGGAGGGACTCGCCGAGTAGGTGCTAGGCTGAGAAACCCTAATTTCCCGGGTTTGGGACCTATTTAAAGGCACTTATAGCCTCATTTGCGGCTACCTTCCCCTGAGAGAAAACCCTAATTGCTATTGGAGCTAGAGAGTGAGAGAGAAGCTCATATTGTGGTTCTTGTGCATCATTTGAGGAAGAGGAGGAGGTTATCAAGCAAGGAGCTGGAGGTGAGGCTGTTGGATCCAGTGATTTCCTGTCCAGAGCTCCTGAGGAAGGTAAGATGTCTTTACCTTTCTTTTTATTTTGGATAGATCTCATATCTATGGAGTTTTAGGGCTTTTGCCATCTTTTGTTTGGGTTTTTGAGTAGCATGAGTTATCAATAAGTCTAGACCTCAGATCTGGACCTTGTGAGGTGATGGGTTTTGAGCATAACATCATTCCTATGGTGTTCATGCAACCCTAATTGCTTTGATCTAGGTTTTTCTAATTAAACATACAACATTGAATACCAAAGCAATAAACCCTAGATCTAGCATGTGATAATCGATATTAACATATGAATAGGATTTAGATCTTACCTTGATTATTATATAGCAATAACAATCCCAATTCCTCTTGATCTTGACTTCTGAAAGCTTAGTGCCTCAAATGTTGCACCTCTAATGGAGTCACAAACACCATAAGCAATAAGGATGAAGAAGGAGGAGAAGGAGAGGCACAAAAACGTCCAGAAACCCTAAGGGATTCATTCATTACGTTTTTGGGGCCTTAGGGGTCCTTATATAGTTAGGCCATTAGGGTTTTCAACTAGGAAACCCTAATCTGACTGCTTAAGCCCTAAGCAACCCATGGACTCCTTTTAGAACATCCCTTGGACGAATTCCTAATGGGCTTCCCATAGAATTCGTCCAACCTATATTCCAAGGTGATCCATATCCCAAATGCAATTATCTTATAATTACAATTCCAGTCCCCTAAGTTTAATCAATCTCTTTTGACCACAAAATTAATTCTCAATTAATTCTTGACCAATATTAATTAAACAATATGATTTCTCCTTTAATATATTATTCTCATAATATATTAATAAATCATAATTAATACTATCTCTCCATAATTCATCCTACAAGTTGCTATGGTGAAGGCAACCCAAAAGGACCATGCCCATAATCGGATCAAGTACATACCAAAATAGTTATGGACTTAGACACTAATCTAACAGTCTCCCACTTGGATAAGTCTAACAACTATTCTGCGTATGACTTCAAACCTGATCAGCAATCGTAGCTTTCAAAAGCCGCTGTCAACTCTGATCTTATCAGAAACGTGTCCTTTAGATAAGGGATCATATATTCCTCCATTCTAGATATCATATGAACTGAGACATGGATTTTAATCATACTCTCTATTCATGTGTTGTTTCCTGATTTCTGATTTATGACGACTGACAACAGACTACAATTGAACACATCAAATCAGTCCCGGCTTGGCCAAGCGCTTAGGGTGTCATCACTAAATCATCGAGGGGCCCACAAATATCGCTTTTATCCCACTTTGGGTAAAAGGAACGGATAAACTTTGACTCAATGCTCGCTTGTTCCTACTCATCAAATCACACACAACAATACATTTTATAACACCAAGTTACTGGTGCGTTCACATATTATCAATGTGTAACCGACTCGCAAGATACAACTCACACATCTCGGTTTCAAGAATATAAGATATTATCGTGTCACCAATCACTCGTGATAAAATCCATGAAGCGATCCAAGTGAGCGTGGGTTTAATACAATACTCTAATCTTATAGCAGCACTCATGAACTCTGCAGCAAACTTGTGTCATGTCTAAACACTTTAGACAATCTACAGACAAATTCATGACAGTCTTCATTCATACCTACTTCCAAAATGTGAGCGACTGTGGAACGTTTGAATAATCTTATTATTCGGGAAGTCAAAACATGCAAAGTGAAACACAAGAATAATACTAATCCTATATGGCCCCAAACCTTTGAGTATAAATAAAACATTTTATTTAATCACCATATTGATTACTTATTATTTGTTGTTTCGGGTAATCAACTTCTTACTTGAATTATAACAACAATTGTCCCATGCTCTTAGCATGCACACTATGTTTACCTATGGTCCTTACTTTGTGAAATATTATAATTGATTACCATTTTCAGTCACACTCATTTCACAATTCCTAATCCATTAGTGTAATAATACAAAATTCTCGCCACTACTAGAATATGTCAGATTTTAACATTTTATGCAACGGTCCTTTCGTAATATTACAGCGCCAAAGTCACCATGACTTTGCCAATGAAATTACAAAGTGCTATGTTGGAGATTGTTACAAGACAATTCCATAGTCATGAAGTCTCACATTCAAAGTACATTCCTTTGAACATCCTTCTTGCATAGAAGTTTCTAATCCAGACATAGATTCTTATCGTCCAACTCCCAATAAAGAAACATTTCCATATTTGTCATATGACAACTTATTCTAAATAGAATCTTATCTATTCATAATAATACCAATACGGTCCATCCATGACTATACTTCCAATTGTCCGTAAGCGACCAATCCTTGGCGAACCTTAGATTGTCCTTGACAGTTGTTTAATTATTTTAGTCAAATCCGGTTCTATTCCCTTTTTCCCTCTAAATGCCCTAGGCATTTGGAAAATTTTAGAACAGTCGAATATTACAGCATATGCAATCGATCCTATACCCGAAGCATGTGGGATACGATTCATAATGAAAAACGTGATACTTTACCAGTTTCTTGCTATAATATTGCCATAATATTTCTAGTTGCCGTGTTCTCAAAATTCGAACTATGAAGAGGGATGCCGTAATCATAATCGAACTTTGAGAATGCAATTAATAAATATATATCCTTGACTAAATTCAATTAAAATTTCTCGATCTAAGCTTTTAGATTGGAAACGAAGTATAACATTCTCTCCTTTAATTATAGCAAAAACAACTTACAATTCGAACTATGAAGAGGGATGTCGTAATCATAATCGAATTTGAGAATGCAATTTACATAATCGCTATCTTCTTAAAATCTCTCTTAGTGAAAGTGTTTCCTCACAATCATTTTCATGAAGGAGAGAAACCTTATGACACTTAGATTTTATGGTGTATGTGTTCCTATCCATGTGAATTTGTCATAACCATAATCATAAGATAATGTTTGTGATAAATCCAAACTCTTATGGACAGAACTTGTTCATACTTGATTCTTTGCCATCAAGGGTCCCACCATTGCTTTCAAGTTATTTAGCAGCTCACCTATGCCAGTCAATGTACTTTCATTGAACAAGGTGCTTGCCTTATGCAGTCTATTGAGAACTCGTAGAACTCATATGCATAATCAACTCAACTGGATTGGCATAGAAACAAGAATACGTCAACACGATAGGTTACAATCCTCAAGTCGTGTGCTAGTGTTTAATAGGTTTACTTCTTGATTTGTTCTTGAAACTTTTCAAGATCTTTAGACTCCCACTTACCTCTTGACATATAAAATTCTCTTATCAAGAAACATTTCTTGATAAAACAAATATTCAAGAATTAGTGCGTGTCTATATCAAGACAAACCACTACACACAGTTGGTCTTAGTTGGTCTTTGTCTTCTCCAAGACATCTCAACTTACCAAGTTCAAACGTGCCAGAGTAAGAAGAATAATTTTTTTTTTACTTCACATTTGATGAGTGTGTTAGACCTTCTTAAGATGTGTCACTCAATTCACAATCTTGGCGTATGACTCTAAGACTTGATTTTGGAACGAAGTATGACTCATCCTTTTGATTTAACCATTTCAACAACTTCCGACTCCTCTTCTTAGCCATACTAGTGCACTAAGATGTCCTTAGAGGATCAATTGTGATATGGTTCTTAATCATTAAGACGATCATAAAACACGATACAAAAGTACTCTCCCTTCTTCTTAGATTGGAGAAACTTTTATCTTTCTGCCTTCATTGATTCTACTTATTCGTTCTGCCATTCATTGAAACTTTTCAATGATTCAGAATTACACTTAATCTTGTAAGTATAACCACATTTACTAGACTTTTAGTAAATCATGACGAACAACGTTATTATTATTTATGGTGGATTTGACTAGTTCACAACATTGTGTACTAGTTCCTTTAGTCCTTCACTTGACTCACATACTTATGTGAACAAGGAATTAGTCTTAATTACCTAAGTACCAAGATTTCCATACATCACACAATGCAAGTTGTATGATTCCAAGTTTCTGTTCAATTGAAACTTGGGCGATGGGAATCTTTCCTTACTTAGAAAATTATGACACTTACCATAAATAACATAACTAAGAATCACATCCATTTCAACATTGCTAATAACATAAATACTCAAACATCAATTTTTCATACATGTCATTGCAAGGATAAATAAATAAGAAAAAATCAAAATTTATTTTATTGCGGAAACATTTGTCCTTACAACGCAACTCAAATGAAAAACTATGCTATTACATTTCTTAGCAATCTATCCAAACTCTAAAGTAGCAGCTCAAAAATCCGATCTTCGGATCCATGCGATCGAGATCCATTTCTTCACGATCAGATTCAACACACTTCTTCCTTTAAGCTTCCTCTCTTTTCTTCGATCCTTCAAAACATCAAAAATGTAATCTTATCACATAATGTATCAAGAATCAAAAATAGGAACTTATAGAGTTAGTTAATGGATTTTACCTGAAGTAGAGCCATATGTCTTGACTCTCCCATCTCTTAGATCTCTCAGGTAGACAGGGCAGCTTCGTCTCCAATGCCCCTTCTCTTGGTAATAAAAGCAAATTGACTCTTTTGGAAAAGCACACGGAACTACCTCAGACTTTTCCTTTCTCTTATGATCAAACTTTTCGACCATGGCATGCCTTTCGTTGCCATTGCCTATGTCCATGGAGGTTTGGAAGGCAGATCCACCAATCAACTTTGCTTCTCCAGTGCGCCAAATCATTGCTGATTGAGCAGCAACAAGCAAATAGGTGAGATCGATGAGGGTTACGTCGTGGTTTATCATATAATACTCTCTTACGAACTCACTATATGAGTCAGGAAGCGATTGAAGAACCCAGTCAACAGCCAGCTTCTCAGAGACAAGGACTCCCAAAATTCTTAACCTATCAATGTGTGACTTCATCTCTAAGACGTGTGCACACACTGACTTTCCTTCTTCATGTTTACTTGCCAAAAGGGCTTGAGTGAGCTTGAACTTTTCAAGCCTTTGAACTTGTGGGTTAGGGAGAACAATAGGAGGAGGTGGAGGAAGTGAAGCACGATCTCGTGTTCCTCGATCGAATCGTGGAATATCATCTTCACATGGAAAGCTTGTTCCAAGGGATTTGGGAAGACCATAGTCGTTATACTTTGACATCTACAAAACGGGAGAAAATTCAAGTTAGTTGATTGATTGATTGAGTCCTTAATAAAACACCCAAATGAGATATTACGGCTAGGACCCAACACAATATTCTACAACTTGGAAGAGGGATGCCGTAATCCAAATTACAGAACAAATGAAGGTAAGTGAATGACGATTCACTAATTTTCCACCATGAAAAACGAAAAAGAGATTAAGTTTTAAATGTATTGAAAACTCCTAGATCCTTTGAGATTCATTGAACTTTTCAATGACATGTTTAAATCTCGATATGCCCCTCATTTTGTGACTGGGATGCCGAGGATCACAAAACAGGGTGTGAATAACCATGCAAATATACATGGTGCCCCCAATGTTACAGTCACCTAATCGACGTGCCGGTTAACCACACACACTCCATCGATATATGACAAACATCGAGTCACCCTGCGCTACCTTTTCTTAGAGCCCATTTAGTGTGTCGGTTAACCACACATGCTCCACTAACGTCTTAGCAAGGGTACAAAGTGTAATTTCATGGAATTGCATCAAATTCACTTTTTCCTAAAGTAACTAAGATTGGGAATTTTATAAATATTTAGTTACTTTATAATTCATTATACTTTTAATGGAAAGGGTTTGCCCTATCCTACCCGTTCGGCTAACGACCCTCCACCAATCAAGGAAGCGGTGGGTGAGAGTGGACACCCATTAAACGGCCATTTTATAGGTCATAACCTTATACCCCCTTCATAGATCGACTTCGTGAATGAGGCCTACTAACGTAAGACTAGCATTTAAGTTATACATATATAATATTATACATTTTAATTTTATATATAGTATAAGGGTGTATTTTACACTTTTAAAATACTATGTGGTCTAATTTAATAAATTACACTTTTTAATTTAATTAAATGTAAACCATATCACTATGGATTTATAAACTCTCTTTTAATTATACACTTAATTAATTTAATAAAACCATAAGGGTGTGATTTGAACTTTTCAAAACTAGGGTTTTAGAATTTAACATTTTAAAACTAAACTTTTAATCAAAAATCAAATTCCAAAACTTGAGGGCAAGTTTTGAAACCTTTCAAAACAATTAGGTTTAACTATTTAAATTTCAAAACTAAAACTATTAAGTTCAAATTTAAACTATAAAACTTAAGGGTGTAAATTGAAACTTTTCAATCTTATAGGTCAAATATTTGACTAATAATAATCCTATATTATCCATATTTAACCAAATCCATTAATTTTGATGAAACAAAGAATCGAGTATGAAATGAATCAGAGTTTAATGATCAAAGTAGGATTGTGAGATTTGAACACAGATGTAAATATGATCTTGTTTCAGCTCTATTACGCTCTTAAGTTTTACAGAGTACATATGACAATCCTGTAAAAGACTCGTATCCATGACTCTAGTAAACACTCCTATTTATAGGAGAGGAAAGCATACAAAAAATATACTAAGGACTATGCGTTAAGCTTTGAATACAATGCCCTAGTAAAATAGATTACATAAGATACGAAGATTTAGTACATTCGAAGACATGAAACCCTTCGACTAATTACAACTCTATTTACCCTTACAATCTCCCCCTTTGTAATCAAAGTCGAAGTCTTCAACTTGTAATCAGTTGAATTGAATACATCATCACTCTTCGTATCTCTGTGTACCATGCAATGACCTTCTTAATCTCCTTCTTGTCTCTTTCATTATTCTTCCTGCATTGGTTCATATGAACAATTAAGTTCGTATACTGAGAAGTTGCATATCTCTCCACTTCGCACGTTTGGAACAAGAACCGCTTTGCTCTACCAGCTTTGTCTTTTCCTGCGAAGACAATCCCCAATGGTTTTAAGCAGATTTCACCATCTTCATATTTCTTCAGATCTACTTGTTTCTTCGTAGGAGCCATTGGTGCAGTAATTTCAATACCTTTCGCAGTAGCCAATTCCACATCAGTTTGAGCAAGACACTCAAAATAATTTTCAATAAAGATCTTGATGTGTTTGACTCCCAGTTGGAAAACATCTGGCTCTGTTTCTTGTAGAAAGGAAAATGACTTGTCTTTCAAGATTAATGCAACTTGTATAAGATCATACAAGTTCATTATCGGAAAATCAGCAATGGTAAACTCATAAACTTTTCCATTTGATCTGATCACTATGTATTTGAGATTCTGAATAACATTTTCGAAAACCACGTCTCTTTTGATGCTTATAACTTTCTTGATTTTTAACAGTGACCAGACTTCTTCAGGTGCTTTCGCCAACACTGAATGAAAACGAATTTTTATCTTCTTCCCTTCTTCTTTTGATGAAACAATTAATCGAGTATGAAATGAATCAGAGTTTAATGATCAAAGTAGGATAGCGAGATTTGAACACAGATGTAAATATGATCTTGTTTCAGCTCTATTACGCTCTCAAGTTTTACAGAGTACAAATGTCAATTCTGTAAAGACTCTTAATTATGACTCTAGTAAACACTCCTATTTATAGGAGAGGAAAGCGTACAAAAAATATACTAAGGACTATGCGTTAAGCTTCGAATACAATGCCCTAGTAAAATAGATTACATAAGATACGAAGACTCAGTACATTCGAAGACATGAAATCCTTCGACTAATTACAACTCTATTTACCCTTACAATCTCCCCCTTTGTAATCAAAGTCAAAGGCTTCAACTTGTAAGCAGTTGAATTGAATACATCATCACTCTTCGTATCTCTGTGTACCATGAAATGACCTTCTTAATCTCATTCTTGTCTCCTTCATTATTCTTCCTGCATTGGTTCATACGAACAATTAAGTTCGTATACTGAGAAGTTTCATATCTCTCCACTTCGCACGTTTGGAAAAAGAATCGCTTTGCTCTACCAGCTTTGTCTTTTCCTGCGAAGATAATCACCAATGGTTTTAAGCAGATTTCACCATCTTCATATTTCTTCAGATCTGCTTGTTTCTTCGTAGGAGCCATTGGTGTAGTAATTTCAATACCTTTCGCAGTAGCCAATTCCACATCAGTTTGAGCAAGACACTCAAAATAATTTTCAATAAAGATCTTGATGTGTTTGACTCCAAGTTGAAAAACATCTGGCTCTGTTTCTTTTAGAAAGGTGAATGACTTGTCATTCAGGATTAATGCAACTTGTATAAGATCATACAAGTTCATTATCGGAAAATCAGCAATGGTAAACTCATAAACTTTTCCATTTGATCTAATCACTGTGTATTTGAGATTATGAATAACATTTTCAAAAACCATGTCTCTTTTGATGCTTATAACTTTCTTTATTTTTAACAGTGACCAGACTTCTTCAGGTGCTTTCGCCAACACTGAATGAAAACGAATTTTTATCTTCTTCCCTTCTTCTTTGTCTTTACACATAATTTCTTCTTTAAACTTAGGCATGATGAACATCATTTCATTTACAGGAAAGTCAAGCCGACTGGTATCAGTGTTTGTAACCATATAACTCTGTTTTGGCACCTTTTCGAATGAATACATATGATCAAACATGACTTTTGCCTCAATTGTTTCATAGTTGTATTGCTTCGAAGGATCTCCTTTTTCCATACCCACTGGGTCTTGTGCACGAAGAGCCATAACACTTTGAATACGCCTCATCTTTTCCAACTCCGCATCCACTTCAGCCTTCTTTTCTTCCTTAGTCTTTTCTATGATCTTGGCTTTACCTTTATCTTTAGACTCAGACTCTCCCACCACAATCTTTGGATTCGAAGCACTTCCAGCAGCTTCTCCAATCACAATACCTTTAATAACTGATCTGGTCATCGAATCGTTGTGACCACAGTTGAAGTAACTGAACCAGCAGATACAATAATCGGCTTTGTAGTTGGGATCTTCGAATGAAACACTTTTCCCACCACCTTCGAATCTTCTTTACTCGCCTTTACTTCTTCACCAGTCTTCTTAGATATTTTCTCCCCCTTGCACCCCTGTGAAAGCAGGTGGGGCATCCGATACTGTTGGAAGAAGACTTGAAATGCGAGTAAGAGGACATAATTGTTTGTGAAGAATAGCTTCGAACTGGATGAATTTTTGAGATAAAAATTCTGGAGTGATAACCGAAGTGAACACTGGTTTCACAGACAACTCCTTCAACTCTTTTAACAAAACAAGCAACTCACCAAAATTCTTGTTCTCCAATTCAGAAAGATGAGTAAGTTGAGGACTCATGCTTTCGTACATTTTGACATATTTGGTGACAGCGTCACAAATAATGTCAACCTTCTGATGGATTGAATTATAATCTTGTTGAACACTTTGAACTTCTCTCTGCATGTCTTCACGAAGTTCACGAATTTGCATGTTGACATCTTCGCGTACCTTCTTAACTTCTTGAACAAAAAGAACATGTCGTTCTTTTGTTGTGCTTTTCAGATCCTTGATCTCATCCATAAAATCAGATCGTTGGGATTTAACACGAAGTTCATTATTCTGATCAGTGTAGTCAACTTTCTCCAAAATAACAGACTCAAAATCTTTCACCATTCCAGAGACTTTGCTGATTATCCGTGATTCCATCATCTTTAACATAGTATCAACTTCCAGACTTGATACTGATGAACCTCCCCCAAAATCAGCTTGAGATTGAATGATAGCATTTAACTTCGTATTCAAAATTTTGTACTGCTTCATTGTCATCAACATATGATCTGGAAAATTTTCTTCTTCTTCATTAAACTTTAGATCTTCAAAAGTTCCTCCAAAACCTTCGTTATCAGTTTCATCCTCCAGCATCATTGTATCATCGACAGGTGAAGTAGGTTTTGGCGGATCAGTAGATTGTGAAGAAAAGATGGAAGTGAAAGGTTGATCAAGAATATGTTCAAATGTTGGGGAATGTGTGGTTGATGTGAGAGGCATAGTGGATAATGGTAACGAAACAATATGTTCAAAAGTAGAGGTAGTATGACCTAAAGCTGCATTTTTCGAACTGTCTTCACCCATATCAACATTTGCATCCGTATCAGATACGTGTGCAGGGATGTCTGAAGTTCGAACCACCTCAGAAACTGACTTGGTAATCGAATCTTCGGGTGGTACAATGTGTGTTTGCTCAGGAGTCGAAATCTGATCATGAATAGTTGGATCAGGAGTTTCAGAAATTCATTCATTATCATCTTCAGTCGACTTAGTAGAAATCACCAGCTTTCGGGTCTTCTTCTTCCTTTTCTTTGACAAACTTTTGGCCATATCCTCAGCCATTCGTTTCTTGGACACTGGAGAAACCGATGCTGGCACCTCTCTAATTAACACACCTTGATGTGTAATTTGGGGTTTTCGAATGATTTGTGGTGTAGGAGACTTGCGTTTATGAGTAAACTTCATTTTGATCCTTCAAAACATTCCAGTCTTCGAAGAAATATTGACATTCTCTTGAGTTTCTGCAATGATAGGCTCAATCACTTGGGTCTCAGCAACAGATACTTCAACAACCACAAGCTTCTTCTTCGGAGATTTCGAAGATTTTGATTTAGTTTCAGTATTCTTCGACTTCTTGGATTTTGTTTCATCGATATCCAGGAGTTTGCCAGTTTCAATTGTAGAATCGATGGTCTGCAAATATGCCACCAAGACAGAGTTCGAAGGATCAACTCTTTTAAGCATAGCATCTGGAATTCTAGCAACTGATGGAAAAATATCAGCATTATCGGTGACATCCTTCGGATAGTGGTATGGTTGGAAAACTGCTCTTTCTTCATCATTTGGCACCAAAATTCCTTCTTTATTGTAAAAATGTTGCAAAATCAGACTCCAGTATCTTGCACACGAAATACCGTGAGTGGCATTCGTGTGTTCTACTCCTTTTTGAAATTCCTTCCATAGTTGAGTAGAATAATCTACTTGAAGATCATAATATATACCAGCTACCATGGCATACACTTCCATCCTTCCTTTATCCAGACCAGCAGAACGCCCAGTTAAACACCTTAGAAAGATTCCAAACAAGAAATTCCAGAGTCGTGGAAGACCAGACTTTTTAAAATCACTTATCTTGGACAATGGTGGCTGATAACCCATCTCATTGAACATGTGAACAATTTGGGGAAAAGTAACAGCAACATATGGAGGCGTATTCGGGATATCAAGAATTTGATAGAAAATTTTCTTGGATAACCTGACCTTTTTGTCGTTCACAAGATGAAAAGTGATCGTATCAGAGACTTTGTTGTAGGTTGCAGTTGATCCTGCTTGTGAAAGCCAGGATAATGGAACCGAGAAAGAATTAAACATCGCCTTTGACAGGACAAAATTCTTTAAAGCAACGATTAGCATCTTCAGTTCTTCCGGGTACTGAGAAACTTCACCCTCCAGATAGTAGTTTGTTGCTTGAATCTTCATTAATGGTAATGAAGAGGCATCTTCAGTGGTATGAGAATCGACATGAGCAGAAGTCGCCATTGTTAGGGTTTGAAGATGATGATGAACAGAGAATTTAGAAAGTTGTTTGTTTTGATCGCGTAAATTGAAAAGTAACCCTTGAATCCCCTTTTATATGTAACCCTGATTTTTGAATTTGAAGCGGGATGCATTTAATGAGATCCGACGTGGCACCTTGAAAATCGGACCATTACTGCGTAAAAGTAGCCATGCTTCAAAAAGGAACTGTCACATCTCCTAGAGAACCGGACAGAATACCATACGTCATATACAGACAGCCTGTATTGTTATCCCCAAGATGATTTGTAACCGTTATGATTCTTCGTATGGAAGCAAGGCTCTTTCACTTTTGGGTTGAAAAGCGAAGTCATACGCCAGAAGTTTGAAATCATCAGCCTGAGTTGGTATTACTCAGAACCTCAAGGATTTCATGAGCGCAGTGTTCCAAAGAAAGTTAGACAAGAAACAATGAAATAAAAATTTTGGGATTTTGTGATGTCAAAAATTTAATTTGACACGAATGCAGTTAAACCCCGGGCAAAGGTTGCTTCATTAATCATCAAAAGAGATGATCAACAGCTTGTGTATGTTCCCGTGAATTACAATCGAAAACTTGTAGAGAAGTTTCGAAGGGCATCTTTTGTAAGGCTACATAGGTGGCTTAATAAATTTCGTTACATATCAGCCTTAACATAAGGTGAGTAATTGTAGCATAAATTACTTGTTTGACCAGTGTAGTCAGTGACAAGTGTGTTTTGAAAAATGTTTAAAGTAACTTTGGAATTCGAAGTAAACTCACAAGGAAATCATATTCATGAAAAAAAAATTATGTTGGATCTTGTTAGGTAACAAACATCGTGGGTTTCGAATGTTTGATCAAGATCACTCATATGAAATAAATATGATTTGGAGTTTTGAAACTAGGTACTGAAACAAATGTTTCGTAAAATCTGGAACATAGTTCCCCGTCAATTCCTTAATTTTCAAGAAATTTGGGTTTCACTTTCATTACGGTCTCATGATGTAAGATCATTAACACAGATTGTTGATATGTCTAAGTCTCGATTGGTTTGATCAGAGACCTCTCGGACATATGTCTTTGTGTGTGATTGTGAAAGAAATTTTTGATGAAAAAGATTGGTGAAGACACGAAGTGTACCTCTGTTATATTTGGACAAAACAGTAAACTCTTTACTCATATGAGAAGAGTCATGTAGCTCAGGAGACTAATGTGAATACAAGCCTGATTGGGAAGAAATTTTCGTATGAAGAATTTCATTAAGGCTTTCGGACATACACATTGAGTCATTTGAGGCTTTTGGACAACATGCAGCAGCATGCTTCTAGGGACAACTTAACTAGTTCAAAATGCGAAAAATATTGATCAATTCATACGAAAAAATTTACCTGACCCTAATACTTCATGCAAAGTCCCCTCTGTATCGTCATGATAATCTGCAACAAAATACTAAAAAGAAGTAAGAATCAAAATATTTTTGTTGTTTTGATTTTTCGAAAATAAAGACAGAACAAGCTAAAATCTTTTTGGATTTTTGAATTTTCGAGAATGAAATGACAGAACAAAAACAAATGAAAATCTTTTTGGATTTTTGAATTTTCGAAAATTTAAATGACAAAACAAAATAAAATCTTTTTGGATTTTTGAAGTTTCGAAAATTTAAATGACAAAACAAAAGAAAATCTTTTTGGATTTTTGAATTTTCGAAAATTTAAATGACAAAACAAAATAAAATCTTTTTGGATTTTTGAAGTTTCGAAAATTTAAATGACAAAACAAAAGAAAATCTTTTTGGAGTGTTGATTTTTCAAAAATAAGAAAATACTGTACTTGTTGCAAAAACACGAAATTTTATCATCCCCTGAAAAGTGATTAATATACGAATTCGAAGAGGTCGAAGCGTTGACTATGAACAGTAACCACTGAATCAACCCTTAAAATAAGTGACAAACATGCGGATTCGAAGGGGTCGAAGTGTTGACTATGAACAGTAACCGCTGAATGCTGAATGACTTTGCGTTATCTTTTATTCAGCGCCTCTGATTCATGCTTTGTCACCCATTATTCTTCTTTTTCGCATGGAAGTGAATTTCCATCGATCATTCCAAGTCCTTCTATAATTCGCACAAGAGATTTTTCATCTAATGCCTTCGTGAAAATATCAGCTAACTGATCAGTTGTTTTCACAAAATGTACTTCAATATTCCCATCCTCCACGTGATCCTTGATAAAATGATAACGAAGAGCTATATGTTTAGTCTTCGAATGCTGCACAGGATTATGACAAATTCTTATTGCACTTTGAGAATCACAATATAATGGAATCTTTTTCATATTAATTGCATAATTACGTAATTGACTTTGAATCCATATTATTTGTGAAGTGCAAGCAGCAACACCCACATATTCTGCTTCAGCTGTTGAGATTGATACACATGTTTGCTTTTTCGATTGCCAGCTCACTAATTTGCCATCAAGTAATTGACATCCACCACTTGTACTTTTTCGATCAAGATTACAACCACCCAAGTCTGCATCTGAATATGCTTGTACAAAGAACCCAGTTTTCGAAGGATACCACAATCCTAACGAAATTGTTCCTTTAAGATAACGAAAGATATTTTTCACAGCAATGAGATGTGGTTCTCGTGGATTAGACTGATACCTAGCACAATTACACACATAAAATATGATGTCAGGTCTACTTGCTGTAAGATAAAGTAATGAACTAATCATGCTCCTATATAAAGTTATGTCAACTGCAGGTTTATCTAATGATGGTGTTAACTTTATGCCCGTTGCCATTGGAACTCGTAACTTTGTGCTATTCGTCAATCCAAATTTTTCGAGCAGATTCTTCGTATATTCGTCAATCCAGATTTTTTGTTCAAATTCAGACAATTCGGATTGCATTGCAACAACCCAATCTGAGTGTTCCATTGCAACCTTAATTGTTTTTGGTTCAATTTTAGATATGAAAACATTGAACATGCAAAATTCTTGATGAGTATTCACTACCTCATTCTTTGCACGAATTTGAGCTCTTGTTAAAACTCCCTCTTGTGGATTCCCAATTACTTGATCCTTCGGATGATCTCTTGTCCATTTTTCCATTGGTGGATATGCTGGATCAAATTCCAAAGGAGCATCTTCGTATATATCATCATTCTCAGAACCTGCAATCGAACGAACATCATCAAAATCATTATTATTTTCAATATTTTCTATATGCTCCCCCTCAACATTATGCTCCCCCTCAACATCAGCATTCAATTTTTCTTTCTCCCCCTCAAAAGAATGCACTTCGTCATTTAAAGTATTCGAATCCAAGTGCTCCCCCTCCACTGGATTATTTTGCATACTATCGCCTTCTTGAGAAATTGACAGTGAGTCATCAGTAAACTTCGCAAATTCGGGTATGTGATTATAAGGAGCATGAATTTCAGCATCGACTGTATGATCTGAAATTCCAAAAATCAAATCGTAATCAATATCATCCATTTGTAAAGATTCTGTTTCAACTTGTGTGTCTTGTAAAATTGGATGATTTACAAATTTATGCTCATTTTGTTTAACATAGTAATCATCGAATGTGAGATTGAAAGTTTCTTCCACTTTTCGTGTTCGCTTATTTAACACACAATATGCGACAGAATTGTGCGAATATCCAAGAAAAATCCCTTCATCAGCTTTTGCTTGAAATTTCGAAAGATGATCCTTGAGATTCATAATAAAGCACCTACATCCGAAAACATGAAAGAATTTCACATTAGGTTTACGATTATTCAGAATTTCATATGGTGTAATATTAAAACGCCTATGTATGAAAGATCTGTTCTGAGTAAAACATGCAGTGGATATTGCCTCAGCCCAAAGATATTGAGGTAAATTCGCATATGCCAACATGGTTCTTGCTGCTTTGCACAGTGAGCGATTCCTTCGTTCTACAACACCATTTTGTTGTGGTGTGTATGGAGATGAAAAATTATGCGAAATCCCTTTTTCCACCAAAAATGAATCAAGAACATTGTTGTTAAATTCAGTTCCATGATCACTCTTGATTTTTCGAACAATCTTCGTTAATGTTGTTTCCATCTTTTTGATAAAATCAATCATGATTTGTGCAACTTCGGATTTAAGCCTGAGAAAATAAACCCACGTAAATCTGGAAAAATCATCAACAATAACTAAAATGTACCGTTTATTGTTGAGAGTTGAAACAGTCGAAGGACCACACAAATCAATATGTAAAAGCTCCAGAGGTGCAACAATTTTCGAATCTATTGTAATTGGATGACCTTGTTTATGTTGCTTACCAACTTCCCAAGCTGCACATAAAGAATCATTATCAAATTCAAGCACAGGTAAACCTCTTACCAGATCTTGTACGAAAGTTGAGATGTGAAAGTCTTCGATGCCATAGCCAGCTTAGATCAGATGTGGCTTTCGAAAGAAGGCATACTGCAGGTTTGCCTACAATAGGATTGATGTCCAGAGTGAACATATCACCTTTCCTTTTAGATTTCAGTAACACTTCGTTTGTGTTGACATTCGAAATAATACTTCCTTCTTCGTTAAAGAGAACTTGATTGCCAGTGCCCACAACAAGTTGAGAAACACTTATCAAGTTATGTTGGAGACCTTCAATATATGCAACACGATTCACTGTGAATTGTCCATTTGTGATCTTTCCATATCCTTTGACTTGACATTTTTGATTGTTCCCAAATTTTACTACTCCAACATTTTTGAGACTTCGAAAATCTCGTAAATTTTCCTTCTTCCCAGTCATGTGACGAGAGCAACCACTATCAATGTACCACTTGTTATCATATTGCTCGTCACATAGTACCTACAATCAGTGGAAAATTTTAGGTACCCAAGACTTTTTTGGTCCTTGGAAATTAGATTTCAACATGGAATTAAATGAAGAATTTTTGACCCAGTCACAAACTTTAGTTTTGAGACTATCAATAATGTCCACATCATCATTTGTAGGAACCGAAACATAAGATTTTGTTGGTTTCAGATGTACACTGACTTTACCCTTCGCATTTTGAGTTTGTGACTGAACTGTCTTCGCTTTTGTGACTAGTCTCCAAGATTTGATGGAGATGTTCGAATCTTTTGAGGATGAACTTCCATTCGAAGAAGTATTGACATACTTTTCATAAGCTTCGTTGATTTGTTTTTCTGAGTATTTGTTGGATTGATAAACTTTTCCTCGTCCTTCGAGCCAGTGATCTATATTTTTCCTTGAAGTTATGCCTTTTTCATGCCAAGCCTTTAGTGTTTGTTTCTTCGTATGATTAGGAAAATTTGGCTTTTGAGGAACAAAATTAACTTTGGGATTTGTTAGAGAAGAATGAGCAAATGATGTATCAACAGTTGATTTAAAATGTTGATGTTGAAAGACTTGTTGATTTGAATTAGATTTATTTGAAAATGCTCTTGATTTGTTAGTGTCAGAAACTTTCGAAAACTTTGGTTGCTTATTCACTTCAGACCTTGTATGAGTTGATTGAGATGAATGTTGGGTTTTTGTTGAAAAAGAGGAATTTTTAGCTTTGAAAACATTTTTGGTTGATTGTGATTCAAACATCTTTTGAGACTCAACATTTTGCCAAAAAATTTTCTTTCTTGCTTGTCGTTTTGAAATGTTGTTTTCCTTCGAAAATTTGTCAATTTGATCTTTAAATTCCTTAGAGTTTAGTTTGACAACTTTTTCATTTTCCTTTTCAACATGTTTTGTATTCTCTTTTTCAATTTTTGATTTTTCAACCCATTGGCTTTGTGGTTTTTGTCGTTGAAACACATACGAATTCTTTGTTAAGTTGTTTTCAATTGTGTTTTGATTTGCGAAAAAGCCTTCATCAGTTGTTTTTGAATTATCCTCCTCAACTAACTTCTTTAATTCGGGTTTGATATTTTCAACATTTCCAGTAGTTACGAAGACTTGGTTTGGAAAAACAACATCATCAGTACACTTGAAGATCGGGTAAACCACCGTATTCGCTTCTAGGTAATGAGCACCTTGTTCAGTCAGCACTTTTTCGAACTTTTGTGTATCTCCATACACTTATTCAACAACTATACGAGGAATTTCTTTTTCCTTTGTAACTACCTTTTTCTTCGTTTGTTTCTCTTCTTTCTCATCATCACTATCATCTGTTTGGCTGTCTCTGACTTCCACAAAGTCCTCATCACAAACTTTCGAAGTTGAGGGTTGATTAGTGTCAATCTCAACCAACAAATCCTTACCTTTTTCTTCTCCTTTAAATGATGATGCAACATTTATAATAGACAACTGACAACAATCAACATCCTCAATATCACCGATTTCACTAATATTCTCAGAATTATCCTCAATATCAGCAAAATTAGATTGAGAATCAGATGTTGAATTCTCAGTCTTTTTCAAGATGTAAATTTGTTCAGACTTAGTCAAAGTATCATTTACAATTTTAACCAATTCATTTGAATCAAGACATTCATATACTTTGACTATTCCATATCTATACTTATCATTCGGAACTTTGTTAAAATCAGCTATTTCTTTTTCACAATCATACGAAATGTTATCTACCGTAGCTCTTTCATAAGCTAAAAATAGCAGCAATTTTCTATGTTGTTCTTTACTGATTTCGCACGAATGATGTAGTTCAGTTAATTTCCCATACAATCTTTTAGCCGAATTACAGTAAATGTTCCTCTGAGCTAACAACAGTTTAGATTCACTAGACAAGTTATCCCTATCAACCAGGATATTAGTTATTTGAAGTTCTAAACAATCTATCTTAGTAATTTTCGAATCTAGTTTCTTCTGTATCTCTAGCAACTGCATAGACACCTTCTTAGCCTCATTGCTAGCAGATACCACAATTGAATCAAAATAAGTAACAGTTTCATCGAAAGATACTAATTCAGAATTATAAGAATGTATTGGAATATTGAAAGATTCAAGAATATTACGTACCTTTGTGGTCATCGGAGATTTGTCAGCGGCTTTTGATACGAAGCATCTCCCATGAACTTCGTATGCCTCCTCATCTGATTCTTCTTCCATCTTTGCAAACATTGCTCCATGGGTTGGATTTCGCATCTCCTCATCATCTGATCCAGATGACCAAATTTGATAAGTTCCATCTTCTTCTTGTTCACCACGAGCAACTAATGAAAGATTCTTTGCCTTCGTACGCACCTCCTCCAACTTTTCCACATAGTACGCTTCATCCTTCGTCTTATTCTTTTTCTCATCTTTCTTCCTCAGCATGCAATCATTAGCTAAATGATTAGCCCCGCTGCAATAATGACAATCAATCCCAACATCTCCCTTTAACTTCTTCTCTGTTTTTCCCTCAACAAACTTCGTATCTTTCTTCTCTTCCTTTTTCTTCTCATCCCCATCACTTTTACTCATAAAATTCCCATTTGTCTCAAATGACATTGCCTTCGGATTGAATGGCTTTTTGAAGAACTTTTTCACACGATTGTTTGAATAGAAAGCAATCGCCTCATCATCTGAATTCATGATGAACCATTCGTCTTCATCTGAAGCATCTTTCTCAGCTTCCCTTTCAGAGATCTTTGAAACCAAAGCTAGTGGACCTCCCAAACTTGCCTTCGATTCTTCAGCAATTTCGTTCACTTCGCTTTCATGAGACTTCACCTGATTGTACAAGTCATTCAAAGTTGACGTATCAAAGCTCTGTTGATTCTTAACAAAAATTAAATTGAACTCCATGGCTGATCTGGTGATACCATATCGATTGCATCGATAGATTAATTCATTAAGACGATCATAGTAAACTTCAATCGTTTCACCATCTTTCTGTCTGAAGTCCTTCAGTTCCACTAAGCATTGCTTCACAGAGTTAACTTTTGTCTTCTCACTCCCCTGAAATTTCTCCTTGAGAATGTTCCAGATCTCCTTTGCAGTTGTACAAGTCCTCACATAGTTGTAAACAACTGGAGGCAAAGCACCTCTTAGCTCTCTTATGTATCTCTTCTCTAGCTTTTTCAGACGATCAGACTGATTCTCAACTTCAGAACTTCCAGAAGATGATCCAATTGGTTGAACATTCGTTGGTGGATTGAGATTGCAAGAAATGCAATTCCACAGTTCTTCATCCAATCCGTTGAGATAATCCTGCATACGATCAGCCCATTGATCATAATACTCAGGGATTAGCATAGGAATTTTGGTGGATGATCCTAGAAGATGAGAAAATGAAGTCATGGAATTAAGATTGAAAGACACCATTGATGTACGGAATAAATCCTTGAGAATTTTTTAAGAAACTTTGAGAATTTGACAACAAACTATATGATTCAAATCAGAATCACTAGCAGAACACTCGATTCAATGATTCAAGTGCAGAATCGAATCACAGACTTAGATCCAATGAATTTTTCACTTTCAAAAAGTGCAGAATTTCTTAAACCAAAAAGTTGATTTAAAAACTTTTGAAAAGATGAAAATCAGATCAGAGATATGATTCCCGCTCTGATACCAATTGATGAAACAAAGAATCGAGTATGAAATGAATCAGAGTTTAATGATCAAAGTAGGATTGTGAGATTTGAACACAGATGTAAATATGATCTTGTTTCAGCTCTATTACGCTCTCAAGTTTTACAGAGTA